>NC_138369.1:36105028-36173917 GCF_054177405.1 Leptonychotes weddellii
GAGTCCTGGGATCGAGCCCCACATCGGGCTCCCTGCTTGGCGGGAAGCCTGCTTCTCCCTCTCCCACTCCCCCTGCTTGTGTTCCTGCTCTCGCTATATCTCTCTCTGTCAAATAAATAAATAAAATATTAAAAAAAAAAAGAAATGATCACAACAGGAGTATAGTTTGTGAGGACATATGGTGCCTTTCACACACAATACTATTTCTTCAGATCAGTTCCATGAGATGGTATTATCAATCCCATCTAATTGTGAAAGAACAGAGCTCAGGGAGGCCAAGGTCTATTCAAAGGAAACATACATAATTGATAGCAGAGCTGGGATTCAAAATATAGGTTTGTCTGAATCCAAAGCCTTCACTTTGACAGTGGAAGATATCGAACGGTTAAGATGGGAGAGAACTTCCCTTGCCTTTGGCGATGTTTCTAGGAAGAAGTTGCTGAGGCTGAGGTCAAAAAAAAAAAAAAAAAGATGGGAGAGAACTGAGACCTTAGTACTAACCTTTGGGAGAGTCCAACAGTCATGGTTTGGAGGAGGAAAAGCTCGTGGAGAAGGACTACGTGAAGTGTTCAGGATATAACGGAGATTCAGGACAAACTTATAAGGGGGTATAGTCTTTCTGAAAGCCAAAGAATATATATAAATTGATGATATCAAGTAACAGGGAAAAATAAAGGAAAATATGTGGTCAGGAATCCATTATTTTTGGAAGTTCTAGTATTAAGGAAGTGGATTTCAGGAGGGTGTGGAAACTCCCTGCCTACCCCACCCCCCCAGAATTTAAACTCTGCAAATGCAATGTGTTTTGGGAAAAGGGGATACAACACTGATCCTTTATTCAGTTTCAAAAATAAGATATTGCAAGAATAATCACTAGAAAAGGACAGAAATTTCTAAATACTCAAACAATGAGCTTATTGGTAAGGATTTGAAGGAGGAAAGAAAAAGCCCGTTGGGATGAAGCTATTAAACAATGCCACTTGGCAGCACAATGCTGGGTGCCTCATTCATTTTGAGTTTCAAGTTGTGCTTCAGGGCACGCCTTGTTTATAGTTCACACAATGAATGGTGCCCTCTAGAGTTGTGCAATGGGGCAACCCTGAAACTATGTTACTTTGGGAGCCATGTCCCGTAAAAGCTGGCATGGAAGAGCTTACATGGTATTTAGAAATGTCACTGTGTGTCCTTGCATAGTTTTTAAAAAATTATCTGGGCTTTGATGTATATAAAATTAAGGGATTGAACCAGGTCAGTTTTGTGATACTATCTAGGAACATTAATTCACATTTGTGTTTATAAATCTCTTTTCGCCACACAACCTCATTTAGTCTTAGTAAAATATATAAAGAAGTATTATTAACTCAATCTTAGTATTTCATAATCTTTTTTTTTCTCAAATGGAAAAAAAAACCTCTAAAGTTCAGCACATTTAACCTTCTTGTCTCTAATCAGACAACTAGTAACCAGAGGTGGCCAAAATAAAAATAATCCCCAACATCAAACCCTATGCAGAAGGGGATGGCATCTAGAAAACAGAGGATTGACGGGCATTCACATATTCTTTCCATGACCTATTTGAAGATATAGTCTAAGAACATTCCTGTTTCCTAATGTAGAGAAGTACTCTTTTGTTATTCACTATGAAGGATCTTTTTTAAAGGCCCATGAGTTATTGTTATTGAAATGTTTGCAAGCAAAGTTATAATTGGATTTCTGGTGTCCCTGCATCCATAAGGAAGTTATAATGACATAAACAACAAATATATAAATGTAAAGCCTTGCTAAAGATATCAAAACAATTAAAATAGAAAAACATACCTCAAAGTGTACTTTCCACTTTTCTTTTGATATCTCAGCTTATGAATAATAAAATTTGGAAGCCATCTGAAACAGAGGCCAAGTGCTTGCAGAAGTAGGCAGTCTTACTTAGTTGAAAGAATATACGCATTTACAGCCACCATATCTTCATTTGAGTTGCTATGAAGCCCTTAAACACTTGTGGGTTTTTGTACAGGTGAATTGGCCCCTCTGTGTCTGTTTCTTCAGCCTGAATTGGAGATAATACCTATCTCATACAGTTGTGATGATTAAGTGGGATAAATGTGTGGAGTAACTAATACAGCATGGCAAATGGTGGTCTCTGATTTAAGAATAGTCCTTTTTGTTAATATTAAAGGTTCTACAAGGAGATCTTTAAACGTGTGTTCGGCTATTACATTTCAAGTGATGATTAATTTAAAACATTTCAGTTTGGCATTTATGACAATAAAGGCATGTTTCTCATGTGACTATGTATAGTGCAGACCAAGTTGCAGATTTTACTTGTAAAAATATAAGACAACTCATTTAAATTCATACTATTGATTATGGATATGGGGACAAGGTTTATTAAAATTAAGTGATTGATTTGATTATATCAATTTGCGTTTAGGGACCTGTGGTCAATAAATTAGATCCACTGTTTCTTCTCTTCTATTGAGTTTTATGGGCTTTGATCAATAATTCGGAAGCCGCTTTCCTTTAACACCCCTACACTCAACATAAACAGAACTGAATGACCTGGATATTAATAAAATGTTCCTGGCTTTCCAAGCTGTGGTTTTATTTTAAAATGAATGAACATAAGTGTCATCTCATTTGCCAAATAAGATTTAATCATGCAGTATATTATGGTTATTGAAAAATATGCATTCAAATGAGGATGATTTGGGCTTAAATCCCAGTTTTGCTATTTATTGGTTGTGTGTTCTGACATAAGTTGCATAGCCTCCAAGCTTCAGTCTGCTCATTGGGATTAACAGTCAGTAGTAACACCTAACTTGTAACTTTTTTGGAAGATTAAATGAAATAAATAATATTTTCATTTTAAAAATATTAGCACAGTATCTGGCATGTAGTAATGCCTCAATAATTGTTAACTTTCTCTTTTTAAATATTTTTTAAGATTTTTTTTTAATTTATTTGACAGAGAGAGGGAGCACAAACAGGGGGAGCATCAGGCAGAGGGAGAGGGATAAGCAGGCTCCCTGCTGAACAGAGAGCCTGATGCGGGGCTTGATTCCAGGACCCTGAGATCATGACCTGAGCCGAAGGCAGACGCTTAAACGACTGAGCCACCCAGGCGCCCCTCTTTTAAAAATTTTATTTACCTTAGAGAGAGAGAGAGAGAGAGAGAGAGAGCACACGACTGAGGGGAGAGGCAGAGTGAGAGAATCTCAGACTCCACGCTGAGTGCGGAGTCCAAAGCAGTCCCAGGGCCCATAAGATCAAGACCTGAGCCCAAATTACCACTCAGATGCTTAACCAACTGAGCCACCCAGGTGCCCCAATAGTTGTTACTTTCATTATGGTTATTATTATGTGTATTGTTCCAGGAGTTGGAAATACTTAGCCAATGTCTTTAGAAAATTTCTGAAAAAATGTCTTCCACTTAAGAATTTTTATGTTCTAGATAATAAACTTTTATGTTCAACTGTATTTTTTAGAGTACATAAAATTAAAAGAGTAGGTTTTGGTTTCTTCTTTTTAGCTTAGGACACTACCAAAAACAGCAAACAGAATAATCAAAGCCAAAGTAGTACCATAAATTCAGAAAAATAGGTGTCACATTCTTTAAAACATTTTATTGAAATAAGATATTGGTAGCAAATCATTATGAAGACATTGGTAAAGCCATCAGGCAGGAAAAAAAAAAAAAAGATAGAAGTGCTGTGCAAACTACTGCTTCCCCAATTAATAGTTAGAGGAAAACTAGAGTTTTCTAAGAGCAGAAAGTTGAGGCATGTCATGTTGCTGACATGACTCAGGTTGGCAGCTTTTGGGTCGCAAAATGCTTCTCATTTCCTTGGCTGAGTGGAGAGTATTATGAGGCAAGAGTGCATTGAAATTATGAAATTAGAGTTTTTCATTCAAATATAAGGAATTCGCTGAGGGCAAGTAAGGCGAAGGCCAGTTCCAACTGTGCCAATCCCCTGGCCACCCAGCTTCAACAAATAGGAACAAGCAAAAGCATAGGAAGTCATTTCTCTAGTGCAAGGATAATTGCGCTGAAAGGAACTTGTGTTTTCAGCAGCTCATGCCAGTGGCTCTGAGCGTAAACAGAATCAATAATACTAGCAACATAGTAAGTGCTAAATGAGCACTTAATGAATTGAAAACAGACTAGAAAGCCATCAGGACATAGTTGAGAACCAGGGAGGGAAGGAGAAAAAGTCCTATCACCAATGAAGCACAAGTTGCTTTATATTTCTTTAGTTGGCTTGACATCCAATGTATTTTTAAAATTATAATGCAGTCTATTTCCACAGTGTGAAATTGGAAAATGCAGAAAAGAAAAAAAAGATTTAAAAGATAGTAGTATATAATTTTTCACCATAAAAAAATGATTCAATAGGTAGTAGTATGTAATTTCTCACTTGGCAAGGACATTTTCTAGCCTTGTGACCTCAAGTGACTTAATTAAGCCTTCTTAAGCCTCCGTTTACTCATGTGTACAATTATAACGCCTTCTTGTTAGTGTTTTGATGGGGATAAATGAGATGCTATATAGGCTTAACACAGTACCTGAAACATAATAATGGAGTATTAAAACTGGTAGCTTTAATATTGAAATATTATATTTTACAAATGTGCATCTAGTCTTTTTTTCCATTGTGTGGGCGACAGCAGGTTTCAGAACTTATTTCTTGGGTATAAACTTCTATACCCTGCTTTTCCCATGTTTTTCATAAGCACTTTCAAACATCCATAAAACCTCTTCGTATATATCATACTGAATGGCCACATAATATCCCATCATAAGAATTTACTAACTTTTCGGGGCACCTGGGTGGCTCAGTTGGTTAAGCGATTGCCTTCGGCTCAGGTCATGATCCTGGAGTCCCGGGATCGAGTCCCGCATCGGGCTCCCTGCTCAGCGGGGAGCCTGCTTCTCCCTCTGACCCTCTCCCTTCTCATGTGCTCTCTCTCATTCTCTCTCTCTCAAATAAATAAATAAAATCTTTTAAAAAAAAAAGAATTTACTAACTTTTCATGAATTATCTATTGATGAAAATTTAGGTTGTTTCTTCTCACTCTCTCATAAATAAGGCTACATGAAGATTTGTCCATCAACTTTCCATTAATGATTCTTCTAATACCCTAAACCTTGCCCCCTCAACTTCCTCTGCTCTCTTCACCTCTATCCTTTCCATTTTAGCCACGTGTCATGGCTTTAAACACTTTACTGGGGAGGGGTAGGGCATGGTAGATTCAGTTTTTAGTCATGCCTCTAAATGTCCTTTGACCTCACTTGGCCCTGATATTTCCTCTGTAAAATGAAGGACCAGGTGATCTCTAAGTCACTCCCAAGCTACCATTCCGCTAATTTTATGTTTTGAAATTTTTCTATAAAGGAACAGGTAAAATAAAAGATCTTTAGCTTTCAGGTCACCAATTCCACTTCTTACTGCCCCTCATTCATGTGACTAGATGACAATACTTTGACCAGATGGCATTCTGAGGGTCACTTACCCCTTTATTCCCATCAATGTGCCCTGTTGACTCATTGGGATCCTGACCCTACCCCCCCCCCATATGTCGTGTGAAATTCCAAGGCTGACCGTCATCCAGATGCTAGTCCCACTAAACACAGCTTACAGCCTGGAGTATTCTGGTCCCTGCTTTCATCTCTGACTTCTGCTCAAGCTGCCCTCCTCCAGCTAAGCATACTCTAACCACATTGCTCCTTTGGGGGGCTTTTGTTAGGACAACTCCTTTCTTATCATTTTTATATCTCTTTCCTGTGTCATTCTCCCCCAACTTTTCTTTTTAAGATTTATTTATTTATTTTGAGAGGGAGGGAGGATGCGCACGTGCAGTCGGGAGGGGCAGAGGGAAATGGAGAGAGAGTCCTATGCAATCTCCTCGGGCTCCCCTTTCTGTAACTTAGCCTCTTATTTGTTCAGTCACTTCATAACAATGATCACAGTTTGAATTTATTTTCTCTCTCTCTCTCTTTCTTTCTTTCTTTCTTCTTCCTTTCTTTCTTTCCTCTCCCACTGGAATGCAAGCTCCACGAGGGTAGGGTCTACAGCTGCCTTATTCACAATTGTATCACTAGCCTCTATTATCCCCTATGTCTGGTACATTTTTTGCCCTCAATAAATATTTTTTAAATAAATGAAGAAATATTAGTTGGCCAGATTTCTATGTGAAGCTCTGCAAAGAACACAATAAACAAGAAAACAAAATGAGAAAACACCCCATCTCAGCCTTGTTCAAACCTGAATAAAATAAGAAATATCGAGAGTGTTTTAATACTCATGAAATGGTAGTTTCCTTCCTACACAGCCCTCACCATCTTGCTTATGGCCAGAACACCTAGTAAATCAGCCTTCTGCTTGATAGAGGATGAACTATAGAGAATGGATTTCAACAGAGATGAAGTAAGGATGAGCACAGCAATCTTCAGAGTACTGAGGTGATTTATAGGTACAGACTTCTTCTAGATTACCTGCCACCCAATTTCAAGTGGGCCTCTTACAATATTCCTGCCTGAGAAAAACATCACAGTTCTGGATGCACTGTCAATATTGAATTCCATGCAGAAATGTGGCTTTGAAAAATGCACACATCTTCAACATTAATGATTCGGGTAACTACATCAAGAGAATTGCCTTTTTGCACTCACTCCTGCTTTTCTTGAATAAAACACAACTGTTGTAAGTTTACATTGGGACTCTCCTTTTCTCTTTTTTCCCCCAAAATTTAGGTTTAGCTTGTCTCATCCAAAGAATGACTTTTTGCAAGTTGCAATATTGCATTGGTTTTGATTTGTTTTATTCTGTTATTAATAGTAACTTAAAAGAGACAGAAATCATTACTGAACATTGGCCATTGCCAAACCGCCGTACATTGTCCACCTCATTAAAATCAGACCACAGAGACTATAATGGACTCTAGCTTCAGGAGTTTACCGTCAGGAAAGGAAGTGCTTTTGTTCGAGGTCAAAAAATTTCATTCATGCTGCAAATCACTCTGCTTCCAGCCACTGTGTAAAAGGCTGTGTATGTTTATCAAGGATTTTTGGAAGGCTCCTGCTATCTGTGTATATGCCAGAATCTTTGAAGAGAGCATTGTTCTTGTGCAGTGAATTCCAGTTCAGGAGAGAGAACATTCCTTCTCAAAGCAACCGCTTTAGAACCAAGCCTCTGGTTACTATTCTTACACCGAGGTTGAGCTTTTCTCTGCACTTGTGTGTGTGTATGTGTGTGTGTCATCTTCCTCAAGTTTTGCCACTCAGTCTCCAGGAGAACTGTTCCATTGCTCATGGGTGAAAATGTGTCCAAAAACTGTTGTGGTTTCAAAGCTTCCCCATCTTTCTCAGACAGTGTTTTCTTCCCGTTCCCCCTCTCTGTTGTTTTCATCCAGAGTGCCTCAAGCTGGGTGCCAATTCAAACGGAGAGGACATTATAAGGTTCAGAGAGGCAACCATTTTCACCACCTTTGTAAACACATGTCATTTTCGTTGTACATGTAAAAGCTCAGAGGCCATTTTCCACTGGACCATCCAGAAGGGGCTGTCTGGCTTCCTCAGCCATGGATTTTACCAGTTGCTACCAATAAGGAATCATTTTGTGATGTCTCCAGAATTTGAAACCCTCTGCTACTTTGAATCCGGCTTTTGAATCTCCTTTTGCAATGCTTGCCAAGAGCGAATTTGTGTTTAGAGAGCCAGTGTTTCATTTGCAATTGAAAGAGACAACCCAATCATTGAATGTGGTCTTTAAGGGAAGCAAAAGAGCAAAAGGATCGGGCAAAAGTTGGAAAGGAAGAAACTCAAGGAAGAGTCAGTCCCTTTAGCTTTGACTATATACTGTGAATGGCTTTTCTTGGAATTGCTACTGCCCCTTAATTCTCAGCTTAGTGCCTGTCATGGACCACTTGGCTTATGATTGTGGGTGGCTGGAAGTCAAAGTTGTAAACCAGGTCACTTAAACTCAGAATTTAGCCAGTGGCTCTTTCACATTTGTAAGCAAGAATATCGCTAGCCTCCCCACTGAGCCAGCATGAGGATTGACCTTTCATGGATCACAGGAAGGAAGTCTGGCTTCTCAAAGGAGAAGTCAGACTGGTTTTGACATAAAAGACTTTGCCAACAAAACTCTGGGCAGAAGCAGGAATACTCAACGGCAGGAGAAAGCAGAGTGCATGCCAATGGTAGAAATACAAAGAACTTGAAGGTAGGAAAGGGGACTGTGGGGTGGCGAGGTACAGGATAGGGGAAGGAACATAAGAAGCCAGACTAAGGAAATCAAAGTATAGGTCAGATGGATTGCCCTCCATCAGAAGCAACATGTGGTCTTTCCCCAAATGTTTAAGTAAGAAGGGTGGGGCTTTTCCAACAATTTTTAAGGTTATATATTTTTAGGGCTTTAACCATCATAAAAGGATATTAAGCAAGAAGGGGGACAGTAAGATGTGTACAGAAGGTAATGCAGGGAAGCACATTTTTTTTTTTTTTAAAGCAGTTTAATCACCACCAACCAGAGAAGTAGGTGCCTGTTTGGCCCTGCCCCTACTTACCGTGATGTTAGAACCTGATTGTTAAGGGAGGTGGTCCATTTAGGTAATGGGCTAAGGAGGCAGGTGGACGCCTGCAGAGGGTGACTGCCAGGTTCACCCTCAGGGCCTTGGGATCTTTGCCTCCTGAGAAGTGTGGTATAGTGGAAAGAAAGCTTTGAGCTTCCTTCCAACTATAAGCCAGACCAACTGGATTAACGTCCTGACTCATATGCTCAACAGCTGTGTGATCACAGGTGGATATTTCAACTCTCCGAACCCAATTTCCTCCTCTTCGGAGGAAGATAATAAATGTCTGCTGTACAGGAATGGGTGGGACGAATTAAAAAGGAATTTATAGTGTCTGGCACAAGGTGGGGGCTAAGTAAATCATAGTTATTATCTGGCTAATGAGGGGCTGAATGACTTCTGTGATTCTTTCAAGCCCCTAGAACTTTCTCATTTCCTGGATCATTGTAAATGATTTTAGATTTTTGAATATGTGCATATTTACTACAATTATATAGCACATACTTACGCATATCTTTAGTAAAACTGTTTTTAAAACTGTTTTCTTTTCGTTTTTTTCACCGGTTTATTTCAAAAAGAGAGAAAGAACAGAATCATTGGGCCACGTTAAAATAATTTGCCAAGACAGAAGTTATTTCTCTAATGGGAACTTTCCAGAATATTTTCCCTGTGTCTTTGCATCTTCACAAATGATCTAAGGTAAAATGCTTTGTCTCCTTCTTGGGATGTGACTACAATCTCATGATTTCTGCTGTCAGGACTTTGCTTTACTTCTAGTCAAAATTTAATTTCAGTTGTGCCATGCTAAAGAATTTACTCTTCTCTTTGATTCATTTGGTATATGAATGCACATATACGAAGCATGCTTTCATTCTTCTGTCTCTCTATGGGTGCGACCCATTGAAGGCGCTTCTTGAATCAATAGCTTCCTTACCAGAAATATACATGTGCTTTTCTTTTCAGCCTTTGTTATGCTCCTTTGCCACTGAGAATGTATGGATTAACTAGATGCAACTAACGCAATCCTCACTCAACTGAAATCGTGAATTTTAGGCTTTGAGGAAAGAAACAAAAAGTAATAAAAATCTGAGCTACAAGGAGATATTTTGAAAGAGAATATTTTAATAAATGTCTCCTTCCCTCTTTCAAATATACAAGAATAGCACAGCATCATATTTCAAAAGGATATTTTAAAAGGACAAAGTACACCTAGGTATCAGTAAAGCCACAGTATGTACATAGTCCCTGGTGGCTCAGCACAGGACCACTTCTGTCCACTTTTATAAAAGATACTCTAAGATCCTGCAAGGTCCGGAAAAAACATAATCAATAAATAAGGAGTAAACCACATTTACGCTACTGGGACTCTCAGTATTGAAAGAAGGCTAATACAATTTGGGAAAAACTTTTAAAACCAGGGTAGAAATTAAAGTACTTTGTTGTTTTGATTTTCCTGGTTGCTTTCCAGTTAACTGACATGATTTTTTTCCTGAATACTTAATTTTTTACCATTTTGGCTTTTCTAGATGTATCCGTTAGGGTTCTTCTGATTCCAGTGACAACTGAAAAAGGAATAAAAGATAAGAACAATTATGATTTTATACAATAGGAAGTTGAGAGATGGGACAGGCTTGGTGGGGCAAATGACTCAACAGCGTCCTCAAGGACTTTAGTTTTTAACATCTCCCTGTGTTGGTTAGATGTTCTGAAGCAGTTCAAGGCATCCCATCCCCAAAAAGGCAATGTCAAGAAGAAAAAGGGAGGTTATCTTTCTTAGCAGCAAGTAGATTTTCACAGAAAATTTGTGAAGCCTCATTGACCTGAGCTGAGTCCTGTGACTGGTTCTGAACCAATAACCAGTGATGGACGTAGAAGTTCCTTAAAACCAATCAGACTCAGATCTGTTTGTGTCCCTGTGGGGGAGGGGTGGACAACTTAACTGTGCTATAGTTGTGTCAAGAGAAGACTGGGAAATGTATCCTGGGTGGACATCCAACAGCGTCTGATATAATAGGATTCTTTGAATTTTAACTTGATACCCTCACCAAAAACATAAAAATAAATAATGCTTTGTGTATTCCAAACCAATACCCATGCCCTGTGGATGTCCTAATTATTTGGGAGCATTCTGGTTTGTGAAGTAGCTAGTACTTTTCTTGCTCTTGTTGTCATTGCTGAGTTTTTTATTTATTGCTCTTTTTCTGTTTTCTTTCTTTTTTTAAACTAGAGTTCACTAAGCTTATCACTTAAAAAGTTCTCCAACATCTTTTTTTTTTTTTTTTTTTGACAGAGAGAGAGATCACGAGCAGACAGACAGGCAGGCAGGCAGAGGGAGAGGGAGAAGCTGGCTCCCCGCCAAGCAGGGAGCCCGATGCAGGGCTCCATCCCAGGACCCTGGGATGACCTGAGCCAAAGGCAGACGCTTAACTGACTGAGCCACCCAGGTGCCCCTCCAACATCTTCTGATGCAAGCAGAGTGTCTGGGGTGTACTTCTGCAGTAAGTCAGAGCACCTGGAATGTGGGCTTGGTGACAGTTTATATAAAAAGAAATTCCTTCAAGAAGTGTTATGGAAAGGACAGGGCACAGACACAGAAATCCACAGAGCACCCTAGGTTCTGTGCTCCAGCATCATGTTTAGAGAGTTGTGGTTTCACTTCATTCCCTGAAATAAGATACTTATGATTTGGGAGAGTGTAGACACAGGAAATGACAATGTATACCTGGGGGAGGGATTTGGGTAAGCTTTCCTCTCTCCTGGGGAAGGGTTTATATTTTCCTTCTCATAGAAATATCAGCGGTTAGGGACACCTGGGTGGTTCATTTGGTTGAGCGACTGATTCTTGGTTTCTGCTCAGGTCATGATCTGAGGGTTGTGAGATCGAGTGCTGCAGAGGTCTGTGCTCAGCAGGGAGTCTGCTTGAGATTCCCTCCCTCTCTTTCTACCCCTCGCCCCACTGGCATGTGTTCCTGCTCTCTCTCTCAAATGAAAAATGAATAAAGTCTTTAAAAAATATATCAGAGGATATTCATTGCTACATCATCACTGCCTTTTCCTCGGTTCAGTGTATATATTGGTATTGCCAGGCAATGAGAAATCTGTTAGAAGGTTCTAGAAAAACTATTGCTTTCCTGATGTAAGCCTTTTCTCTTCTAGCTCCTTTTATGTCCGTTTACCCTCCCCCATTTGTGACAGAATTGTCTTAAATGTTTCCTCTGTATACATTTAGAATTATATCAGATAATGTCATAACTATTCTTTCAACCATCAAACATACTTTAGGAAACTTAGGAGGGGATCAAAGACTATTGTATCCATCCATATTTTTGCTGATCATGTTTTTCTTCCTTTGTGATGCTCCAAGTTTCATTCAGTAATTGTTTCCTTTGTATTTAAGAAATTTCCTTTAGCCACCCTTATAGGGTAGGTATGATAGACAAATTTTCTTAGTTTTCCTTCATCTGAGAATATCTTTATTTCTTCTTCCTTCCTGCAGGACATTTTTACTGGCTATCAGATTCTGGATTGACAATTCTTTTCTTTAAATCCTAGGAAACTATTTTAACTTTTTTTTTTTCCCTAGCATTTGGATCTCTGATGAGAAATTGTCCTCCAAATGTTTTCCTCTGTAAATAAAGGTGTCTCTGGATCTCTGGCTATTTTCAAGATTGTTTTCCTGCCTTCAGTTTTCAGACGTTAATTATATTATTTTGGGGAATGAATGTCCTTGGGCTTATCCTGTTCAGCATCTGATCAGCTTCTTGAGTCTGTAGGTTTGATGTCTCTTGCCTTTCTACTATTGAGCCCATCCACAGAACATTTTATTTGTTAGTCAATTCTTCAATTCTAAAGTTTCCATTTGGTTCTTCTTCATAACTTTTATTTCTTTGCCAAGGCTTTCTATTTTTCATTTATTTCATGCATGTGCATGATTACTCACTGAAACATTTTTATCATGGCACCTTGAAAAAATATTTTTTAATATTTTATTTATTTGACAGGGAGAGAGAGAGAGAGAGGGAGAGCACAAGCAGGGGGGGGAGCGGCAAGCAGAGGGAGAGGGAGAAGCAGGTTCCCCACTGAGCAGGAAGCCCAATGCGGGCTTAATCCCAGGACCCTGGGATCACAACCCAAGCCAAAGGCAGACCCTTAACCAACTGTGCCACCTAGGTGCCCCAAGTTAGAAAATTTTTGATAATTCTAGTATCTCTTCTCCTCTTGGGATTGGCATCAATTTTTTTTTTTTTTTCATTTAGTTTGAGCTCTTCCTAGTTCTTGCTACAATGAGAAAAAATTTTTAAATGGAAACCTGGGCATTTTTACAGTATATTATAAGACCCTGGATCTTACTTAAGCCCTCTGTTTTAGCTGACTTCCTCTGATATCACTCTGGCATGTCCTAGAAGAAGAGGACATTGTCCCATGACAGTCGAGTGGAGGCAGAAGTTCAAACTTCCTTCTCAGTTTCTGTTGACACCAAAGGGGTAGAGTTCGCCATTACTAGATTAGGATGGGAGATCTGATTTCTCTTGTACTTTCCACTGATGCTGTAGAGGCAGGAACCTCATTACTTGCCTGTGGGGATGAAAGTCCCAGATCCCTAGTTATCCTTTTTTGACATTGCCCAGCAGATGTGGCAGGGGGCTTCATTATAGCCTTGTGTGGGTGGAAGCCTAGTTTCCTCTCTTGGCTCTTGCTGTTGGGGATGGGGCTACAGTTTTTGTGATGTTTAGCTTGAGTGGAGTGGGGATTGTATGAAGTTTTCTATCTTGCTAGGCTGGCCCTTTACTGGAACTTTGGCTAAAGCAAATAAGCTTTTGTTGCTTTGTTGTGGTGGTGGTTTGTGGTTTTTGTTTTTGTTTTTTTGTCTACGATCATTGGTATTTCTAGGTTGCCCGCTTCTTTAGCTCTAGGTGTCGGGTATATGAGGAACCCCAAGAAGTTCACAAGTGGGTCATCCTTGGATCTTGAAGTACCTAGGCAATCTGTATTCTTCTCTCCATCCTTCAGTTTTCCCACATTTGTTTCATATATAATGTCCATGCTTTTTAGTTGTACTTAGTAGGAGAGCTAGGGAAAAGTATTTCTACTCTATATTCCTAGAAGCAGGAATTGCTCAAGAATGTACATTTTTAATAAGCATCTCAGGTGATTCTGAGGCAGGTGTCTATGGGCCACATTTTGAGGAACATTTTATAGATAATGAAACTGAGCCCAGAGAGACTAACCCAAAGGTGCAGATGTCAGACGTCACAACACAAAGTCTAAACTAGGACCCATGTGTCCTGGCTTCCCTTTCAATGTCATTTTCTCCTCTTGACACTAAACAAGACTACTAAAAATACCAAAACAGATTAAAATACCAATTTTACTGCTATTGGTACTAAGATCAAACAGTTTGCCTAAAGGTAATGCATGGGCTTAAAGAAAAGTAGAGGCAGAGTCTTTCTAATTCACTTGCTTCCCACAATCTACAGTGCAATATCTACTGAGGAGGATTCCAGGCAATTGTTCCAAGACGAGGCATTGTCTGCACATGAAAGAGTTGTTCTTGGAAATTAAAGTCTCTGTAGTCTATTGAGGGTGCTGCGCACAGCCTGGATAGTCTGACTCATACATGGTGAAGCTTTTCCAGTTATGTTAATACTCATTTGGCAGCTGCCTCTATAATTGCCTAAGTCAGTTGGTAGACATGAAGGAAATGTTAATTCTCTGCAAATATAGTTATTCATAACTTGGTGTCAATCGTATCACCCTCAATAGAGACGGCTCTTCAGATGTCACTGGCATTGGGGATGGGAGGTCTATATTTAGTCAGCTTTGGGGAGCCCTCGAACTCCCTAAAGGGAAATCTGGAGTGACAGGAAATGGCGTGAGACTGAAGGCAGCATACAAATATATCTAATGAAACATGGGCATCCTTCAGTGGCTGCCTTTCATTTGACTAGCCCCATGCACAGGTTGTACCAGATGGCACTCTCATGGTTTCCATCAATGTGGAAATGTGATGAAGAAAGGGAGGAAAAAAATGGATGAGAAAAAGAACACCAATCTGCACAGCTGAAAATAATTATGATTACGTAGCTAATGACCCAGGGAATTAGACAAAGCCAAACTCATTGGAACTCAGGCCACATGCAGGCAGATGTCACAACTTAACGACAAAAGATAAATTGCTTTATCTCCTACACAGTAACTCACAATGAGGAGTTGTGCTTCTCTTTTTTTAATTGAAATATAATTGACATACAATATCCTATTAGTTTCAGGTGTATATCATAGTATCATTTTTGGTATTTTTGTGCACTATGAAATGATCACCACAATGTCAGTTATCATCTGTCACCATATAAGGTTATTAAAAAATTATTGACATTATTCCCCATGCTGTACATTTCATCCCCATGACTTATTTATTTTATAACTGGAAGTGTGCATCTCTTAATCCCTTTTACCTACTTTGCCTGCTCCCCAGTCCTTCTGTACCTTGGCTATTGTAAATAATGCTGCAATAAACATAGGGGTGCATATATCTCTTCCAATTTGTGTTTTCATTTTCTTTGGGTAAACACCCTGAAGTGGAATTGCTGAATCATATGGTAGTTCTATTTTTAATTTTTTGAGGAACCTCCATACTGTTTTCCAGAGTGGCTGCACCAGTATGCATTTTCACAGACTGTGTACAAGGCTTCCTTTTCCTCCACATCTTTGCCAACACTTGTTATTTTTTGTCTTTTTGATAATAGCCAATCTGACAGGTGTGAAGTGATACTTCATTGTGGCTTTGATTTGCATTTCCCTGACGATTAGTGATGTTGGACATCTTTTCATCTGTCCATTGGCCATCTGTATATCTTCTTGGGAAAAATATCTATTCAAGTCTTCTGCCCATTTTTTAATCTGGTGTGGGGCTTGTTTGTTTGTTTTTGATACTAAGTTGTGGAAGTTCTATATATATTTTGGATACTAACCCTTCATTAAGTGTATGATTTGCAAATATATTCTCCCATTCACTAGCTTGCCTTTTTCATTTTGTTGATGTTTTCTTTTGTTGTGCAAGAGCGTGGTATTTTCATATAATCCCATTTGCTTATTTTAGCTTTTGTTGTCCTTGTGTGAGGAGACTGCTCCAAAAAATACTGCTAAGAATGATGTCAAAGAGTTTACTGCCTATGTTTTCTTATAGGAGTTTTATGGTTTCAGGTCTTACATTCAAGTCTTTAAGCCATTTTGAATTTATTTTTAGATATGGTATCAAAGAGTGGTCCAGTTACATTCTTTTGCATGTAGCTGTCCAGTTTTCCCCACACTGCTTATTGAAGAGACTGTCTTTTCCTCACTGTATATTCTTGCTCCTTTGTCATAGATTAATTGGCCATATATATGCATGGGTTTATTTCTGGGCTTTTTATTTTATTCCATTGATCTATGTGTCTGTTTTCATAGTACTATATTGTTATGATTACTGTAGCTTGTGATATGTCCAGCTTTGTTTTTCTTCCTCAAGATTGCTTTGGGTATTTGGGGTCTGTTGTGGTTTCATACAAATTTTAGGATTCTTATCTACTTCTGTGAAAAATGCCATTGCTATTTTGATGGAAGCTGCAGTGAATCTGTAGATTGCTTTGGATAGTATGGACGTTTTAACAGTATTAATTCTTCCAATCCACGAGCATGGAATATCCTTGCCATTTATTTGCATTGTCTTCAATTTCTTTCATCAATGTCTTACAGTTTTCAGACTACAAGTCTTTCACCTCCTTGGTTAAATTTATTCCTAGATATTTTATTCTTTTTGATGCAAAGAAACTGTGGTTCCTCTTTCCAAATCCCTATCTTAGAATAAAATCATAAGGAGACCCATGTCATGAATATCTTTTCATTTTGAAACGGAATTTAAATGGGGCTCCCGGGTGGCTCAGTCAGCTAAGCGTCTGCCTTCAGCTCAGGTCATGATCCCAGGGTCCTGGGATTGAGTCCCACATCGGGCTCCCTGCTCAGCGGGAAGCCTGCTTCTCCCTCTCTCTCTGCCCCTCACCTACCACTTGTGCTCTCTCTCTCTCTCAAATAAATAAATAAAATCTTAAAAAAAAAAAAAGTAAAGGAATTAACTAGCAACAGTTTTGGACTCAATAAAAGTCAAGAAATTTTAGTCAGTATTATATTGGTATTTATTTTGACCTACAGGAGTAGTAAGCAGCAACCCACAGGATGTTGGAGACAGTCTTTCTGCCACCAAAACATAGATTGTGCATTCCTCGGAGGGAAGGGTCAAATCTTACACTTTTTTTGTGGCCACTTAAAAGCATTTTTGAGATTCTGCCATGCATGTGCCCCTGCTTAACAACTTGTATTGGAAAGATGAAAAAGATACTACCCTTGCTCCCCTGCTGGAGTTTTGCTCATAGTAGTATACACTTTGTAAATATTGATTCACGGAGGATGACTGGTTGCTATTCCCTACGTATACCCTGCCGAGGTTACTGAACTGCTCACTGCCTTCCATTAAAGCTGTGACAACTAATATGCAGATGCTGGCGGTTGGAGTATTCATTCTTTAATTCACTTACTCAGTCTTTCAGCGAATCTCTGTCGAATACCTAGTATGTTCCAGGCGTGGGTTTGGACCTAGGTTTAAATTGGTGAACACAATTTTAATATTAATATATCATATATAAGTGTATGATATATTAAGCCATGATCTGTTTAAAAAAAATTAATGGTGCTGGGGCACCTGGGTGGCTCAGTGGTTAAGCGTCTGCCTTCGTCTCAGGTCATGATCTCAGGGTCCTGGGATCGAGCCCCGCATTGTGCTCCCTGTTCAGTGGGGAGCCTGCTTCTCCCTCTCCCCCTGCTCTCTCTCTCTCAAATAAATAAAATTAAAAAAAAATTAATGGTGCAAGAAGAGTAACAGTCTTATTGTTTAGAAATCGTTGGTGGAATTATTGATGGTTAAAAAGATTTATGAGAAAGGGATAGTAGTATGAGTGTCTCAACTAATGTATCAGCCAGTTAGGGGAAAAATGTAAAGCAGATGCCATTAATATAGTGAGTCTTAAAAATTACATTTATAAAAAATGTATTTGGGGAGCAGATAGCTCAGAAGTTTGGCAATGAAAGACCAAACATTTTAAATCCATGTAATTGGTTGAAATCCAGCCAAAATTGATAACAAATGCAACTCTTCCCCATCTGCTGGTTTATGTTAATGAGTTGGTGATCTCATTTAGTTTGCTAGGAGACAGGTGTCTATATTGCTAAAGCAGCTACTCACTTGGCACCTAGCCCTAGTCTCAGGCAAAGTCTTGAATTTAACTGTGGGGTAGGACTCAGCTTACAATATGGTCCTAAGAATCCCAGGACAGAGTAAGGTTAGAGTTGAAAATCACTGTAGGTCTGTATCCAGTCTGTCTGAGGAGATCAGATTCCAATCTGCTGTGTGTACATTCTCTACCTGACTCCTGCAGAATTGAAGATCTGCCAAGCAGAGAGCTCTGATAGAAATTTTTCCTAGATACTATCAAATCCAAATACCAATACCAAGCCTGATTGGATTGTACCTTATTTCCTTCTGGAAATTTCATGATTTTCCAGAAAACAGGAGAATGCAAGTATTTTTTTCTAAACACTTGTAGGAATAAAATATCACAGGTAGAATATCACAGGAAAAACCCTAACCTTTAATGTACATCTGTTATTGGTAAATAGAGAAGTGGAGAAGAGTATAGACTATGAAATTGGAGAAGAGCTTCGGTTCAAATCCTCTCGTGGTCACTTATTTTTGTAACTCTAGGAAAGTTCCTTAGCCTTTCTGGTTCTCATTTCTTCCATCCATAAAATGGAGATAATAGAATTACCAAGTTCATGGAAAATTGTTATGAGGATTGAGTTAATGTGTGTAATATATTTAGAACACTACCTGGCATATAGTAAGTGTTTTGCACAAGGTATCCCATCCTACTGTGTGACAAGAACTGTGCTAATTCAATGGGGAAAAAATCCTCACATTATTGAATTCTGACAGCAAGTATTATGTGCTGCCACTTTACAGATGAGGACACTAAACTTCAGAATGGTGAATGGTAGGGACGAATTAAGGTGGCTTAATGAGTCTTTCTAATGCCAGACCAAGATCTTTCTACTGTAGTTAGTTGCTTAAGATCGCATAGCAAGTAAGAGGAGAACAGGGATTGTAATCCGAGATTCCTGGTTCTCAGTTAATTGAATATACCTTTCATGCATTAGGTGAACCATAATTAGAGAAATATAGTAATTTCCAATTTCTTATTTTGTTAGTATAAGGGAAAAATATGTACAATTTAGTAAGGAATGTCTAATTTTATGATTTTTTAAAAGATTTTATTTATTTGAGAGAGAGAGAGAGCACAGAGCAAGAGAGAGAGAGCATGCACAAGTGAGGGGGGGCACTGGGGGAGAGCAGAGGAAGAGGGAGAAGCAGGTTCCCTGCTGAGCGGGGCTGGATCCCAGGACCCTGGGATCATGACCAACCTGAGCCCAAGGCAGATGCTTAACTGACTGAGCCACCCAGGCGCCCCTAATTTTATGATTTTTATTAAAAATAATGATTAAGGGCCAAGGAAGCTTAATTTTTAAAAAAAAATTATTAATTGCTACTACACAGCAAGTATTATGCTTAATTCGGGGGTCATAGGGATAAACAGTGCAATAAGATGATTCCTGGAAAATGTCTAATAAATTCCAATTACTCAGATTAATTTTTTCTTTCAGCACATTCTTTCACAATTTTTACCAAATCGAAAACCTGGTTCTGATTCTCTAGGCTTTTACTTATAAACAAAAATATTATACTTGCCCATAACAATTTGATAGCAACTATAACCATAAGCTGTAAAAAATTATCATCAGGCACTTAAAGAAAGAGATTGTTCTTAATTATTTTTCTACTGGACTTGGCTCATTAAGATCTGTACATGTTCATGATCCACTCAAATGAGTGGACTACCTAGTGGTGCTAGGAAGATATCTCCATGACTTTAAGAGCTTCCAGAAGAGGTAGACCATAATGAAGGCATTCATTAGAGGTCTACGAACCAGGGAGGTGGCACACATCGAAGTTTCCACATCATCATTCATACTGATCTGATTAACTCTCCCAGTCTCATTTCCAGAGTGCAAGGATCAGGAATTTTGGCAACCATCTGGGTAACAGAAGTCTCTCCCCAAGGATCTTGTAAATTTCTGCCCATATGTTCCCTGTAAAATTGCATTGCTCACGGCTTTCTTCCCACAGCTCATGTCTACTAAGATGACCAACCAACCAGATCTTGTGACAGGGCCCTTCAGTCTTTCAGGAATATGCCAATATTTTCATTCCTCACTTGGACGTATACATGATTTTTATTGAAAATGGGAGCACTGAGAATAGCAGCAAATACATTAGACATGGGAAGACATTGTCTGACACTAAACTTACAATACGTAGAGCCATTATAAAAGGACTTTATATATAAGATGCACCAAAATCTAGTGTCCCTTCTTAAAGTACAACACCTGAGAAGCAACCTTTAGGAACATGAAGTCTGATGTAGTTCTCTCCAATTGGGGAACCTCCAGGGAGAGAGATGGAACACTGATTTATTTGGATTATCCTACAAATGCCATTTTTAACAACTTCAAACTAAGGCTTGATTCATAGAATTACGGTTATTAAAATGATAGCAATCTTGGGCAGGGTTTCCCTTATCTGATTTCCCTAAATCCCAAGACAGCCCTTGGTAGAAATGTCTTATACTTATCAGCAGCTTTCATCAACTGAATAATAAATGAGAGTTTCCTCTTCTGAATAACTCAAAGGAGCATGTGCTTAGAGATTCTACATGCTCCCCTTTTCTCCCATTTTCAGTCTGAGCTAGAATATTTATCTCCCTGCATTCATCAGAAGATACCTATTTGAAGGATGTCGATCATGGCAGTAAACATTGAATATTTAGCTCATTTTTGAGAGCTGAAGGAAAAGATAAAGATTTCTCTCTAAGAATATTCCTATTCTTCTTAAGATTTCATTTATAGCCCTGCTGCTGAAAGGGAAAACCACACAAATATTAGTTTTATCAGGGGTAGAACTGTTAAAATCTGCCTCCTGTTCTCAGACAACCAGAAACCCAGGTGTAACAAGGCGAGAATGGGCAAAACTTGACCTTCCAACATCTTGATCCCTTGATAAGAAAACATGTCAGAAAAACTAGATTGTGTCTGCTGAAGCTCTACCTGTCCTAAACTATTGAAATTCCCCTCCAGATATTATCTAAAACTACTCTGAGGAATGCATAGATACCAGGTTGTGTGATTTTCTCATCGGGGCCCTAGGCCCAACCACACTCTTGTGGGGTGGGTGGGGCATGCTTAAAAAGAAATAATTGGTTTCATTAGCAATCAACCCATAGAGATGTGGATCAGAGGGCAGGACATAAACTCGTTCAACTTTAGAAATTCATGAGTTACAATCTTCTCTACTTTGTGGGGTTATGGGTTATTGTGGCCCAGCCTCAGTGCCAGGGATAAACAGAGTGATTCCAATGATGGGTATAAACTACATCTTGATAAGTAGGCATGTTGGAATTAAGCAAGACTGTGGCTGGGTAAGGGATCCTGAAGTTCTGTTTCAGTCTATGCACAAACTGTGCACAAACTCTGTCAATCAAACTCCACTTAATTAATTTATCAGCTTTACCAATGCTCTGCTATGAAGAATAGTCACTAACACCCACAGGGTGAGCAACCAACATGGTTTGCCTAAATCTATCCTGGTTTTAGCACTGAAAGTCCTGAATGCCAGGAAACCATCAGTGCTAGGAAATCCCAGATAGTTGGTCACCTTATTCCTTATTTTTGGATACCTAAAAGAAACTCTGTAGTGACTCATGCACTTTTGTTCCCTGTTTAATTGAATGTTTACCAAGAATCTGTTATGCCACTTGTTCCCAAACCTGTTTATTTACTTGTTGTTATAATTACATAATTTAATTAAATTTAATATAAACTGATGAAATATCTGTGTGAAAATAAAGTGTTGTGTTGCTATGGCAACTAATTTGAATGTTTCAGAAATACCCAATAAAGAAAAATTGCTAGAGAAATTTTGTTCCATTGTATGTGATGAGACAACTGTAAATGATTCAGAAAAAGATATATATCATAAATATCTTTAAGTTCTCATTCCTTGTTATAGGAATTGAAAATGGAAATTATAGATAATCCATTATGAGTGTGGTTTATATAAGGGAGATGACAGGGAACGCTGAGCAGATGATCTGTGCATAAAGAAAAGACCTTGGCCTTACACCAAAAGATTGTATTGCATTTTCTATGTTCCAAACTAAAAATCAAATGTGTCAGGCATGTATAATTCAATTTTTTTTTATTCCCTGCTCTAACAAACTTCTATTAGCTGACCACTTGCCTTATAAGTTAAAAAAAAAAAAAAAGGTTTTCTATGGCATTTGTAATTATTCCCCATGATCATGAGTTGTGCTTTTCTTTGATTGTGCCCAGACTTTCAGTAAGATCCTATGAACTCATCACTCCCCCTCAGTCACTGTATGTTGATGCCTGGCATCGTATAACAGATGTAAGAGGAACAGAGACCCATGAATACAAGTTGTAAGCTTTGTCTGCCAATGACCAGGTCTGTTTTATTCCCTATTGCCAAGCACCTTGACTGCTACCAGGAAAATACTGAGCTCCCTGTATGAAGAATGTTTGATAAATGAACAATCAGTGAATGAGTGAATGGACATCTTTGAAGAACCCTTAAGTTGACCTGGGAGAATTAAATGTTAAATTATTAAAAGTTAAAATATGTATTATTTATTTAATCATTCTGTCTTTTTTCCTTAGAAAAACAATAAGCAGGCATCTGATTATGGTACTTTTCTAAGTATTGGAAAGATTATAAAGATGGATAAATGACATAATATAAAAAAAGATAAGCACACATATATTCAGAATTTAATGATGGATTCAGCATTGGCATAGACCAATCAGAGCAGAGGCCTGGACGGTCAGAAAGGATATCATTATCATCCAGTAGTGGTAATTGCAGACTGAGTAATTGGACCTGAGTTTAAGGAAGAAAGTAACCAATGCTGAGTTGGCCTTAGAGTTCAGTTACTATGAGTACAGGCTTTGGAATCAAACAGACCTGAAATATGATCGGATTCTCACACTTAGAACTGTTTGTTTATTTAACTCCTCTCAGCTTCAGTTTTCTCATCTGTACAATGGGCATAATGATGCTTAAGGATGCACAAGGATGAAATGCAGTAACATATTTACATACATTACACTTATGCACAGTTTCTGACCCATGGCAAGCACTTTGCACCTGTAAGCTATTATTAAGAGAAATAGGTTGTAAAAATTTGAGATTTCAAGATGAAACTAGCCTTTGAGCTTCTAAAATCATGGTAAGTTTGGATATGGGCAGGGAGGGGTGTAGGGAGGACAGAGAATACAAGAGAAAGAGGTTTCAGGCCCAAGAACAGCAGGAGCCGTACAGGATTCAGGGAATGCTTATGGTAAATGGACAAGAAGAACAAGAAGGTTGGAGCATCAGAAGAAAGGGGAGTGGTTACCTAAATTTGAACACATTGGAATTGCTTTAGAAGTTTTGGGAACAAAACACTTACTGCAGCCTGGAATATTTAGCCAGTGTGTTGCAGAGGGTGAAAGCCTAAATTAAAGAGAAAGAGACCCAGTATCAGGCGGTCTGTCCCTTGGAAGGGTAAGAGCCCTTTGAAAACTGCTTATGCAACCATGGGAAGAGTGGAAAAAGGAGAAAGGGCAGCCACACAAGTGATCCAATCCCACATCTTTCTACTTTCAGGAGCGTTAGTGAACCATCTACACGTGCCTACATTATGACTTGGGCAAGAGAAAATTTCCTCATCTCTTCTTTTGATTCTGGTATAGAGTTTGCAGTACTTAAGTAATTTGATTTGAAATGGTCTTTCTTCCTCATGTGATGTGCTTTCAGCCACCTCATTAATTTTGATTTTATAGTCAATAAAGTTTCTGTTATTTCTGCAAATTTCATATCTGGTTAGTCTCCAGGATTTCTTGCCTTTTTATCTTGTTTTCACAAGTACCGATCCTTGTGTCAGTGTTCACGCATTTCCTCCTTCAACTGGAGTCTTATTTTTCCTGCAGAATATCTTTCCTGCCCAGGCCAACCTATGTATTTTTCGTGTTCTGATCTATGGACCTTATTAACCATGTTTGTCACTGACCTTTATATCACATACAATAATTCTTAGATTTTAGGTGAATAAATGTATCATGTACCTTTCTATTCCACTAAATCATAATCTCCCTCTCCCCACCATGTTCTTTATTCTACAGATATAAACTGAGCATGTCCTTTGTACAAGACACTACACTGGGGATATGGATAGACCAGTAAACAGCCATACTCCCTGCTATCATAGACCTAGGTGTAATAAGAAAGATGACAGAAATGAGATGTAACTAAATGAAATGATTTCTGATAATGGTAAGTCCTCAAAGAAATTAACCAGATGATGTGTTAGCAGGAGATTGCTGGGATGAAGCAGGGCATATGAGAGAATTCGGGAAAATCTTTTTGTTGAGATTGTGTTTGGAATGAGACTGGAATCACAAGAGTAGACACCACAGTGATCTAGGAGCAGATTCTTTTGGACAGAACAAGTACAAAAGCCCCCGAGGCAAGGCCAGGTTGACCTCTTTGAGGAACACAAAAATGGTATGTAAGGCTGGAACCTAGTAAGCAAGCAGGCAGTGGTGCAGAGGCAGAAGGGAGCTAGACCATGTAGGTCGAGGCGATGCAGACAGCGTTTGGATTTTCCTATAAGGGAAATGGAAAGTCAGAGGAAACTTTCAAGCAGAAGATACACGTAATCAGACTTGAATTTTTAAAAGATTCCATTAGCCACCCCAAAAAATCCTATTAGCTATTGGATGGCTAATTGTTTGGAGCAGGGTCAAAAAATAAATTTGTGAAGATGTCATTGCTGAAATCCAGTTGAGAATTGATTTTACCTTGCACGAGGATTGCAGCCCTAGTGTCAGAGGGAAGTGCGTGGATGCACAACACCTGTTGAAAGTAATAGAGGTGGCCATTCAGGATTTGCTAATGAAGTGAATGTCAGAGTAAGAGACAGATTAAGAATGAATCCTCCTTTTTTGTCCCAAGCATTTGAGTGGATTGTGGTGCCATTGCTGAAAAGCCAGAGATTTTTTTTTTTTTAATTTTAATGTAGTGATGTATTTTCATTTAAGAAAATGTTTTCTCATTGAAACTAATGATAGTCCTTTTTAAAAAGGTAACTTTTTTTTTTTAAAGATTTTATTTATTATTTGACAGAGAGAGAATGAGAGAGAGAGAGCACATGAGAGGGGGGAGGGTCAGAGGGAGAAGCAGACTCCCTGCCGAGCAGGGAGCCCGATGCGGGACTCGATCCCGGGATTCCGGGATCATGACCTGAGCCGAAGGCAGTCGCTCAACCGACTGAGCCACCCAGGCGCCCCTAAAAAGGTAACTTTTTAAACAACTTTTCCAAGTTATGCCGATGGCTCTACAATATCTCCCCAACTTACTTTTTTTTTTTTTTTAATTCCTATAATATATGTTAGAAGGTAGCAAACTTTTTCTGCAAAGTTAGTAAATAGTTCAGGCCTTGTGGGCCACACTGTCTTCAGCCATAGGCATCTTATAGGTGAATGAGTGTGGCTGTATTCCAATACTGATTTATTTACAAAAAAACAGGTGTGGGCTGTAGTTTGCCTACCCCTCTTATATATATATGGTCATAGAATGATAATTCTCACTGCTCTTCAAAAATATATTCAATTTAGGAATGGAGGCTTCAAAAGAACACAAAATTAGACTTATATTTTCTTAAGAGCCATTTTACTTTCCTTATTAAGAATTCCAGTAAGTGTCTATGTTCAAATACCTACCCGAAATGTGCAAGGTATAGAAACTGGAAATCTGATAAGAGCACTTAGATTAAAGGATTTCTCTGTTTTCAAACCTCAGTAGAAAAATGGAGGTTAAAAGGCCTTTTAAAATTGAGTGGCAGAGGTGGAATATTTATTGTTATTTTTAATTCAGTTCAATTATTCCAAGCAGCTTTTCATTCTTCTAATTTATTTTTTAAAGTACCCGTCCTTGAAAGGTGTCATCTGAATTCCACAGTTACTTCCCTTTTGTAGGGGTCAGAGCTAGTTACTGTCTGTATTTTATAGAAAAATACAGCCCCTATGTTCTAAAGGTTGTTAATATTTACTCCAAATTGTGATATATTGAAGCCACAGCTTTTATCTCGCCTCTGAGGTCCCGATAACAAAAACGACAGGAAGATCAATAGCCACATGATGGGTAGCTAATTGCTTTTGCTTCAACCTGCAACCTTCCATCCCTCTCAGAGCTCATTGCAAAGTCCATTTGACAATCTCGGATATTGTTTTCAACCTTGGCTCTTAATAGTTTGGATTCCAAACTGAGTCAGAAAAATACATGAAAACCTTTCCAATCGACAGTGCTCTCCACATATGTGCTCCTCAGTACTATCCATACAAGAAAATTTATTAGAGACAATTAGTAAGATGATTATCAAGAAATGGAACTTCTCTTTGCTGAGAGTGATTATCTACTAAGTGGTATTTAATTATCTTTTGTTATATTTGTAATGGTTCAGTCACTATTGCAAAGTCAAACTTCTCATTCAAAAATCATTTATTTAGTGCTTATTTTGTACCACTGTTTTAGCTCACACATTTTCATCAATAACTAGAGGCCACATTCTCATCTAAAGGCTTAACAAAATTATCTTCTTGGATCTTTACAGCGCCAAAAAGTAGGTTCTCCTGTTTTCTAAATTGAGACACAGAAGTGTCTCTAGCTTTATAGTAAACAAAATTCTGGATTTCCTGCTTGTGAAATTTGTGACCTTGGGCAAATTCATTAATCTCTTTGTGCCTTTGTTTTCTCATCTATAGATTGGGAATAACAATAATGCCTTCCTGTTGGGTTATAAAGTAAGTTAATATTTTAAAGCACTTGGTAGCATTCCTGGCACATGTTAAGGATTTTTAACTAATAAGATAAAGCTAACTTGTCCAAAGTCACAAAGCTAGTAATGGCAGGGCCCTTATTTACAAGGTGCGATGAAGAATACAGAGATGAATCAACAAACTGGAAGATCTGGCATGCATATATCCTAACGGATAAGAACATTTTAATGGCATTCAGTCTGGTTTTTCCTTTTAGCATCATATTTTTATTTTACTGAGAGGGAAATAAATCTCCACCCACGCAAAGTGAGAGAGAAATTGTACTTTTGCCCATCAATTTATATCTACTGGTAGGAAATACTCATCTTTGAGCTAAAAGACAATTAAATTGAATACAGGAGGCCCCCCTTATCCAAGGTTTCACTTTCTGCAGATTCAGTTACCCTCAGTCACCGTGGTCTGGAAGCAGGTAATCCTTCTGATGTATGTCAGAAGTTCAGTACTAACCTAACACCACATTGCAACACCAACATCATTCACCTCACTTCATCTTCTCACACAGGCATTTTATCCTTTTGCATCATCACAAGAAGGGTGAGGACAGCACAATAAGAGATTTTGAGAGAGAGAGAGACTGCATTCCCATAACTTTTTTTAGAATAGGCTAGAATTATTCAATTTTATTACTAGTTATTGTTGTTAAACTTTAACTGTGACTAATTTATAAATTAAAGTTTATCATAGGTATGAATATACAGGAAAAAAACATAGTATTGTATGGTTTGGTACTATCTGTGGTTTCAGGCATCCACTGGGGGTCTTGGAAGGTATCCCGTGTAGATAAGGAGGGTACTGTATATGCGTTCATTCTTGTTTATGTTGTTTTCAATGTTTGCATTGATTCACACCTACAGTTATACCTTCCTTTTGAGAATTTGCTGGGTGGAACAATTGTAGGGAGTAGTTTTTCTAATAAATCAAATACTTATCATTTTTCTATTAAAACACTGTTATTTTTTTGTTATTAACTTCTAAAATTATAATAATTTCTTACCAAACACTGAACATTAACCATATGGTTATTCATAATTAAGAGTTTTTGAAGGTCATTTCCATTTCTGTGGTTATAGATATATTTCTTCCTGACCCACATCCTCCAATACTGTGCATTTTTTTTTAAAGATTTTATTTATTTATTTGAGACAGAGAGAATGAGAGAGAGAGAGCACATGAGAGGGGGGAGGGTCAGAGGGAGAAGCAGGCTCCCTGCCGAGCAGGGAACCTGATGCGGGACTCGATCCAGGGACTCCAGGATCATGACCTGAGCCGAAAGCAGTCGCTTAACCAACTGAGCCACCCAGGCGCCCAATACTGTGCATTTTGATGAGTGATTAATTTTAAAGATGACTGAGATAACTTTTGCAAGACTGTACATTCATTCTTTTCCGCTCATCTTGCTCAGTGACTGCCCTCAATTTTGATCAAAGATAACCTTCTCACTTTTTCTTCTAAACTAGTAGTGTTTTAATATTTCATCACCTTAATTTAAACACTTGATTTATTCACTTTCAGTGTGAGCCCAAAGTTATTTCTTAGCCAGATGAGAAATTTTATTTTATTTTATTTATTTATTTTTTTTTTAAGATTTTATTTATTTATTTGACAGAGAGAGACACAGCGAGAGAGGGAACACAAGCAGGGGGGTGGAAGAGGGAGAAGCAGGCTTCCTGAGGAGCAGGGAGCCCGATGTGGGGCTCGATCCCAGGACCCTGAGATCATGACCTGAGCCGAAGGCAGATGCTTAACGACTGAGCCACCCAGGCGCCCCGCCAGATGAGAAATTTTAAAAAGAGATAAAAGAAAAGTTTGCAAAATACTCAGATCTCTTTCCTCTTCCTCTTGATATATCAGTTGTATTGAGAGAGAAACCCAGCCAATCTGATGAATGAAGCAAGAAGTGTTGAGTTCGCATCTGTTTTAGGAATGAATCTTCTTTGGTTGATTAGCCTTCTATGCCTAGGCTGCAGTGCTATGCTACTTGAAAATGTTTCTTTACCAAAGTACTAACACATAAAACCAACTAAAAGCCTCTTAAAGATTTCTTGCTTATGTCCATAAAATCCCATCCTCAAATGTGGACAAATTGATGGGGGTGGTGTTGGAAGTGCAGCCTAAGAGATTTAGTTAAGGCAGGAGACACTTTCCATAGAATGACATGGCCCATATATTGAGAACCAAGTATTTGATGTAGCCATTGCCTTAGAATTATTCCCTTGGTGTTGCAAGTCCTTTAAAAGCTTTCCTGAATAAAGCCGATTTGCTTTCTTAGAGTCTTGTACTTTTAATGGGCTTCATGCTGTTACAAATACTCAGATAGGACTTCCCTTTCAATTCCCTGAAATGTTAGAATGAGACAATTAAATTCCCTTTGTGAACCTTTTGGAAGTAATCTTGAACCACGGCAGTGGGGAAATAATTGCTATAGATCAGTGGGTCTGTAAGTGTAGTCTCCTAACCAGAAGCATTAGTATCACCTACTAATTGTTAGAAATACGAATTTTGCAGCCGGACCCCAGCCCTACTAAATCTGAAATGCATGGAGGTGGGGCCCAGCCGTCTGATGCACTCGGGTCATAAACAGAAATACATGCTTTTCTATAAAGTCTGTGAAAATGCCGTTATTCGTGGTTCTGATTTTTGACTCTTCAGCATGTTTCCAGAGTGAATCATTATTTTAATAAGTATTAATCTTTCCAAGCCAATCATCCTCTCAGCATAAAGCCTGCCTGGCATTGTCGTACATTATTTTCTAATGTGGTATGACCACTACTTATGTACCTACCAAATTATACCAGTGATTGTCTCTCTCACTTTCATCAAACTATAACCCCTGTTTCATATCTCCTTACAACATTCATAAATATTCTCAGTGCTTCATTCATTCATACTTTTTTTTAAAGATTTTATTTATTTATTTATTTATTTATTTATTTATTTATTTATTTACTGGGTGGGGGCGCGAGGAGCAGGGGGAGGGGGCAGAGGCAGAGGGAGAGAGAGAATCCCAAGTAGACTCCGTACTGAGCTCAGAGCCTGACGCGGGTTCAGTCTTACGACCCTGAGATCATGACCTGAGTCAAAATCAAGAGTCAGGCGCTTAACCTACTGAGCCACCCAGGTGCCCCAATGTTTCATTCTTTCCGATATGTTGTTGTAAATTCTGTTTCTCCCATTAGGTAGAGAGTTTATGGATTTGTTGGTGTATTCAGTCAAGAAACATGTATTCGTCTCGTGTGTTCAAGTTGAGTGGATGGGCTATATTTTTTTCCCATCCCTGCTCTGCAGGGCAAGTACATTAAGCCCTCTGGGCTTCATTTTTATTATCTCTAAAGTGGAGATGCTAATTCCTGCTGTTTAGCACTTGCATATTGTTTATTATATGTCAGACACGAATATGCCTTTATATGGACTAATTAACAAATTATCATCACAGTCCTATAAGATACACATCATTTTTATCCCCATTTTGCAGATGAGAAAACTGAGGCAGAGAAACAATAACTCACCCAAAGTCCTGGTACTATATATGATGAAGCTGATAACCCAGCAGTCTGGGTCCCAGTATGAGGCACTGAACCCCGGCGCCCATTGTTCTGTAATCTGATGCTATAGGTATTCCATATACTTGGACAGGGCCTGACATGGACACCTTTGACATAGGGTTGCTACTTGTAACTACCTTAAGAAACATGCAGTTCTGTGGAAGGAGAAAGACATGGAAATGAAATCAATAAAAGCTTATGGCAGTATATTGGCTTCCTATTGCTAATATAACAAATTACCACACACTTGCTGGCTTAAAATAACACAAATTTATTATCTTGCCATTCTGGACGTCAGAAATCTGAAACAGGTCTCAACGGGTTAAATACAAGGTTTTAACAGGGTTGCATTCCCTCTGGAAGCTCCAGGGGAAAAACTGTTTCTCTGCTTTCTCCCATTTCTAGATGCTACCTGCTTTCCTTGACTATTGCCCCCCCACCCCACATCCTCAAAGCCAGCAATGACATCACTTCAACCTCTTCTTCCATTGTCACACCTTCTCTAACTGCAACACTCCTACCACCCCCCTCCACTTTTAAGGACCCTCACAATTACCTTGGGTAATCCAGGATAATTTCCCCATTTTAAGATTTGCAACTTAATCATATCTGCAAAGATCCTTTAACAATGCAAGAGAACACATTCTCGGGTTCTGGGGCTAAGGATGTAAACATCTTTGGGGAGCCTTTATTATGCCTACCACAATGCATTTTACTGAAGTATGTGCACATACACATGCACATGCAAGCACACGCATGCACACATAAGTTACAGAAGATAGGGTGTAGAAAATCCGGAAAGCTTTTTGAAGCAGTCATGCTTGAATGTAATGCTTAATTATGAATAGTTTTTTCATCAGTCAGTCGAGGAGGAAGGGAAGGCATTTCCAAGACACTCCAATCCTGAAACAGTCATGGTGCAGTCAGGTTGCAGGTGTAGTTCTAGTGATTGGAGGATTGCGTTCCAGGGGTAGCAGTGTGTGGAGTTGAAGCCAAAATGGTAAGTAGAGGTCAGATAATTGATGTCATTGAATGACAAGCTAAGTAAGGCATTTGGCTTTTATTGGCTGACAGTGGGCATTTTTTTCCTGTGAGACCCAGTAAAGTACACATGGTAAATACTCAGTAAATACCATTGATTCACAAACTATGCAGTTGAATAAATGCAGAGGTTATTACAAAGTTTGGTCAGGAAAAATAAACCTACTGATAACTTCTTCTCTCTTCTGAAAGCAATATCTGATTTAAGCATTTCATTGATCTCCCTTCTGTTCCACTGGGAAGTAGAAGGGCATTATTTGCCCATGAGCCGCTGTAGGCAGCCTTCATTACACACTGTGATTAGAAAACCACTTTGATTTAGAGGAGGGCTTGCTCTCCCAGGCCAAAATGGGCTGTCTGTTGGTGGGGTACAATAGTCAGTTTGGGATTCAACGTAGATGATGCACATTTCACCCCACACCTTCATTCACATTTCCAGAATAATGTAAGTTAGTCTTCTATCCAAAAGTAGGCGGGACTTTGTGAGACTGAGAAGAGGGTGTTCACGAACCCAGGGGGGTGTGTTCTCAGGTCTCACTCAGTATTAAAATCACACTCTATCACCTCTCTCTGTTGATATGCTTGTCTGAGCGCAAGCTCTGCCCTATAGCCACAGAAGTAATAAGCAAAATCATTGATTTTGTAGCTTCTTCCTACAACAGTCTCCAAGTTCTGCACTTGTCTCATCATTGCAGCTTGGAGCCTCAGGAGAGAGATGGACAGGCATTATCAATCATGCCCCAAAGAAAGGGAAGAGGACACATGAGGCAAAGCTGTGACTTCTCCAGGAATTCCCTCCTATCTCTCAGTTCATTGTGTTTGCTTTCTCCACTCAAGAATGTCCCAACACATCAGTGTTCTTGTATTTTGTCTCTTGTCCATAATTCTTCCCCTTGGTAGAATCCAGGGATATAGGGGAATTTCTAAAGTTGAACAATCCTAGTTTCAGGTTTCTGCCTTAGTCTCTATAAATAAAGCAGAGAAAGGGGCTCCCCTTTTCAAAGAAAATAGCCATTCTCTCTTCATTTCTTTATTCACTGGCAACATATTAGCTGAGTTCCTACTATAGAGCTGGCACTTTGCAAGGTACCATTAATATTGCAAGGCCCAAGATAGAAGTGCTCTGCCTGCTTTCATGGAATATATCCAGTTAATGGGAAAGGCAGACCTTGGCAAAATAAATAAATGGATAAAATAGTGCCTGCTCATTGAGTGCTAACTCAGAATGCTTTACTCTCTGTAGATCCCCACAGCTCGTCGGGGTATAGACGATACTGTCCTATTTCAACCTAATTGTCAAAAGTCATGGAGTTCCTAAGTCCTGGAGCCTGGATCCTGCTCCTGTGGCTTACCCTCTTATGATCAGTGCTCAGAAGAAAAGCACTGGGGGCCCTGGGAGCCTGCCATCAATTAAAATTGGACACTTCCCCAGAAAACCACAAACCCACAGCCAAAATCATGGCAACTGATTCCACAGCCAGGCTGCATGTTGCATCTCATCACCATGGTAATGAGATGCATTTCTCACTAACCTCTCCCTAGACCTCCCGAGATCTCCCATCCTCAGGGGAGCTCCTTGAAGATCATTTATGAAAATCAGCAGTAAGCACCAGTGGCCTTTCAAAACCTCTCAGTGAGTGCTTAATGCAGTAATTGTTTACTCTGATTTGTAATGAGAGAGAATAACGTGGTGATGTTAGTGACTGATTAATTTTCCTGTATGTATTCCAGAGCAGAAGGCCCTTGAAGAGCAAGACTCATTCTCTCCCCCTGCGGATTACCCCGTCTTGATTCATGCAGCCATACCCTACCCCACGGGCACACCTCAAAGCACAGCTTGCCTTGGATTTGTGTAAATGTGAAATTGCTAAGCTACATTACTGCCACACGTAGGATCCGTGATCACTTTCTTACCTCCGGAATGGGTGAAAATGTTGCCACGGAACCACTAATAGAAAGGAGGTAGTCCATGGGTTGCTAGTTCATTCAGAGTTTGTACAGTTTTATTTCTCTGCACTTGTCTGCACAGACACACAGCAAGCAGCTAGAATTGACGGGCTCAGAGTGGCCATTTTGAAATTGCTAAGAAAGAGTATAAACACCGAACGGACCTCGCAGCTCATTGGATAAATAAGACAGTGATGCGTCTATGAACCAAAGCAAGTGTGTTCAGGTAAAGAGGAATTTCTCAGATGTGCATATGTGTCTTCATACTTGGAAGCGGCTTGTTGACTCCGATTGGGCCTTTGTAACAGAGCAGCTTTGTGTTGCTGGGGAACTGAGGCCTTGTAAATTGCCCCTGACCAGCTGCTTTGTCTTGTCTTCTAAATTGCTTGAAAACCTATTAAGATATATGACCCACATAAAAGTAGGACCAGAGGGTTTTCTGTAGCATGACCCCTGGGGATCAGATTTTACTTTATCGCCCATTAATGCAGAAGGGATTTCATCAGTCGGCTTACCCTTCGCCCACCCCCAGGGGTTATAAGAATCCCACAGATTAGCCTCTCTAGGACATTAGCGAAGATGTGAATACCCAGACAGCTGTTTGATGGACAGATACGCAAGGATTTAAGGGATAGATGAAGCGTGTGAGTCATGGGGTAGACATACACTAAGTTTGTGGAGAGTTGGTTGGCAAGGGAGGGCCTCCAAATATTAGACAATTAGCCTTATAATTAGAAAGATACAGACAGATCTTTGTTATTGACTCTCTAATGAGGTGGCCAGCCCTTTGCTTTTCTTACAAAGAAAGAAGAGGGCCCCATGTCCTCTGGGCATCCTCCCCAAGGCATCCTTGCTTCCCATCCTGGCTTCTGTGGCCTGGATCACGTTGCTGTCACAGCCTTTTTCTTTTCTTTTCTTTTCTAAGATTTTATTTACTTATTTGTCAAGTATGAGTGTGTCAAGTAGGGGGAGTGGGAGAGGGAGAAGCAGGCTGCCCACGGAGTAGGTACGCGGGGCTCAATCCCAGGACCCTGGGAGCATGACCTGAGCTGAAGGCAGCCGCTTAACTGACTGAGCCACCCAGGCGTCCCTGCTGTCACAGCTTCTTAACCAAGTTTACAAGTTGTGTGTTCAGAATGAACCACAGTGCCATCATGCTTCACTCACTCAGCTTCGAAGCTGAATCTTGCCATATCTATTCAGGCAGGAGAATGGAGAGGTTTGAACCGTGAGCGGGTGTATTTAATTAACCAAGCCAAATGGCACAAAATGCTGGCCTCTTGGCTGGATTGGACATAAAACATGTTTTGTTGGCTTGCACTATCTTTTAAAACTATTCAGTTTCCAGTGTATATAAATTGGGAGATTCCACCAAAAAGAACCGGTGTAGTAAGTGCTCTTGAGTGTAGTCTTCACTGTTCCCTGTGATTATACACCCTTCCTGTATGTTACTTCCTGGCACCAGTGAACATTTCAGTGTTTTATACCACAGTGTGCCAACTGCATCATTTCAGCTTTTTCTCCCCCCGTCATGTGTGAAAACTGGTGCTGGGTCTGTCAGTCCTCTGTTTCACTCTTAGCTACCTCACTGGGACCCCCGTCACCCCAGTCCCCAGGCTTCCTTGTGCCTCAGTATCCCAATTTCTACTGCAGTCCTGGTCTCACGTCTTTTCCCAAGGACACCACAGAGACTTAATAGAAAGGGTTTGTAAGATGCTCTAAACTCGCAGGGACAAATGCATCACTCAGGCCAAACACACTGTGCTGTTTTTCTGTTTGTATGGGCGGTTTTCATCTTGCCTCTGAGAGCTGGTCTGGGGCTTCTTCCTGCTCTGGCTGTGTTGTACGCCATGGGATCAGAAGAGATGCAAAGCACCATCACTACCTCCACCCCCTTCTTTTCCCCCTTCACACAAGATTGGCAGTCCTGTCTCGGCAGCCTTGCATTTATTAGTTGGGAATTGACTGCCCTCCCTTTATCTGTGACTGGGCTTTGCTTAAAGAGGGTGGCTTCCTGCCAAAATGAGATGCATGCCTAATGAACTCGAATGCTCAGAAGCCCCGGTCTCCCAGAATCCCTCCACGTTAGCCTGCAGCCAGTGGAAAAATGGAGAAGATTTCAGAAGGTTAATATTGATTGAGTTACCCTCTTGAATTAATTTTCCATGCACATAACTCCACTCACCGAATTGCAAATTCTTATTTTATTTTCTAAAACTTCTGCACTAGGAATTAAAATGGCTGCTTGCTAGTCTCCCCTTTTCTAGTAGAATTACAGTCTTCGTTTTTTGATTCTTTTTTTTTTTCCTGGGGGGTGGAAAAAAGACAAGTATGAGTGTGTGTAGAAATGTGGCAGCAGTGGGGAAGAGTGTTATATTCACATATAATCTTGAAGCCATTCTTCTTTTGTAAAGGAGGGAAATGAAGCTATTTGAGCTTCTAATTTGAAAGTGGATGCTGGGTTCAGAGTCCACAGTTGTGCCTGTATCAAAGTAGGGAATTGGAAAAACAGACAAATAATGACTGCATAGATTTCTGAACTCACCTTGGCTTCCCATTCCCATGGAAGATTAGGTGGTGGGAGCAGAGTGAGTCCTAAGATTGAGTGATTTCAGACTGTGTAATACCATGTTCTGGGCTTTGTGGAAACACAACTGATGGTTTGCAAAATACAGTGGCTGCTAAACCCAAGTGTCGGAAAGATGACAGATCGCAGTGCCCCCCCCCCCCCCCGCCCCAGCCCCATTGTTAACTCTTTGATTTACATGTGGGAGGCTTGGGCTCCTCTAACTGGCAATAAAGTCATGACAATGTGGTCCCTGACCTCCCCGGCACACCCCGTAAGCCCCCTCCCCCCCCCCCCAGTGCATTAGCCACACACCACGAGGAAAATTAGTGCGCTGAAGCAGGGATTTGCCAAATGTGCTCCCTGGGGAGTAGAAAGAGTTAATGCAATTTTCCAACCTGCCTAATTTACGCCAAGAGGGTATTATGTCCTCCGAGAGAGAATCCCAGTCAATGTGTGCCTGCAGAGAAAGGGGGGGGGGGAGCAAAATTAGGGAAAATACATAAATGACACCCACCACTTTCCCAGTATCACATTACAATACATTTGCATATAACTTTTCTTAGCCTACCAGTGCTTTGACATTCCAACAGTCTTTCAAAATAGATTCAGTGTTGTTGTTGTTGTTGTTTTCCCTTTTCTATTTGCAACTGCCTGTGGGGTATAGAAGGAAGAGCACTGAGAACCTGCACACCCTGGTTTCAGTCTTAGCCATGCTGCTGTCTTGCTGTCCCTGAGCCGGTCCCTTCTAGCTTTTTCAACTGTCACGTAAACAGTTTGAGTCAGATGTTTTCTAAGGGTCATTATGCTTTATGATTTAGTGGTTGAGATGTTTGCAAATATTAATGCTTAGAGCACCTCTTTATCACAACACTTTTAAAATTCACGTAGCATCTTTTCTCCTCATTACTCAAGGCACTACCTCAAACAAATGTATGCGTTCCTCCCTCATAGAATACTTAAGAACAAATGAAGCTGGTGGGCCTGCCAGGTCGCCCTTCCCAGCAGCACACACAGCATAATTGCTGCCACCTTTAACTGCCACCCGTGGGGGACCTCTGAGGGAGGTTTGCAGACCGTGGACCTGGCCACTTGTGACTTTCTAACTCTTTTCACCTCCCACCCTATTCTGATTAGTGACCCCAGTGCCTGTCAGAAATCCTTGGAACTTAAGTATTTCCAGGCAGGCAGGTAGGATCTTTAAGGCCTGGCTATAAAAAAAAAGGGGGGAAGAGGGAGAGTGGCGTGGGGCGGTGGCTATCATTGTCGCACACAACGCTGTCTCTCAGAAATGGAAAATGCCACAAGCATTTCCAGTTTTGTGGGTGAGAGCAGGATAAACAAGGGACCAACAAAAGGAGAAATTTATTTTGTTTTGCAAAAAATGAGTAGTATTTTCTGAACATTTTGTTCTGCATCCAAGATCCAGTTTCTGTCCTCTAGTTGATCCTTAAACTGCGGTGATACAGTGGCCACATGTGGGCATTCAAATTTAAGTGAATTAAATTTATATAAATTTAAAATCTCATTAAATGAGAACATATTTCAAGTTCTCGATAGTCACATGTGGCTAGTGGCTACCCTATGGGACAGTGCAAATAGATAGATATAATTCCCACATCACAGAAAGTGATACACAGTTCTGAAAGAAAGTGGATGAAGGTTTAAAACGTCAGGAGCTGTTTGTTATGTTTTTGTTTTTATTTTTCCCATTCAATGGTTCCTTCAAAATATATTAGTTTAAAGGCAGTGTGCTAGATGCCAAAAAAAAAAAAATTATCCCCCTTCTGAATGTTTATTGTAGATTAGGTTTTATGCAAAGTCCTTCCAATATATTACCTGGATTTATCCCTTTGAAGTAGGTACATTGTATCTATTTTGCAGAAGAGAAATCCGAGGCACAGGGTCACACAGTTGGTCAGTGCAGAGCTGGGATGCATAAACAGTCTTTCAGATTCCAAAGCCTGTGTTGATCTGAGATAAAAATGGTTTCTGGAATATTTTCTATAAAAAATGGAATTTCTGGACTAAGTCAGCAACACCAGCAGCGTTCGTGAGAAGTGATTGAGATTTCATTTTTTATAATTTTGGAAAAGATTTTCTTTTATACCAAGAACCTAGGATTTTAATGTATGGATCACCTCAAAGTCACATTAAGACAGAGCAGGAAAAAAGGGGAAAATAAAAATAAAATAAAATAAAATAAAATAAGAGGCCAGCACACCTAAGTAACTCAAACATTGGTATTTTAGTTGTGTATTTAGGATCGTTTTGTTTGGAGCTGCTGTAGACCCCAGTTCAGTCCCCCTGAGCAGGCAGCATCTTTCCAGGCCTCCCAGGTAGAAATAAGTGTTAGGTACTTGTGATGCAGTGTGTTCCTTCCCTGTGAAGCAATTCAGCTGAGAAGCAAGGAATTGCACTTCAGACTTTATATGTTTTATCCCCTGGCAACCCACAGCAGTGATATTACAAACACTGTGACTGTTAGACTAATGGGAGTAAATATTGTAAAAACTGTGAAAGATGCTGTAAAATATTCACTCATTCGTGTTAGAACCATTTCCTGATCACCCATTCTGTGCTAGGCACTGTGCTATGGACAAGCTCTGAAAAAAAAAAAAAAAAAAGATGTCGTTATAATATAGTCCCTTCACTTGAGGAGCTCACAATTAAGTGTGACGTGGACTGTTATATCAGTAACTCTCAAATAATATAACACGATCAGTAGTGTTGGTAAACGTTTAACCAGATCTTCAAGAAAAATAACCTCATTGGTGTCATTTGCAATGGCCATGGTGTAGACGAATACTCGTACCATGACCTATGCTAAGTTCCCAACATGATGTCATAGAATCTGGAGTTGGGAAAAGATGGGTTATTGCAAGAAGGACGAGTCAGCCCCAACTGACCATATATTGCATTGTATTATATTGTTATGTTAATACATTATAGCATATCATAGCTCATGTTAGTATACATGCATGCATATATAAATATATGTATACAATATACATATAAAACGTAATAAATGCAAAATAATATAAAATCATCTAAGATAATGCCATGTTAAGGTGATATAAGCTATGAGTTAAAAGTTTAGGTTTTAGGATAGGACCAATGTGACCTTAAATTTCAGCTTAACTACTTATTAGTTGTGTGCTTTTAGTAAATGACTTCACCCCTCTCTGCCTCAGTGTTTTCATCTATTTAATGGGAGAAACGCTAGTACCTATCACAAAAGGCTGTGGTGAGGAAAAGCGTAGAAATCCTTAGCCAGTCCCTGATCTGCAGTAGGTCCTCAGTAAGCTTGTACTTAATGCATGAGGGAGTGAACGACAATTAGCAGCATCACTGTGTAGGAAGTAAATGGCCCTAAGGATCTAGAGAAAGGAGAAATTCAGGTCATTGTCAATCAGCCAAGGCAGCACAAGAAAATGAAGTGTTTTGAAATGGGCCCTGAAGGCTAAGTAGGATCTTGCCAGGCACAGAAGGAAAAGAAGCTCAGCCCAGACAGATGTGGCAAGAGCAATTCCACTTGTGGTGGTGGTGGTGGTTCTGACAGACGGATACTGGGCTTTGGGCCGATAGGCCTTCCCCCCCCCCCACAACTAGGAGCTGCAGCACATCTGCATCTGCTGTTACCCCAGGAGCTCCAGCTTCCTCACAACCCACTGAGCCACTGCGGATGATGGCCAGAGGTTGCCAGTCCTTCCTGAGGACTCTGGGAGTTCTCCAAGAATAGCTCGCACTGTTTTGCCGATAGCCTTTGTTTACTGACGCCCCAGAAACTGGCAAGGGAGACGTCCTAATGATGGGGTCTAGTTTCTATTGTGTTTTACGGAAATTCCATTTCAGCTGCAGAAATGCTGCATGCCTGCCAGTGAAACACAATGTCTCGAAGTCCCACGTATTAAAGGACATCGTATTTCATCTCACCCTGCCTGTGGTTTTATCCAAACAAAGGAAATGGGTTGTTACCAAGGAAAGCATAACTCAAAATTCTAATTATGACTGTTAAATCACATGTGAAATTACTTTTAATAATTAAAAATAACTCTCGCCACTCTGCCGTCCTAGCTCGATATTAGGTCTGGTGCCGTTTTAAGGAAAGCTAATAATCCCTAGGAAATCCCGATGACCTTAATTGTCTTCCTATCCACCCTTCAGTGACCTTTATTGCTTAGATGGTTAAAATCTAAAATAAATGATACTAATATATCTGATGTGCAACTGCATCATGTTCATTTATTTCATGCATTTGTTATGTTTCCATGACACTATTTCTCTGACGAGGTGAACATGCTTTGTAGAGAGTATTTACTATGTCTATTTCTTAAATTCAAATTTTAAAGTGGAGAGAGGAAAATGTCAGTGAGGAAACGGTCATCTGGGGAAGAAGTTAAAACCCTGCAAGGAAAAGAGACTGCAAAGGAATGGAATTTAGAGAAAAGAGTCAGTCATTATAAACTCCACTGGCAAAATGCAGATGTTGCATAAAAAAGCATAAGAGAGCAGCAAAAGCTGTTTCCCGAAGCAACAAATGAATGTAAATATTTGCATCTTGTGGAATAATTCCTTTTACAAAAGACTCTGAGAGCCTGTAGGTAGCATCGAGACCAGAATACCTCCTGGCTATTTATCATGAGTCAGCTTTTCTATCTGCATCTCATATCTAGGAATATTCTTAGAGTCAAATCCATAACCGGTTTTCTAGAGATTTGCGCATGCAGCGTAGGCATCACCGATTTCCCGTGTTCCATACTTCAGATAACTGACGTCACTTTCATACCATTGTGGTCTACGTTTCTGCCATTTTGCAGAACACTGCAAAAGCTGCTCTTCTCTTATATTTATTCATTTAATCAGTCAGTCATTTATTCATTCAACAAGCGTTTCCTGAGCATATACTATGTCCTGGGACTGTATTTGTTTTTTTGTTTTTTGGGGTTTTTTTTGCTTTAAGCTGCTAAGTTTGAGAATCACTTGGCATTCAGCAGCAGATAGATAGCTAATATCCATGCTTACCAACTGTTCTTAAGAAAGAACCTTATACGCAAACAATGAATCATGGAACACTACATCAAAAACTAATGATGTAATGTATGGTGATTAACATAACATAATAAAATAAAATAAAATAAAAAAGAACGTCTCACGTAGCAGGCAATCAACATTTGTTGGATATGTTAGCAGATGGAAGGGTAGTTGAAGAAAATTCCTCAATTGCATTTAAGTCCATTTACAACTAAGAGTAACTATAGTTTCACTGCAAGGTTAAGAACAGAGCCAATTATTGAAAAGTTTACTTTGCGAAATGTGGTGATGATGCAATTGGTATCACATACTTGAATACTCGATTCAGACTATGCCTTCTTTTCTATGGAAGTCCCAAGTTTCTTTGGCTTAGCAAAGTAAATGAGCAGGAGGGCATTTGTCTCATTCTCTCTTAAAGATCTTTAACTCCTGTTTGCAGGTGTTTTTGCCTTCTGTTCTTTCCTTAGCCTTTGTCACCATAACAGATGTATGTTTTGTATTCTTTCAAACCTGGCCATTTTGGTGAAGAAGGAAAAAGATTTAAATCAAACTGCAGTTCATTTGTGGGACTCTCCACAGACATTTATAACTGACAACTGAATGCATCAGTTGCTTTAAATAGCCTGACTCTATAGTCATTCATAACAAAAACAAAGGGGCTGACAGATGAACAGTTCTCTGGAGTGGAGGAAGGTTGGAATACTTTAGATTTCCAATTTAAAGTTTCACAGAAATCTCTGAAACATGTTTGTATTATAGATCCCGGTTCAAATTTTAGAACAGAGGGCAACACCTTTTGGCCCAGGGGTTGAATAGGACTTCTTTTCAATATGTTTTCCCCCTGTGAACATCCTTGTTAACATTTCAAACACTTGCTTCTGTCTCTACCAAGGGCTCATTTTTATGAGCAGTGATAAGTAGCCTCCATTTTATCTGTATGAATTTTATGAAAGACAAAGAGAGACACAGCAAATCTTGTTTGAAATTTGTTTCAAGGTTGGAAGAATTTACTTCATTCTTGTAACCGTGTGGGCCTTTAGCTGCCAATTTAAAATAGACACTTTGAAAAGCATAAGTTATTTTGTTTTAATCATATTTTATACTCATGATTCTCATTTTTGTGCTGATAAAATAAGGCATCATTAAGAGCTGCACCGTTGTGATATCTTGCAGTGTTAAATTCTCTGAGCAGGAGATGTTTAAGCCACAGTAGTTTTTGACCATGAATTCACATTTTGAAAGAAAAGACATTCAGGGTTAGGAAAACACCAGGTGCAAAGGGAGTTATAACTATCTCTTTTTACTCTTAGGTGGAAAAATAAAATTGGCAGCAATAGACTTGTTCATCTTCTGCACTTCTATTCTTAATGATAATTACATGACCAAACGATACACATTAGCAATGGCAGTTGGGATATCAAATTATACAGCATTATTGGCACCATCCCACAAATAGAAAGCAGAACTCGAAAAAGAGGCATTAGAGTTATTTATCATTGACGAGATGTAACAATGTGAGAGGAGCATTTTGCAATGCACAGTGATATTCAAGTCTAATCTAACACAGGGTTTCTCAACAGTGGCACTATTGATATTTTGGGCCAGATGAGTCTTTGCTGTGGGGACCCGTCCTGTGCATTGTAGGAGGTACGTGTAGCAATATCTCTGGGCTCTACCCACTAGACGCTAGTGGCAACACCCCGGTCCTGACAATCAAAACTGTCTCCAGTCCTTGCCAGGTGTCCTTCTGACGGCAAAATAGCCCTTGTCCCCTGCCCTAAAAACCACTGCTTCAGAGTATCATACGAGTAAAAGCGCAGGATATGGAGAAGCTTAAGACCTACGCTATCTGTACCAGAAATTTCCCCATGAAAGGGTAACCAGCAACTTGACCAGATAGAAGCAGAGGCTCACACAGCTGGAAGAGGCTTTGGGTGATACGCAAGCCATCTTTTTTTTTTTTTTTTTAAAGATTTTATTTATTTATTTGAGACAGAGAGAATGAGAGAGAGCACATGAGAGTGGGGAGGGTCAGAGGGAGAAGCAGACTCCCTGCCGAGCAGGGAGCCCGACGCGGGACTCGATCCCGGGACTCCAGGATCATGACCTGAGCCGAAGGCAGTCGCTTAACCAACTGAGCCACCCAGGCGCCCACGCAAGCCATCTTTATTTCTTGAAATGGACCCTGAGACTCCAGGAGGGTGTACCTTAGCTTAAAGCCACACAGCTGGTTTGGGACAGGCCTGAAACTTAATGTTTTCTTCGTGTATGCTGTCTTTTCTTCTTATCTGAAGTACACTCAACCTCTGTAAAGCTTGGATTTGAATCTTAATTTGGGGTTTACATTTTACTAAACTGTGCTTGCATTTTCTTAGCCCATGGGAATGGCCAATGGTGCTGCAAAGAAAAAAATACCACTCCTACCTTGAAGAATCGTCTACCCCTTCACTAGAGTGCATAATGAGGGATCTTGATGTGGAATTTTGTATTTTCTGTGTTAGATTATTCCTGTAACTATGTTAATGACACGAGTTTAAAGACTAAAACTTTGAAGTGCAGCATGTTCAATATGAGTACACAGAATCCAGCTTTATTGCCTGGGTTCAAATTTTGGCTCAATCACTTACTATCTATGCGCCCATGGACCGATTTGATAACTTCTCTAAGCCTGGGTTTTCATATTTGGGCAGGGGGTGGTGGAGGGGATAATGGAACCTACCTCATAAGGTTGACACGGAGAAGAAATTGAGTGATGCATGTAAAGTAGTTGAGCACAATTCCTAAAACAGAGAAAGCACTGCCTAAATATGTGTTGTTATTGTTGCTATTGTTATTAGTAGTAGTACTATTGTTAAATCAAATGATTTCCAAATGGGCTAACTGCGTGTGGAGAGATATCAGTACTCTTCTTTGTAAAACACATATCAAAAGGACTAATTGAGGGCGCCTGGGTGGCTCAGTTGGTTAAGCGACTGCCTTCGGCTCAGGTCATGATCCTGGAGTCCCGGGATCGAGTCCCGCATCGGGCTCCCTGCTCAGCAGGGGGTCTGCTTCTCCCTCTGACCCTCTTCCCTCTTGTGCTGTCTCTCATTCTCTCTCTCAAATAAATAAAATCTTTAAAAAAAAAAAAAAAGACTAATTGAGAAGTAAAGATGTATGAGTTAATAGGAAGAGTGCCTGATCCTGGCTAGGACTGAGAAAAACTATGTGGAAATGTCCAAGAAATCACATTCTGAGAAAAGAGTTTTAAGGTACAATATACCTACAGAATTATCACAGTTTAAAATGGAATTTCAGAGGTTTTAATTTGATGCTGAAATAAGACAAGTTAATGTATATACAAGTTAACATGCATACATGAGTCTGTATGTATGAACATGACTTTGTATGGTTTTGTTTTTTTTAATGTAATCTATCGAATGACTCCTAAATGCCAGGCATTCTCCTCTCCATGGCTCGCCGTCTTCCCCAAGTTGAGTTGGTAATGAGACTCAAATACATGCAAATCGCCTGATATCTTTGCCCTCACCAATTCAACAATCGTGGGACTCTGAACCATTAATAAAATATAAAAGGATTCCAACATGAATTGTAGTTGGAAAAGAGGTGGGAAAATGTCATGTCTTCTCTGTGAATACTTTGAAATGAAAAAGTAAGTGGTATAGATTCGGAATAATTTCAGAAGTTTCTTGTTACATCAGACCATTTTTGATCCTTAAAAAAGATAATATTGTTGGTTCCATTTTGTCTGTTGGCACTGTATTTGTGGGGATATCTAGGCATGTAATTTGGTTTCCTTACTTATTAGGCTTAATCGGTATCCATTTAAGAGTTCTTGGCTTTTTGTGCAAAGTTTTGGTTTTTTGTGCAAAATATAGACCCAGTGTTTTCATTTTGGTTCCTCAGCAGGTCTTAAGGATGCCCTGACACTTTATTGTAAGCAGCTAAAATTCTCCACTGCACTTCTATATGCAACAATGAGCAACGCATTATTTAATACTATTTTTAATTTTTTTTAAAAAAGGAAAAGATATAAATTCACCATGGTATTGAAATGAGCAACAAGTGAAATCCTGCTATTCACTAAGCAAAATGCCCTGCTGCTCTGCATAATAAATAGCAAATCCTCATTGTTTGTCATCTGGTTGCTCATTGTCCTGATAACTTCTCATGTGGAAATAAATTTATCCATGCCCCCTTTAAAGGAAACAGTAGAATGAAATAGAAAGAGCATTGGCTTGAAGTTAAAAGAGCCTGATCTAACCCACTTGGTGGCTGTGTGAACTTGGATAAGACCGTGTTTGCGAGTGTAAAATGGAGTTAAATCTATCTGTCCTGGCTCCGTCTGAGAGTCACGTTGAGAATCAGATGAGATAACATAGGTGAACTGCTCTGTGCAATGAGCAGCACGGTGCAAAGGTGAAGCATTAGCAGGGGGGCGAGGGACATGGAAACTGTGCCTATCACCAGGGCTCAGGCTTGTCTGAGCATGGTTTCTGAATGGGGGGGCCATTCTCCCAGGAGTCTGTGTAGGAGACCTGGCGCCTGCTTGCAGAGAAGTCATAATAAGAGGAGACTGGGGCGGGCATGGTATTCTGGAGCCAGTTAAAAACAAAAAACAAAACATCAACCAAAAAAACAGTTTTGCTCACTTGAGAAAGCAAATGATTGTGAAACCAGTGCAGGGGCTTGTCCTTAGATTTCTCTTCTGGCCCCACCTCTTGGACGGCTGGTGTGAGTCACATGGGAGGAGGGAAGGGGAGCTCTCAGGAAAAACTCTTAGATCCTCCAGGATGTTTGGAGAAGCAGCAGCTCTTGGAGACAGTTTATACAGGGTGAAACTCTCAAAGTAGGGAGAGGCATTCTTCCCACATGCCGTAACAGAACATCATTTACCTTTGACAACTCAGATGCTACAATTCATCATTGACATGCAGTATCTGGCATTGCAGAGATTCCGAGGTCATTACTAAAATAGTGGTGAGCGTCTGTGCAAGACCCTGGCAGCCACCAACCCTATTTGATGTAACACAGTTCCCATTCGGGGCGGGAGGGGGGGGTGGTGACCAAGTAACTTGGTTTATGTAGAATAGCCCTGACACCCACGTCGGGATTATCTGTGGCTATGTCTCGGCTGTAGGAGCCTTCCTTCTTGTGGTCTGTTACCTAGGTGTGCTCTCTGATTCAGGCAGATGGTAAGATTGGCTTTACTTTAAAATTAAATTTAACCTAATGTAAAATATTGAAGAGACAGATTGAAAGTCACCAAAGCTTCCTCACGCAATTAATCTGGGTTCTAGAGAGAGTCCAGAGACTTGGTCCTGAAATTCTCTGGATATGCTTCCATTCTTGCTCTTACTGAAGCTGCTTTGTTCGGTGATTTCTTTTGATTCTCAAAACAATGTTATTACTCTTTTAATAAATCCCATCGAAAAGAACTAATTTCTGCTGATTCAAACCAAAAGAAGCTTAACTAATAACTGGGGAAAGAAGACTTCAGAGGTGATAGGGCTTGGACTTTAGCAAGTGAGGGGAAAAGTTAGTGTCTTATGAGTTATTTGGTCAAACATTATGCTGGATGCTTCTGTGAAGGTGATTTTTGGATGAGATTAACATTTAAAATGGTGAACTTTGGGTAAAGCAAACTGCCCTCCTTAATGTGAGTGGGCCTTGTCCAATCAGTGGAAGGCCTGAATAGAATAAAGACTGACCTCCTCGAGCAAAAAGGAATTCTGCTAGCCGAACACCTTTGGACTCGGACTGTGGCTCTTTCCTGGGTCCAGGTGCTAACCTATCCCACAGACTTTGGACTTGGAACCCCATGATCACATAAGCCAATTCCTTAAAATAAAACTGTCTTTATACACATCTTGTTGATTCTGTTTCTTTGGAGAACGCTGATTCATATATGCACTGTTACCTAATCGGTTGGCAAGGATACCAGGACCCTCTGAATTAACAGTTCCCAGTCTCACTGCTGCGGGATAGGTGAGGATCAACTGACAACAAAGGAGTGAGAGTATTAGAAAATCAGTTGGAAATTTCATAAAACCCTCAGCCTCTCTTATCTATACAGCAGACTGAGATGCGAATTCTTTATCAATGGATGTACGCCTATATTAGTTTCCTGTTTTTGCTTTAACAAATCACCTCAAATTTATTGCTTTAAAACAATACAAATGTATTATCTTACTGCCCTGGAGGTCAGAATTCTAAAATGGGTTGGCAGGGCTGTGTTTCTTGAAGCTCTAGGGGAGAATCTGTTTTCCTTGTCTTTCAAGCTTCTAGAGGCTGCCTGCATCCCTTGCTTCATGGCTTCTTTCTGGAATCACTCCAAACTTACCTTTGTCGTCACATCTCCTTTTTTGATACCTACCCTCCAGCCTGCCTCTTACAAGGACCCTGTGATTACATTATGGACTCACATGGATAATCCAGGCCACTCTCCTCAGCTCCAGATCTTTAACTTCCACATGTTTGCCAAGTCCCTTGTGCCATGTAAGATAACATTCACAGGTACTGGGTATTGGGACATGGCCAACTTTGGCGGGGAGAAGGGTATTGTTTGGCTTTCCATAGTACCACATGTGGGAATGTGGTCCTACAAGGGTGTTAGGGCTCAGAGAAAGATTGAGAACAATTTTTCTGGAAGCCAAAATAGAGGCAATCCATTGATTTCTTTGTCTATATTGTCTCCAAAAGTCGGATCCAAAAGCTTCTTCTCCCCAACTTGGGATAGGAGAAGTAGTAAAACCAATCAAAAGAGAGAAGATATGTCACCAAGAGCCTAAGAATGCTTATGATTACTGGGAATAGGTGCATAAACATAAGAGATAGAGTCCTTATTCATGTGGAAATTAAATTCTTTGTGAAGGAGAGAAATCATAAGCATACAACAAATTGGGATACATTTTGACAGTGGAACTGACTGAATTTGCTGGGAAATTAGACATGGGGAGTGAGAGGAAGAGAGAAATCAAGACACAAGCCTTACTCGAACATCTGCTGAGTGGATGGCATAGCATTAGGCACTGTAGAGACTGTGATGACAAGGTAGAGACCAGATCCTCCCTCAATGATCAAAGTTTAGTAAAAGAATAAACTCAGAAGACCAAGAACAGACAGGAAGTAGGGTCTTGTTACATACAAGAAGGAACAAACCAGTGGCCAGTACACATTTGTAAAGATGCTTAAATCAGTGCTCACCAGAGAAGTGTAAATTAGCTTTATGACTTTTTTCACAAAACTGGAAAAAATTAGAAGATTGGCAGTAAAAATTAACAACGTGGTGAAGGTACCTGAAAGACTATCTCAGTCATTAACTGCCTGAAAAAGAGACATCAAACCTTATATTGGCAGAGCTGTAGGGAAGCAGGTACTTTCCTTTTTTTTTTTTTTTTAAGATTTTATTATTTATTCGACAGAGAGAGACACAGCGAGAGAGGGAACACAAGCAGGGGGAGTAGGAGAGGGAGAAGCAGGCTTCCCGCAGAGCAGGGAGCCCGATGCGGGGCTCGATCCCAGGACCCTGGGATCATGACCTGAGCCGAAGGCAGACGCTTAATGACTGAGCCACCCAGGCACCCTACTTTCCATTTTTGTTGGGGGGTTGAAAATTGGTATTACTCCTCAGGAAAAAAAAAAAGTGTTTATCTCCTAAAATTAAAAATGTGCCGTTAGCGTGGCCCAGCAATGACACATTTAAATGTAAAGGAAAATTACAGAGATGTACAAAGAGATAAATTCAAAAGGTTCACTGCAGTATTGTTTATAATAATGGAACCAAATCAGATGAAATTTAAATGCCTCTTAACAAACTATTCGTTAAATGGACTATCCATATCCAAATAACAAATATTCCTAATGAGAAACAGTAGGTAGATTTATATGTACTGACATACACAAATGTTAAAAACACATTAGTAACTGAAAATGCATTGCAAAGATTTATGCAGATAATATAATGTAATTCTGAAATCTCTACAAACAAAACTATATAGTCCTTATGTACATATATAAGTAGGACAGCATAACTACTCCATTGGTGGGGGGGTCAAAGAGGGCATTCACTTTACCTGTATTGTTTGATTATTGTAAAATGATATTAATGCAACATTTGTATAATTAAAAAATTAAAATAATGACAAAAACAAAAAGGAGTCAGCTCAGTGAACAGGAGGACTTACTGTGTTATATGGCTGTATATTCTCATCAAAGCTTTATTCACTGGATAAGCCCCAAATTCTCTTGATCATTTAGTGCTTTTCGTATTGACGTGAAATCAGGTATTTTTTTCAGACAAAAGGCAGTAGAACATCTTTGAAATGCAAAGCAACAGAAGAGTGCAATACTTAAGGGTCTTATTCAACTGCAAGGTCAATATAAATCAACACTATGCTAAGGCTTCCTGCAAAGCTATCTCCATCATTAACTGCATTGAAAGAAACATCGAATCCTGAACAAGGGAAGAAACAGCCCATCTCTTCTCTATGCTGCTCACATCTACCTGGAGTGTTACACTCAGGTGTGTATGCCACATTTTCAGCCTGTGCCCTGTGGGGGGCGCCTGGGTGGCTCAGTCCTAAGCGTCTGCCTTTGGCTCAAGTCATGATCCCAGGGTCCTGGGATCGAGCCCCGCATCGGGCTCCCTGCTCGGCGGGAAGCCTGCTTCTCCCTCTCTCACTCCCCCTGCTTGTGTTCCCTCTCTCGCTGTCTCTCTATCTGTCAAATAAATAAATAAAATCTTTGAAAAAAAAACCATAACTGGTAAAGAGCTTGAAAAGATGTCTTGTGGGGAATAGTAGGATGAATGGGGAATTATTGAACCAGGAGAAAAGGATAATCAAATGACAGATGATGGTTGGCTTTAAACATTTTAAGACTGCTACACAGAGGACAAAAGGAGCTCGTTCTGTTTTTAAGCAAAGTACAGAAAATAATAATTGCTATTTTACAGAACACCAATATGTATCTGTCTTCTCAACCCTGTGAGTTATTACTGTCCTATTTGACAGCTGTGGCAGGTAACCATAAAGTTCGTGTTTCCCTTTTCTAAGAAGTGACTGCCAGTCAGGGGCTACATTTCCTAGCTGTAGCCGAAGTTAAATGTGGCCCTATGACTGGGCTCTCTAGCCAATGGAACATTAGTGAAAGAACCGGAAGCCACTTCTACACGTCACACACACACACACACACACACACACACACACTCTCCTATGTGCAAGCTTCTGTGTGCTTTTCCCCAGGCCACCTCATTCTGAACCCACAGCTTTTTCTCTTGTACCATTCTGCCAGGCAACTGCACCAGGATGAATGTTATAAATGAAAGGGACAGAGATTACAGCTCAAGATAGAAGACTTCAGTAACAGACCTATTCTTACATTTCTTCAAGAGGTAGTATGTACTCCATCTCAGGAGGTGTTCAAAAGGGAACATTAGAGAAACAAATCAAGCCACGATGAGTGTCAGAGCTAGATGATTTAATGTTTTTTACAACCTGAGATTCCATGATTCAGTGCACATTTGAAGCATTCAAATGATATTTATTATACAAACACTATGCACTCAGCAGCAATTTGGGAGCCCTGTGGTCTCCTTAACAAGGTATAATGTGAATGCTAGGAACTGAGCCAGAAAGAAAAAGTGAATAAGAACTTTAACTGGAATAAGTTCCGACAAATTTTTCATTTGGAAAAGTTTGTAAGATTGAGAGTAATAGATTCATTATAATCATATGGATAATTCTTTGAACAAGTGAAGTTCTTGGGTAATTTGTTGATAATAGAAGAGTTTACACAAATGTAAAAACCCATGCTTCTGACATTTGTCCTTCTTACTGGGATGAGGGTCATAGAGAACCATGAGTAAGGGGTAAAATATTAGAGCAGATGTCTTTGGTTGATACTGGTGAGGGTGATACAGGGATCAGGGCTTTAAGAAGCAGATGATGATTTCAAGTCTGAGTAGCTTTACTGTAAAAATATCAACAGGTTCTTTGTAACACCTATAGGGTTGCTTTGAAGCAAATTCATTTGTGCATACAACCTCCCGACCCTCAGCAAAGCTGAATATGGCAGCTACTTCGTGTCCACCATTTTTGTTCTCTAGGGGGAAAAAAAAGGGAATAAAAGAGAAATCAAGGAGGGTATTCAAGTTAGCATGAGATAAACTTGGTGATGTCCGGGTGACAATCCTAACTTTTGTCCTTAACACCTTATTGGCATTTGTCTAGAACTCCCCCAATAAAGAGATAGATGCAAAAAAGAAGTTATTTATCTCACTGCTTATTACATAAAACTCAAGGTGAGTTGTTCATTCGTCAAATACTTTTCAGTCTTCTACAATATGTCAGACAGTGATCTAAGTACTGGGGAAGCAATAAACAAAAAACAACAATCACTACCCTTATAGAACTTACATTCCAGTAGAAGAGAGAGACAATAAATTAAATAAAAGATGTGTGATAGTGCTAAGTGCACAAGAAGAGCTTAAATCAGGACATGCTGGAGGAAAGGTAGTCATGAAATGCTTTAATGAGACTGGGAATTTTGAGCAAATTGAGAAAGAAGTGAGGGATTGAGCCAAACAGTTTGTTCATGAAGCTAATTCCAAGTTAGAGGAGACAGGTGCCAAGGTCCTAAGCTGCCCCTGGCATCAAAGAGCTGACATGGTTGGAATAGAAGGCAGTACAGAGAAAGGATGAGGCAATGACATTAGAAAGATAACAAGGGTCAGAGCAAGTAGAACCTTGAGATCATAGCAAGAACTTTTAGTCTAGTTGCAATGAGAACTCTGGAGGAGCTTAAGCAAAGGGTTGATAGAATCTGACTTACTTTTTTAATGAGATCACTCTAGCTACTGTGCCAAACAGATTTGGCCAAGGTGGAAGCAGGGAGATCCATTAGATTATTGCAAGAATCTAGGCGTAGTGGTTTAGTTCAGGATGGTGGTTGTAGGAGCAATGAAAATGGGATCAATTCTGAATATGTTCTGAAGTTAAAATTGAGAGCATTTGCTGATTAGATAGAATATGGGGTGTAAGACAAAGAGACGAGTTAAGGAAGATACCAAAGTTTGGGGCCTGAAATAAAAGAATAGATATTAACCAAGAGGAAAAAAACCCTGTCAAAAAGAACTTTTGACAGAGGAAAAGGGAACTTGAGAAGAAGACATAATGAGCTCAGTTTTAGTTACATTCATATCGGGGTCACCTTTTAAACATTCAAGTGGGGGTGACAAATAGGTAGTGGGAGGTACAAACACAGATTTCAGATGAGAGGTTGTGAAGAAGATAGAAATTGAGAGGACATCAGCATAGAGATAAATATTCAAAGGGATGTTACGGCTGAGATTACCTAGGAGTGACTGTAGACTGCAGAGACAGAAGAGGCGCTAGGATTGCATGCTGGGTTCTTCCAAAATGCAGAAGTTGGAAATGAAGAAGAGCCAGTCTAAGAGACTGAGTGATTAGAAAGGTAGGAGGCAAGTTAGAAAAGTGAGATGTCTTGAAACTTTTCAAGGAGAGAGATCGATTGTGGCAAATAATAGGTAGACAGAGAGGTGACCTTGGATTTAGTAACTGTGAGGTCATTGTTAGCATTCAGAGGCCAATTACAGTGGAGTGGTGAAGTAAAAAACTGATTATAGTAGTGGCAAGAGAGATGGATGTAGATTAATTGGTCACATGGCATATAGCTTTCTTTTCAAGGGAGGAAAATAAATTAGGTGATAGTTTCAGGGGAGGAGGGAGGTCCAGGGAGAGAATTTTCTTTAATATGGGATAAGTGGCAACATATCTGTATGATTGAGGGAATGTTCCAATAGATATTTTAGAAATGTTTTAAAACTGAGAGGGGAGAATTGCCAGAGCGACCTGAGAGAGCAGAATAGAAAGCAAGAGGTCTAGATTTAGTGTATGAGGTAGAGAGTTTAACATCGGTGAGAGCCCTGAATAGTCCATTCTTACTAATAGGACATAAGGTAAGTGCATGACCTCAATTGCAGGAATGTGGGAAAGTATGATGGGTACTGCTTATAGAATTTCTACTGCAATGGCTTCGATTTTCTAGTAAAGTAGGAAGCAAGGTCAATGGTTGAGAGTGATGATGGGAAAAACATAATGGAATTTTGAGAAAGGAAAGAAGGATTTGTAATTTTCATTGGGCCCTTCCTTCTTAATGTACCAGCAGCATTATTATCTAGAAATGGAGAATCTCAGGTTCCACTACACACCTAAAAAATTAGAATGGACATCTTAACAAGAATCTCCAGGTGATTTTATTTTTGCCCATTAAAGTTTGATAGGCACTGACTAGAGGCTAAGAAAGAAGGGACTAAGGGTATATACTATGCTTGACCGGCAGCAATAAGGGCCACCTTAAGATTACTGATGAATTGAAAATGAGAGCAATCAGAATATTTTGTGTATTCTCCAGCCAAGTTCAGCAGACCTAGTGGAAGCTTTGAGTACATAAAGAGATGAATTTAACCAGCGGTGTGGTTTTGCCAAGATAGTAGAGAAGGGTGATGTATTTGCAAGAGAATGATTATAATAATAGATTAATTGTAAAAGGTAATAGTAACCAACCATGAAATTTGAGTGGAATATAGCAGGAAAAGAAGACTTGGGGAGGCAGGGAAGAACAGTGTTAAATTGGTGGACTGATGTATTAGATATTCTGGAGGGGTTGAAGTATTATTGGAGCTTAGGTACTACAAGGAGGGAACTGAAAAATAGAATGGAATGTCATGCCATTATTAGTAAGTAACATGGCCAAGCATATGGCAGTAATATAGAGTGCCTGAGATAGAGTGTAGGACAAAATCACTAGAGCAGGGAAGGTCAAGAAATTGAGAGGAGGGCATTGGAAAGATCATTTGTGTGGCTACAGAAATCATCTAGAATTAACATTATCAGTAGTGTCAAAGAAAGTAAAGTGTGCCAGGAGAAAATTTTCCAAAGAAAGAGGGAGGATAATCTAATGGTGGATGGAAAATAAGAAGGAATGTTCAGGAAAGAATGGTCTGGAAGTGGCATTGCAGAGTAGTAAGACATCCATTGTGCCTCCAGAGGCCTTGATAAGAAAATTGTAGGAGAAAAATAAACCACTCCTTGAAAGTGTTTCGGGGAAAGTAGTGCCATGGGAGGAGAGCAGATTTTGAGCAAGAAGAAGCAAAAACTTGCTGATGAGACTGAGAACATGTGCTTACTGATGACTGACCTAGAGCTTCATGAAAGTGTCTTAAGAGATGGGGTGAAAGGAATAAGAGTCACAGCAATGGGGACAGAGTCTGGAGGATGAGCAACAATGTGAAAATCTTGAACATCCCATAATGGTAAGCTTAAACCCAGCAAGGGGCATGATGATTAGTCCCAGTGGTCCCAAGGCAGAGGGGAAAAGAGATTGCTAGCATTGAAGAAAGAGAGTGATAAAGGGGGCCATTGCCAGAAGGAAGAATTCTGGAGTTCCCACTTGATTCATGCTGTTGGAGGCAAGATATCCTAATGAAGGATAGTCTTCCTCTGAGGTTGTGGGCACCTGCTTGGCCCCTACTGAGTGGAGCCCTGCAGAGAGTGGACCCTCTTTGGACCTACGCATGTAGCAGCCTGCAAGGACCATGCTTATAGCAATAGCATATTTGACTCAGCTATAACAGGCTGGTAGAAGACCAGGAAGAAAATGGAATATCAAAAAGAGATATACCAAAATAAACTCATTACAATAAGAAAAAATTGCTGTAGTTGACAAGCCTGTTGGTCAGTATGCTAGAAAGGAGCAGAACAATCCATTATAACAGTTTGTTATACCCTGCCAGCTGCCTTGTTTTTGCCATTTGTTTAGCCATAGTTTTGACACCTGCCTTGTTTATTAGTTGTTGTGACACTATTGATTCTGATAGCAAAATGGACCTAAACTTTATGATTAAAGCTAAGCCTCATGGGATTTTTTTTCTTTGCCTCTTAGTCAATCTCAGACAGAAGTCTCAGTTTCCTGGACATTCTCAGGAAAGCTTTAGAGTTCTCAGGATGCTATGGAGGAAAAAAAAACATGATGAGGGCTACCCTCTGATGGAGGAGCAAAATAGACTGTGAAAATCTTTCTCCTTATTCTGTTCTTCTGAGACCTGAAACACTATCTTTATGACCTTAAATATGATCTTATAGGTCAAAAAGCTCTCTACCTCCTTCAAATTATGCTTTGGTCAAACTGTCAGAACTTCTGTGGATATCTAGAATTCAAACCCCCCAATAAAACTAGCAAATAATTCCATCATCTATGTTTAAATCTCAGTGGGACTTTATAGCTCCTTCCCTGGGAGCACAGTTCATGTTTTTAAAGTTCAACTTACATTTCATGTTGAAAAATTGGAACAAACACAATGCAGTTTTTTACGACCATATAAAATTGAACGACCAAAGAGATCAGTGTACATTTCAAAGTGTTTGATACAGTGTTTGATCATAACCTGAGGGAATCAATGCACCTTTACAAAACTCTTGGGGCTCCTCATGCAGCAAATTCAATCATTTCATAATCTACTCATCACAGTTCTATTGTACATTTACCATGTACTGTACTCATCTGAAGGAACTTAACCAGCTCTTGAAGAGTGGTCTGGAGGAGTAAAACCTATTCTGTCTGGGAAAGTCAGTATAAAAAAATAATATAACTCATGAACTCTGTGTTTCCCAGGTTTCTTTAAGGACATCATTATCAAGTTAAAAAAGATAGAGTTATTAATCGTACATCAAAATAGTAATGCCATAAAATGAGATGAAGAGATTCTCAATTGTCGTGGAAAATTTAGCAGAATACAGTATTAGAATTATTGCTTAGGTATTATGAGGAATTCTGCCCAAACCTAGTTTAAGTGAAAATAATAATAATAAAAAGTAAAAGACTATATTGGCTCATGGAAGTGAGAAGTTCAGGAATAGTACAGCTTTAGGCATAGCTTGATGCCAAAACTGAGGGCTCTTTTTCTCTTCTTTAGCTTCTCAAACAATCTTCACTGTTGCCTTATCCTGATTCTCCCTAACCACAGGTGGGTTTCTCCCAAGAGACCTGAGAGGAGAGCTCTGGGAGCTCCTGGCTTGTATCATTACAATGAAGCAACACTAAGGAAAAGAAAGAACTTCCCTTTCCCTTCAACTCATCCCTAACATCTACATACCATTCTCTGGAAGGCCTCTGATTTTACCTGTATGAGGTATATTCTCAGTATTAGGCAAATTGCTTTTTCCAAGAGATACAATATTGGTTAATCCAAGGTCCCTGTAGCCAGGGATGGGCAATGGACGGTGACTGACATGTCTCCAGAATGAATGGAGTGGTAGTGCCCTCAAATAGGCGATGCTGGGGAGGACAGAAAACAACTCATGTCCACTATAAGCAACATGGCAAGAAGGACTGAAGCAACCTAGTTCTCCACCGTATAAATTCATTACAGTAGAGCTAAACCACAAAGCCCTACGCAGATATTAGAATCACGTTGTCTAGAAAATATTCACAATGGATGGTTATATTGAAAAGGTAGTTTATTGAACAGTAGATATAATATGATCCCATTTGGATAACATTTTGGTCTTACATGATGAAAAAGGTGTATTTTATGTGTCCAGAGAAACAACACTATCAGGAAATATACTGAAATGATAACTGACCATCTTTGGGAGACAAGGTTATAGAGATATTATATTATTTTCACATAATTGTATTGGTTGCTTTTTCATAACAAAACGCTTTACTTATGAACTCAAAGGAAAAAAAGAACTATCATTGTTAAAATGCAAACCTAGGAGTTTGGGCTTATTTCCAAAAGAAAATGTTACTCTGATAGAACCCTTGCAACAATTTTTCACGGATGCACAAGATGAGTACATGTCAGGTCCTCCTGAGGCCGAATCACAATTCGTTCATAGGCTCTGATCTGAGCCCTGAGAAATCTTATTTTCAATTTGATTCCCCCATATTTCAGAAATGGCAGGATGAGACAAAAGGAGGATTAGAGGCATATCTAAAAATTGGCTTTACTCGGGCAAGTTAGACCTTTTTACATTGTAATTCTCATTTTGAACTGCAAGACATTTTGGGGAGAATTCCTTAAACACAAAAACAAAGATGTTTTTATTGTCACATTATGGTCCCAATTTCAGCAAAATGCAATACATTTATTGCATACAATTAAAAAATAGATGGAGGAGACAAAACAAGAAAAATATTCAGAGTAGATCTAGCACTGATTAAGTCTTAATATTTTGTCTGGGGGTCTGAAATCATCTTTTCAGAGAAAATAGTTGTCAGGACAGGTGATATAAAATCATGTATTCTTTTTTATTGTATAAATTTTAAAGTTTCATTATTGTGGCATGATGCTGAAAATCTCCATGAGATTTTAATAGATGTATATATATTAGTCCTGATTTGGCACAGATTTGTTATAAAGGAGAAGAATATTATCATTCACTTGACACATAGTTATCGGCTGCATACAAAAAGACGTACTCATCTAGCCACCAAAATTACAATAGTGACCAAGAAGCAAAATCACTCTCCTCTTGGAGCTTATACAATGAACACACCAAACAAATAACTCAATAAATATATAATGTAACATGATTTAGTGATAAATGCTATAAAGACCAAAAAAAGTAGTCAATGGGAATAGAGAGTGAAAGAAGGTAGATCTTAAATGGAGCAAGCAGGAAAGGATACTCTGAGGATATGACATATAGGTAGAGACTTGATTTAAATAAGGGAGTGGACTATGAGAACATCTGGAGGAAAAGCAGTCTAGGCAGAAGAACATCAAGTCTAAAGGCTCTGAGGCATGGCCAAGCTTTCCATGCTTGAGGAGGGCCAAGAATGCCAGGATGAGGGAAAAGAATAATGAAGGAGTATATTCAGAGAGAAGTCAGAGACAGAACATGTAGGGCTTTGTCCCTCAATGGCAAGGACTTTGGGTTCTATTCTGAGTGTGTTGGGAAGATTATTAGATGATACCGTGCAAGGGAGTGCTGTGATAAAAATCTATTTCTAAAAGATTCAGGGAGTTGAGGTGATATAAATCATGGTAGTTTAGTGTAGAATAGTAGCAGTGAAGATGCTGAGTAATAAAACTAAAGATAGACTTGAGAGAACTTGCTTATATACTCCATGTGGAGTATGAGGGAAAGTGAGGGTCAGTGATAACTACCAGAATCTGAGTCCACAACCAGTGTTCTAAGTGCTCTACATATATTGATAAACACAATCATCATCACAACCTTATGAGATGTTATTACTATGATCTTCATTCCTATTGGACAAATGAGGAATGTAAGGCAGAGAGAGGTTAATAACTTGCTGAGGCCACACTGCTAGCACTTAGGAAAGGTAGGATTCAAAGCCAGGTGCCTGGCTCCAGAATCATCATCTTGTCTGCAACCCTATTCTGAGATGCCTATTCAGGATCAAGTAGCATATAAGTTGCATATAAGAATGCAAAGTGCAGGAAAGAAGTCAAGATTAATGACAGAAACTTATGACTCATTAGAATATAGGTAATAATCAAAGCCATAGGACAGGATGAAATTTCCTAGAGCAGAGGTTAGCAAATACATTCTGTAAGGGACCAGATAGCAAATATTTTAGACTTTGCTGGCCAGACTGCCTCTGTCACAAGTACTCACTCTACTATTGTAGCTGGGAAGCAGTCAGACAACAGAAAATGAATGGGTGTGGCTGTGTTCCGGTATAACTCTCTCTGCAGAAACAGGTAGCAAAGGCAGATCTGGCCTCTGGTCTTAGTGTGTCCCCCTGGTCCCCCGAGAGAGTGATTAAAGGAGTGAAAGGACTTGCCCCATTACTGAGAAGAGGAGCCTGCAAAGAAATCAGCAAAGGAGACCGAGGAGGGGAGGTGACAGAGTGGGAAGAAAACATGGAGGAACAGATGGGGAAGTTCCCTGAGAGCCAAAAGGAGAAAGGACACTGATTACAAGAGGCCAAAAGAGTGTGACTGGAGGGTTGAATCACAGACTCAGAGAGGCGGAAAGACTTTGGTTGTTCGCTCAAAGATCCTAATTTTTTTAAAGGAGAAAACTGAAGCTCAATGGCAGAGGGGAATGATGTGTTCAAAGTCACTTATAGATTACAATACATTTCCTAAGGCATCCATTTCAACAGATACTATGGAGTTTAGCTTCAGATAAAACAAAAATTTTGCCAACAACAGTACCACCCTGTATGAGCACCCCAGCTTGGTTCAACAAATATTTGTTGTGCACCTACTATGCGTCTATAAGTGTGCCTGGGCTTGGAGCCACAGAACTAAAAGATTTAGGGCCTGCCCTCAAGTCACTTGTATTCTAAAAGCAAAAGTAGAAAAGGGAACATATATTCAGTAACTTAAGGTAAGATTTCTTGGGGAGGTTAGCCAGGTGCTATGGACTGATTTGTGTCCCCCCAAAATTCACTGTGTTGAAGCCCTACCCCCCAATGTGATGATATTTGCAGATGGTGCCTTTGATAATTAGGTTAGATGAAGTCATGAGGATGATGAGATTAGTGGCTTTATAAAAAGACAGAGAGAGATCAGATCTCTCTCTCTCACCCATGTGAAGACGCAGGGAGATGGTGGCTATCTGCAAGAGAAGAAGAGGGCTCTCCCCAGGAAACAGCTGGAGCCTTGAACTTAGACCTCCTGCCTCCAGAACTTTGAGAAATAAATATCTGTTGTGTAAGCCACCCAGTCTGTGGTAATTTTATACTGTAGCCCAAGCTGACTAATATACCAGGTATGCTCTGAGACAGGATAGGAAAACCTGATCTTATCTGGGCATCAGGGACATTTCCTAGAGGAGGGGATATCTGAAATGCCTCCTCCAGACTGTATTAGTGTCCCTCAAGTATGTTTATATATTCTCTAGTCATTTCTTCATCACACACATACGCTCCTCTGGTTAAGTGACCATGGTTATGTATTTATCCATCCCCCAACGCCATCTTCCCACAAGTTCCTTAAAGCCAGAGTGCCATATTGTTTGTAGTCACCTTTTTTTGAGTCATTATTCAATAAATTATAGCTCAATAAAGGAATGAAGGCGTGAACAAATGACTCAATGATGAAATGGAGCATCGATTGGAGATAATCAAAGAAAGAGGAATTTTAATACAGGTGAAGGAAACAGTTCAAGGAAAGGCATGAACATAGGATACAACATGGCACATGTAGGAAGTGACAGGTAGACATGAATGTCTAAGGTGCAAAGTTGGGGTCTGAGAAATATTTACAGAGTCATTATGTATCAAGCAGTATTCTAAGTTATTTACTATATTAACTTCTTTAACTCCATAACAACCTTTTAAAAATAAGCAATATTATAATCCCATTTTACAGAAGAGGAAACTGAAGCACAAAGATGTTGAGAAATTTGCTCAAGGCTACATGACCAGTGAGTAGCAAAGTGGGATAGGAACCCATCAGCCTCCTGAGTCCACTCTATATAGATGGGGCTTGAGAGAAAGGCAGTGACCACACTCCTCAGGCCCTATAAGATCATGCCAAGGAACTTGAATTTAATTTTTTTTTATTTATTTATTTATTTATTTATTTTAGAGAGAGAGCATGAGTGGGGGGGGAGGGGGGTGAGAAGCAGAGGGAGAGGAGCAAGCAGACTCCCTGCTGAGCATGGAGCCCAGCACCTGGCTTGATCCCAGGACCCTGAATCATGACCTGAACAGAAATCGAGAGTCAGACACTTAACCGACTAAGCCACCCAGGTGCCCCAGGAACTTAAATTTTAGAACGTAGAATACTGGAAGCTGAAGAGGTCTCTGCTAGAATTAAAAGTTTAAAAAAAAAAAAAGAGTCATGGGACGCCTGGGTGACTCAGTTGGTTAAGCGACTGCCTTCGGCTCAGGTCATGATCCTGGAGTGCCGGGATCGAGTCCCGCATCGGGCTCCCTGCTCAGCAGGGAGTCTGCTTCTCCCTCTCACCCTCCTCCCTCTCATGCTCTCTGTCTCTCATTTGCTCTCTCAAATAAATAAATAAAATCTTTAAAAAAAAAAAAAGAGTCAGCAGCATGTAGGTGATACTTAAACCATGAGAGCATTGAGATTGTTATTGTCAAATTTATGTGCATGAATATATTACCTGTCAGTGCACACACAACTTCGGAAGCCCAACAATTAAAAACCTCCTTCCACGGGGGCCTGCTCAGTTAGCTGAATCTGCAAAACATGTTATAAGATGCCAAAGTAGCTCTATTGCTTTCAGCCTCTCAATGGGTCTTCAAAGACCTCAACAGGGTCTAAATAAGAGTCTCTATAAATGCCCCCAGAAAATTTTTTTAAATTAAATAATTAAATTTAAATTAAAATAAAACAGCAATCCCTACTGCTCTTCCAAACATTCATGATGTCCAGATAGAGGTTGAATTCTGATACATTTCCAGTACTCTACTGTAGGGTTTTTTTTTTTTCCTACCATATATGAATATAGGTTGTTTCAGTTTGCCTCAACTCTATATCTTTCATTGTCCCTTATAAAACCTTTATGTTGGAATTGGCTTTAGGAGAGAGCCTTGAGGAATTTCTTCTAAGGGTGGACTTAATGTTTCCAGCCGTGTGGGACTGTCCAAGCTCCAGGTGGTGAGGACGGATTTACTAACCAGGAAGCTAGACTTCTTCATCATTTCAAACTTAACAGCTCTTCATCACAGCTCAGGAAAGTGTTAAATTTGGGTGAAACAGGGAGGGGGTGTTTAAAGTCTTTACCACTGTACCACGACTCACTTATTTCTCAGCCATTTGCAAAATTAAGTGTTCCAATCAATTCCTGTATAGTATGCTTAGAACAAGACACATGTGTACTCACAGAGATGGGGCACGGAACGTGGAAAGGAGGGTGTAGGAATTTGCATTCTACATGCTGATCACATGGCTTTACTCTACTCCAGGGGCAAGAGGGCTGAGGCAGCAGAGAGGCTGAATCACAATAATAGATGTCCACTCTGAGGTTTAATACACTTTAAAAATCATCATTCTCAGTTCTAGAAGGGCTTCTCAGAGTAAAAGAACATGGGGCTTTGAAATCAAGAGGCGTGTTTAAAGCCATTGGAATGCTGAATTACAAGTGATTTTGAGTAAGCCATTTAACCATTTGCGATCTCTGTACTGATTTTAGGAAACCATGAACAGCACAACGCTCCAGCCTTACATGCTATAGAATCACTTAGCTATTGCTGCATAGCAAATCACGCCCAAATTCAGGGGCTTAGAAAAACAATTATTTATTATTGTAGTTCATGTAGTTGCAGGTCAGCTGAGGGTTCTGTTTAGATTTGGCTTGGTTGGGAGAGCTTTGTGGGACATTTCTGCTCCGTGTGTCCCTCATCCATCTCCTGGAACCAACAGGCTAGTCTAGGAATGTCCTCTGCATGGTGGTAGCTGAAGCCTAAGGGCAGAAGCAAAAACCTATAAGATATCCTGAGGTCTAGGCACAGATTATGGATATATGCACTCCAGCCTGATTCTTTTGGCCAAAGGAAGCCACATGGCCCAAGTCAGAACCACTGTAGGGCCACATGGCAAAAAGCAATCAGACCGGCATGCATACCAGAAGGGGTGGAGAATCTACCAGATTTAGGATAACAGTTAAAATATAAAAGTACTTTGTTAGGTTTGAAAGACTGTGTGAATATTATATACTATGAGTGACCCAATTTCGAAGAAGTATAATTAATCAGATTTGTATACTTATCTTTTACCCAAACTTTCAGCAAACAAAAAATATTCTAATTTTTAAAATCTATATTGTGTGCTTATCTGTTCATAACTATTTCAGAAGCAGAATAAATATTCTTTCATCATCATTATCATAACACCTTGAATTTATATAAAACAACAACAAAATCCTTGGTATTAAACAAAACAATGTCAATATCTTCTGTGTCTATTTGTAAATTATCTTGCTGGCTAAAGAAATATCACCTTTCTTATTTTATCCACATTTTAAAGGGAGAGGATGACTGATACTTTTCTCCCCCACTCTAATCACAGATGTGACAGGTGAAATTCTCTCCACTTTTACATTCCTGGATCATTCCAGAGACGGGCATGCTTATGTGATCAGCCTGGTTAAACACCACTCAGAAACCAGTACACTTGCCCATAGCCTTTAGCTGCAAGCAGAGTTCCCTCTCTGTGCACAAATTCTGGTGAAAGAATAGGGTGTCATAGACAAAAACAGGTTGGGCATTTCTAAAGATAGCTAGAGAGAGATTAAATAGCAAATTCAAATTTCTATTGCTATTTGCAGCTTCATAGTTATAGCTTCATGCTATAGCTTCATAGTTAACTAAATGTTGTGTGGGTTTTTTTCATTAGAGAAACAAACAATGATTTGATCAGATAATTTCTTTACTTTGGATTTTTTTGTTGTTGTTTATAGCTTCATAGTTAACTAAATGTGTGGGTTTTTTTCATTAGAGAAACAAACGATGATTTGATCAGAGAATTTCTTTACTTTGGATTTTTTTTAATTCTCTTCCTGTTCTCTCAGCTTGCCTTCCTGAGGGCTAAGGGATAGATATGGGCAGTTTAGCCACCCCCATACCATCCAATTCCAATTGAGGGTGGCCTTGGAAACCAGCCAGATTGCATTGTTATCCTTCTGTCAATTACAAATGTGCCAGACACCCAAAGCATTGGGGAGGAAGTGCAATTATTAGTAGCTACCCAAGAGAATATGCCCAATGTCATCCCTGACTTGCCAGGCGACCTTTAGAAAATCAGATGTGTAAAAGAGGGATGATAGATTGTTCTGTAGGCCAATCATGCAAATGAGTAGAAACACCAAAGATGGAAAGAATTTAGGGCAAAAAGAATTCCAAGGAAACCATTTTTTGTTCATAAAAGAATTGTCATCTAATACAAAAGGAATCTAATCCAAATAATGGCTAAAGTCCTTCCCCAGATACTGGTAATAATTTACCACCCTAACCCTATTCATGTTTGTTAATCCCAAATGCCTTTCTCCTGCCAAATACCCATGTCTCTAACACCCAGTCTTTCATTTTTTAGTGAAGCACTAATGGTTTCATGAAATAAGTTCTAAAATCCCTGATCCCATTGCCAGAAAAAAAATAAATAGAAAAAACAAAAACAAAAAAAACCCATTTGTTTTCCTTTGGATGTAGGGCTGTGGGGACCAGAATGAGAACAGAAAGGAGAGTGCAGACAAATCCATTTATAGTATATGTCTATGGTGATAACTCTTCTGATCTGATTGGCGTCCTCCACAGAGGGTAATATGTTTTCAGAACAGGTATTAAAAACGGGATTTTTTTCATCACTAGAGGATTTACTTTCTCAAAGTCTGTGCTAGTAAGAAATGCTTTGGAAAAAAAAGAGAGAGAGAGAGATGTTTTGAGCTATCAAAAGAGTTGGGCAATAAGAAAGCCAACATGGATAGACCACTGAATATGTAGAGAACACTTCCTTAGGTACCTTATATATGTATTATTTAGTAAGTACCAAAATCACTTAATTATTAAATTCAAATAAGAAGTAAAAGGCACTGATTATAAATCTCTACCATGGACAGAGCCAATCTGGGATTCATTGTACCTTGTTCTCAAAGAGTACTGAACAACTTTTTAAAAAAAGTATGTGAGGGGCGCCTGGGTGGCTCAGTCGCTAAGCATGTGAAATATTGGGCATTATAAACAAGGCATTACCTTAAAATTACATTTATATACATATATCATTACGGCACCAGACCTTTATCCTTCATATATGTATACTGGAATACTGCAATTCATTCTGAAAATAACCAATAGGAGTTAGCATCAGACTACCACATGTTGAAGGGCATGGTCCCCAATCAGACTGCCTTCCAATTGAAGATGCCAGCAGTGAAGTTGGAGGTTCCCAGGACACTGCCTGTGATCAACTGGCTACAGAACTGGGAAGTTCCCACGACCTCCACTCATGTTCAATAATTCACTAGAATGACTCACAGAACTCAGGAAAGTATTTCCAATTACAGTTTCATTATAAAGAATACAAATCAGGACCAGCCAACTGAAGCCAACTGACACATAGGGTGAGGTCTGGAAGGATCCCAAATGCAGGCTTCCGTTCCCTCTTCCCATGGAATCAGGGCACATCACTCTCAGCGCATTGATGTGTTCATCAGCCAAGAAGCTCCCCCAAGCCTTTGTGTCCAGGACTCTTACTGGGGCTGCATTACATAGGGTTGATACAATCATTGGCCATCTAGGTGAACTCATACTGCAACCCCCCACTTTCACCCCTACCCGGAGGTCAAGCTGGCTCCAAGCCCCAAGCTCCAATCCTCTAAGCACAAGCTTGGTATTTGTGGTGACCAGACTCCATCTGGAGTTATGTTCTTGGCATAAACTGAGGTGTGATCCAAATGTCATGCATAACAAAAACACATATTATTTGGGAAATTCCAAGGATTTTAAGTCTTACTCCCAGTAACCAAGGACAAAAGCCAGTCCAATTATTATGCAACATATACTCAAGTATAAGTTTACATATATAAATAAGTATAAATCTGTGTGCTTGTATGTGTGTGTGTGTTTATCTCCTTTATAAATTTATATATAAAACTAGACCATAGTGGTATTATCAGGAAAGATTATGAAGAAAGCAGTGGTTACCAAATGAGAATCAAGATCAATTAACAAACAGATTAAAATCACTATAGTATGTCTATCAGCTGAAACAAACAGTAGGCAGCATTTCAATGGTGTTACTTGAACTCAAGTTCAGTGATTGGGTTAAAAGACCCAGAAAACCCAGTACCAGGTTATAGTCCTGGCTAAAATTTATTATAGCAAACTCTACGGAGTAAAAGCAGCAGGAAAAAAGATATGCATCAGATGGAGTCCAGATATATCAGGTTTTGGAGTCCTTCCCAATCATGGCTTCAGCTTCTCTTCGAGACATGCAAGGAACAAGCAACCGACATTTTCTGCATTAACTCCTCAAAGGCAGTTACGACAGTCGAGGTCTGTGAACATATGAATGGCATGGACGACCCCAAAATTTTAAAATTCTAAGAAGATGGGATTAAAAATGTAGCTGGGGGTTGCCTGGGTGGCTCAGTCTGTTTAGTGTCTGCCTTCGGCTCAGGTCATGATCATAGGGTCCTGGGATTGAGCCCCACATCGGGCTCACCGCTCAGTGTGGAGCCTGCTTCTCCCTCTCCCTCTGCAGCTCCCCCTACTTGTGCTCTCTCTCTCAAATAAATAAATAAAAATAAATCTTAAAAAAAAAAGAAAGAAAGAAATGCAGTTGGGTTTGAGCAAGGTGTGAAGGTAAAAGTTTCGTATCATTAATAAGAGAATTGTAAAAACTTAGTGATAAATTAGTTTCTAAGTAGGAAGACATGAAGAACGATCAACTTGTGGATCTTCTGTTAACTTATGAATGAATGGCATGCTGTCCCATCCAGCTCAATAGATGTATTTGCACATGTTATTCTAAAGAATTACATAGCCAGCTATCTTGCTACCTTACTTAAAACCCTTCAGCGGCCTCCATTTTACTTAGAATCAATCCAAATCTGCCATTAAATGCATGATTTCCCTCTAGCGTACTTGTTCTCTCCCCGGATTGCACCGTCACGCTATCTTCTCTTGGTTCCCTGTTGGTGCCAAGCTTGTTTCCCACCAAGTGGCCTACACACTGAATATTTCCTTCTCTCTTCCTTGTGATGGTTCTTGCCTGATTTCTTCCTGTCTAAAAAATTGCAACTCAAATGCCCATTTCCCCTGAGAAGGCGTCCCTGAACACTCATTCAAAAATAGCCACCCCCCCAAGTTCCAGTACTTCACACAGTTTTATTTCTTTCTTTGCACTTACAGTCACTGACAGTTTCTTTCTTTCTTTCTTTGTATCTATTCTTTCTTTGTATCTATTTGTTTTCCTGATTAAAAATGTAAGCTCTGTGTGAGCAGATACTTTATTTCTTCTGCTCTCGGTTTGATCTCTATTGCCAGCCAGCATCTGGTTCCTAATAGGTGCTCAGTAAATATATGTTGAAATCATAAACTAGAAAGTCCTATAAAGCCTGATTTTAAAATTGACCGTAGATTCCTTATCCTTGGGCTGCTAAGAACATTCAGATCATATAACAGTCCTATCCCACCCTATCGGGGTCACTCCAACTACCATCTTAAAATAATTGAATAATGCAGCTCAAAATGTGGTCCACAGATCACTTGCACTGAAATTACTTGGTTATCTTGGTAAGTGTATTGCTTAATGAATCTACTCCCTGAAATTCTTGTTCAGTAGACTGAACTGGAGCTCAGAATATTTCATTTCAACATGTTTTTCAGCAATTTGTATATCCACAAAAACAGAAGTTCTGCCTTAAATCCCATATTGGTAATTGTCGGTAGAAACAGTGGCACAAAAACTAGATTGCTCAGGTTGGAGAAAATCTGAATATGCAACAGTTATTGATACCAAAACAGAATAGGCATGAATATGGTCATTTTATTAAAGGGCATTACTTCAGTTAGAAGGTCATAGACCACTGAGTGATGCCGCCTCTGACTCTTACTAGATGTAAAATGTTGAGTTGTTAAGCATTCTGAACCCTAATTTCATCTTCTGTATATTAGGAATAGAAATGCCTAATTTACAGAATATTTTTTAAAATTAATGAGACAGGGACACCTGGCTGGCTCAGTTGGTAGAACATGTGACTCTTGATCTCAGGGTCATGAGTTCAAGCCCCACATTGGGCATGGAGCTTACTTAACTAAAAATAAGTAAATAAAAATAAGATAAAAATCAATAAGTTAATGTATGTATAACACTTAGTACAGTGTCTAATAAAAAGTAGCTTGGGAAGTGTAAGAGTTTGATAGTGAGATTTCAGACACATAGAACACAAAGCAAGCAGACTGTGACTTCAGACCAAAAGAATAAACTAAAGTCAGAAGGTATCTCATCACTTTTCAAGAATTTATTTATTTATTTATTTATTTAACTTTTTTTTAGAGCAACATTGCCAGTAAACGCTTTATTTTAGAAAGTACTCATCTGTGGCAAACAATGATGTTTTAACCTTCACATCCATTAAGAGCTAAATTTTTAAAAGGAAAGAATTTAGCATGCCTGCAGGAAATCACCTGAGAACTTTTATCCTTAGAGCATCATAACAATTCAGCCTTCCTGTCTGTCTTTCCGTTTTATTAGACTCCTCTCATATTATTTTATGTTCATTCCCTATGAATATTAGCATCACCTGGGTCATAGGTCACATCTTGGTACTTCACATTTTATAGTACTTACCACACTGTACTGCAAAATCTCTTTCTTTCAGCTACTCTCACTGAGTTTCCTGAGAAAGAGACATTGTCTCTTCATGTTTAAATCTTCAGCACATATTACAGTGTTTGACATATAGTAGATACATAATAAATATGTATTAAATGAATGACTAAATTAAGAATGAAGGATGCTCTCAGGGAAATCCAAATCAAAACCTCAATGAGATACCACCTCACACCAGTCAGAATGGCTAAAATTAACAAGTCAGGAAACGACAGATGTTGGCGGGGATGCAGAGGAAGGGGAACCCTCCTACACTGTTGGTGGGAATGCAAGCTGGTGCAACCACTCTGGAAAACTGTATGGAGGTTCCTCAAAAAGTTGAAAATAGAGCTACCCTACGATCCAGCAATTGCACTACTGGGTATTTACCCCAAAGATACAAATGTAGGGATCCGAAGGGGTACGTGCACCCCGATGTTTATAGCAGCAATGTCCACAATAGCCAAACTGTGGAAAGAGCCAAGATGTCCATCGACAGATGAATGGATAAAGAAGATGTGGTATATATACAATGGAATATTATGCAGCCATCAAAAGGAATGCGATCTTGCCATTTGCAATGACGTGGATGGAACTGGAGGGTGTTATGCTGAGCAAAATAAGTCAAAAAGAGAAAGACACATATCATATGACCTCACTGATATGAGGAATTCTTAATCTCACGAAACCAACTGAGGGTTGCTGCAGTGGGGGGTGGGGTGGGAGGGATGGGGTGGCTGGGTGATAGA
>NC_138369.1:36174417-36209181 GCF_054177405.1 Leptonychotes weddellii
AAAAAAGAGGTATGAAGGATGCTCTAAGAAACATTTGGTCTGCACTGTGTTCTGACCTGACGAGGGGACTCAATTAGAAAGCTGTATTTTCAGAGAAAGTAGGAATAAGAGAAGTTTTCCTTTTTCATCTTGTGAGATTTCATCCTCCCAGAATTAACCTTCTTCCAATAAGCCCACAGTGAGAACTTGATATAATTCACTTTTTTTCTACCCTAGGAATTAGCACTTTTAAATTCAGAAATCTGCCAAGCATTTTTGCATGTGTTGTTAATTCAAAGGTAGTGAACTAGATGGACAAAAATCACTCCCCTCCTGGTTCTATCACTGTAGAAACAAAGGAACAAAAATACCAACATTGTAGGGCACCTGGGTGGCTCAGTCGGTTAAGCGACTGCCTTCGGCTCGGGTCATGATCCTGGAGTCCTGGGATCGAGTCCCGCATCGGGCTCCCTGCTCAGCGGGGAGTCTGCTTCTCCCTCTGACCCTCCTCCCTCTCGTGCTCTCTGTCTCTCATTCTCTCTCGCAAATAAATAAATAAAATCTTTAAAAAAAAAAAAAAGAATACAATGAGAATTATTTTGAAAAAAAAAAAAAAAACCAACATGGTATTCTTATAACCTGCTCAGCCTTCTCTCTGCCTTAATCCCAACCTCTCTCTCTCTCTCTGTTTTTACTGGTAGTTAAAAACACCGATATGGGGGATAACTTTGTGTCTGCTAGTCATTCTCAATATCTGGACCTTGTACATAAAAAGCAAGTGAAGAAATAATCAGCACCAGAAGAGAAAATATTGAGTAGCCTTTGTTTAAATCTGCATGAAAGCCTCAGGTTTTGCTGTAATATAAAAGCCACTGATGTAATGCTTGTTTGATTTGCTTAGCAGGAAGACCACATGAAAATTTCTTGAGCAGGGAAAACAGCTGGTTTGCCAAATTTGCACATTTGGCTGTGCAACGGGCTCTATCGGTAGCTTCAGGGTATCAGTGTTTTTTCCTGACAATTTACATGCTGCTCCAGCCCAAGGTGTCTGAAATGAAGTCTTTGCATATACACAGTTCGAAAAAAAACTTGGCTCGTAACCCTGGTTGGAACTCTGCTTTGAAAAGGAAAGTCACACTGATCCATGGTAACGTGATAAGGTTGTGCCTTTCAGCACAGATTTGCTATGCAAAGCACATTGTTTTCTCTGGCATTATGTAAAATACAGTGTCGATAATCCATATTGTTTGTCTTAATACCGTTATTCAACTTACGGTATCATGCCTACCTTAGCCTCTTGGTAATCTGGAACCCAACACGCACATTAAGACAGAGATGACTGTGGAGGAACACGGTTTCATACAAATTGTGCTATGCTGGCATGGAGTTGCCTCTCTGCTTCCCTCAGACGAAGAATTTTAATTCCCCAGGTTGTGTTTTCTTTCTTTCTTTTCTTTTTTTTTGAAAGAAAAAAAAAAAGATCATTTTCTTGGATCTCCAAATTTCCAACTGCTTAAAAGGCAGATTTCATCGAACTAATTAAAATTTCTTTGTGGCTAATCACTTTGGGGGCTCAGTTAACTTCTGGAGAATACTTAAATAGAATTTTAATTTTATCTGATTTCACTCTAAAATGGAATTAAATATTGCACATTTGAAACCAAATATGAGAACAATCTATGCTGTCATAGGGCCACATTCCATTTTGTTAAACAATTGATTTTCCAGATTATCCTTAGGTCCCGGGGTACAATGCGTAAATACATGTCAGTGAGATACAAACTGAGCTAGAAAATAACTGAATTTTATAGAAATTCTCTAGGGTGGTAAAAATCTATGACATCCATTAAAATTCAGAGACTGTAAAAGCAATCAGAATGATTATAACTATCTTTAAATTGGGAGAAAAACATATCTTGCTGTGAGAGACTCATACAAAAGATCTTATCATTTTTTTAAAAAAATTGAGAGAACCGGGCGCCTGGGTGGCTCAGTCCTTAAGCGTCTGCCTTCGGCTCAGGTCGTGATCCCAGGGTCCTGGAATCAAGCCCCGCATTGGGCTCCCTGCTCCGCGGGAAGCCTGCTTCTCCCTCTCCCATTCCCCCTGCTTGTGTTCCCTCTCTTGCTGTGTCTCTCTCTGTCAAATAAATAAATAAAATCTTTAAAAAAAATAAAAAAAATTGAAAGAACCACAGACTTACAGAAAAATTGTGAATACAGTAACAGAGAACTTTTTCTGAATCACTTGAGAATAAATAAATTGCAGGGGCTATGCCATAGTATTACCTAGTAATGTAGGAACAAAGACATTCCCTTACATCACCACAATATACTCATCAAGGGCAGGAAATTAGATCCAATCATTACATAAAAATTAAAATATCTGGAAAAAAAAAGGCAGGAAATCAGAATTGATACGTTGCTGCCATCTCATCCTCAGATCCCATTCAAATTTCACCAACTGTTTAATTCATGTCCTTTATAGCCACAAATCCAGTTCAGAATCACAAGCCACATTTGCGTGTGACTTAGATGCTCTTGAGTTTGGAGCAGTCTGTCTATATTTCCTTCAGTTCATGACCTTGAAACTTTTGAAGCTCACAGGCGAGGTAGTTTATAAACTGTCTCTCAGTTTGAGTTTGTGTGATGTTCCTCATGATTAGATTTAGGTGATGCATCTTTAGCAGAATATCAGCAGAGCGAAGCCGTGTTTTTTTCACTGCATCCATACATAGCACATGATTTCTGTTTGTCTCATTCTATTTGTTCATTTTAAACACTTGATTAAGATGATGTCTGCTAGATTTCTCTAATGTAAAGATATACTTCTCTTTGTAATTAATAGTTATTTTTACTGGGAGGTACTTAGAAATTGTATGAGTAGCCTGTACCTCATAAAACTTGCAATTAATTAATTCATTTGTTTATATCTGTAAAAGGGACTCCTGGTTTTCTATTTTATTCAGTAGCTTACAATTCATTGTTATGTTTATTTATTTTGATGTGCTATTGTTTCATTTGGCCAGTGAGAATTCCTTCTAGCTGGCTTCCACACCCTCTGGACATTTTTTTTTTCAGTGCCTTCATGTTTTCTGGCATAACAAGATATTCCATGGTCATGTTGTACTTTATTTCCATCCTTCAGTGCCGGAGTCCAGCTCCAGCCGGGGTGGGTCTCTCGTAGGAAAGGACGGCGTCGGCGAATGAGGAGACACAGACACAGGGTCAGGTTGCAAGCATCTCCTCCTGACAGCCTCGGAGGAACTTTATTTATATGTTAGGATATTTTTGTTTTTCCAAATCTTAGATCATTTTCTGGATTACAGCCATAGCCTTCTTTCATTTTTTCCTTTGTAATGATTAACATGACCTTTATTGATTTCCGCTTATTGGCTTTCGCTAAAACTAAAAAACAGTACGCAAAGAGAAAGGTGCTAGACAGAGCGTGACCGTTTTGTTGTTTTGTTCTATAGAAACTAATTCTTTGTGGAATTAGTTTCATTATGATTGCTTAGATAGGCATAACTGAGTAGTCACTTTATCATGAAACCCCAGAATTATTCCCACAATTACAAAGATTGCCATAAATAAAATGAAAAAGAATAGCAAGAGCCAGCCCAGAAATATTCCCACAATTATAAAGATTGCCATAAACAAAATGAAAGAGAATAGCAGGAGCCAGCTGTGGAGTCTCCTGTTTTCAGGATCGTCCCCCATACTTGGACTTTGTCAAACAGCATGAGTAGCTTGGCTCGCACCACTTCAGCCATGAAATCAGACATTTTTCTAAGGAACCCCAGAATGGTATTTAGAAGCTAACATCTGGGTGCTCAGAGTGCTCATTGCTATTGGTGAGTCACTATTTCCAGGACCTCTACTGAACAGAACCAGGCAGCATACATATGTATACACACGGTACATTCACAATTATATTTATATTTATTTCCGTATCCATCATATATACATTGAAAACCATGAGTTCATACTTGCAGTTTTAATCTAACACCAAAGAGTTCAATCTAGTTCTCCTTTTTTTTCCTTATTTATATCTCCCCTTCTCTGATGGTGAGAAATCTAGCTCCTGTTGTTTTAAATTTATTTACTTATTTGATCAATCCTCCTGTATATAACTAATATCCTGTCCCAGCCATCACCCTGTCCCCCAGATGAATGCTCTCCTCCATCCACTAGGACTGAGACACCCAGGCATGGCATCCTTTATGTGAACATCCTCATTACCTCAAGTGGGCCCCAGTATCCCCGCCAGCCTACCCTACTGCACTGATGTCTTCCTTACCCCAATAAGGCTCCAATGTGCTCTACGGAGTAACCCTCCTAGTGGATATTCTACTTTCCTTGACATCCTCTGCTGGGTCGCTGTGGTCCCCTCCCGGTTTTGGTACACACACTTTGTTGTACTCTACCAAAGCCTTTAAGATTGAATTGTTCTAGAGAGAGAGGAAGAAAGGGGGAGGGAAGAGAAGGACAAGAGAAAGAGGAAGAGTTGAAACATCTTTTGAAATTCCAATTTATCTCTGTTGTTATGTGTTCACAATATACAACACAATGTCAGCTTGTATTCACGTACAAAACGTGTCATGTATAAAACTTCTATAATCTCATATTTTTCCATATGTTCCTGAAAAAAATCAAATATGTGTTTTTCTTGAACATGTGACACTAATGAGTGTGGAACTTACTCAGATTGCTCTTATTTTGCCAGCTCAGTGTCAAAAAGTCATTCAGATAGTAGAGAGAGAGGCACATTTTAATAATGATAATATGTTGAAGGGCACTAGAGTAAGGCTCAGCTTATCTAGAGATGTGACAATTTCCATAGTTCACATTGATATCTATCTCACAAGTATTAGGAAACAAGTCTTCATTTTTCAACATTGGCTGGTTGTCATATGTCAAGAATAAGTTATAATAAAATAATAAATAATAATTTAAGGAATAATAAATAATAAACAAATAATAATAAAAGGAAAGAGATGTAGCCATAATTTACAGCAATCTGAGTTATTTTTCACACACAATAGCAATTTATCACATCAAAAAAAGCTATAACATTACAGAGTAGGTCATACAGTACATTATATTATGGGAATTTACTTATTAGAGCTTTGAAACTATTAACTCTTCTCAGTCAGCACTTTCTATTTTTGCAAAGATCTTTGGGGTGTATGTGTATGTGTGTGTGTGTGTTTCCAGTGAAGTGAATCTATTTCAATGTTTAATCACTGTCAGAATTTAGCAGGTATAGAAGATTTATGATCTTATCTCATTTCTTTATATTTACAGAGTTGTTTTTTTTTCTTTCATGAGTGCCCAGGCTAAACAAAATGGAAGAATAATAAAATCCAAAAAGGAGAGGTACTATCTTTTTTAAATTTTCCTAGAGTTAGCTTGTTTTAGGAGGAAATTAGATTCTAATATGATTAGTGTCAAGTTCATACCACTTCAAAAAGTGTTTATTATGTATCAATTATAACTATTCCTCACACAGTTGAGCTTTTGATTTATAACTTCATTTTCTTGGGTTTGGAGACCCTTACCGAACGTGCAATTAGAAGACCGAAGCTCAAATCCCTAGACCTTCTTACTAATGTTTTCATTCCAATTTAAACTCAGCACACAAAAGATCTCTGTTCTTCCACAAACAAGGAGAAATAATGACTTAAGATGAGTGTATTGAAAATGTGTTCATAGAATTAAAATGCTGGCAAGGTTTTCCTCCCTTTCAATGCACTCTGGCAAGTTTAAAGAATTCCCCAGTTATTGAGCGCATTCAGTCACCTCTGGGCCTGTGCTGTCCCTCTCACAGCTCCCCGAGTTGCTTGTGGATTCATCAGCCACATCTCACTATAACCCCTAGTAGGCCAGAGTATCACTAAAGAAGTGGCAAAATAATATTTGGCAAACATCAATATTTCTCCCAAACCACTTAAACAATACTCTCTATTTATGCACATTTCCTGTATACCACCTCATTATTGTTCCAGTTTGAAGCATTATCATTTTAAAACTAAAGACTTAAAAGTGTTTTGTTTCCTCTTCATTCTCCCGCAAATCTTCTGAACTCATGCAAAAAATTTAGCCACACTGCAGACTTCATTTAGATTTGTATTCTTGGTGTTATTGGTGTCTAAGAGATGAAACATTATCAGAGAAAGTGCAGTAAAACACGAGGGTTTTGCTAATCTGCAACAGCGGGGAGGATTTAAGGTGAGGAAGATTGGGTGTTCTGTACTCGGTGGACGTAAAATTATGGTCACTTTCAGCTGGGACATCCCAGGTCCTGATTCTCCTAGCAACGTTCCCCTCTTCCCATTTCAGTGCTCTCTCAGGACCTAGGGAGGAATTGAGCCTTAATTTGCAATCTTTCTTATCTCTTCCACCAAACACTTGTTGAAATTCATGAGTCCTATGACCCATTTTCTTTGGACGCAGTTTTCTAAAGCTATGGACAGGTATTCCCTGAGGATGTGTTAATGGATGTTAATGGATGAATGGATGGTACTGTATTAATGGGGTTAGGTGCAAAGTGACCCTGCCTTAAACGTAAGAAAGGACACAAATGGTGGGCATTTCAGGCCAGGTAGACTTAGAAGGCCAGCACTTAGAAAACAAGATAATTCTGATAGACTCAACTACTCTGCTAGCAATGAAAGCCAGTCCAAGCAGAAAATACTTCTTTACCCAAAAACTAACCATTTTTATGTGTTTTTTTAATTGTGATAAAATACACATACATAGAACTTATGATCTTAGCCATTTTTATGTGTACAGTTCAGGGTTACTAAGTACATTCATAATGTTGTGCGACCATGGCCATCCACCTCCAAAACTCTTTTATCTTGCAAAGCTAACACTCAAAAACTAAGTCTTCTTGTTGAACAGAACATATAGCCGTGTGTCCAGCTGAGGCAGGAGAGCCAGACTTCTGGGGTTCAAGTCCTGGCTCCTCACTTTTCCTAGCCGATTGACTTTGAACAAATAACTCATGCGTTTTTTGCCTCAGTTTCCACACCCACAAGATGCGGAATCACCAGACAAGTTGTATCAGGAGAATGTCAGAAACTATTATTTTTAGTGGCACAACAATGCATTCAACAAAGAAGGGAGACGGTAAAGGGGATGCTGGAACAAGACTGCCTGGATTTAAATTCTGGTCCATCCTCTACAATAAGTAAGGTGTGGGTAAAGCTACTTACCTCTGCACTGCTTCAGTTTCTTCATCTGTAAAACTAGAATTATTATAACACCTACTTCATAGATTTACTAGGAGATTAAGAACATATATATAAAAATACTTGACATCGGGATACCTGGGCAGCTCAGTTGGTTAAGCATCTGACTCCTGATTTTGGCTCAGGTCATGATCTCAGGGTCGTGTTCACGTGCTCTCTCTCTAAGAAAACACTTGACATCATCTGCCCCATAGTAGGAGCTCAATGAACATTAGCTATAACAATAGAAACACCTATAATCAAATAATAATAGTATACTTCATTAATCAGTGTTCCCAAGCAGATATAAGAGAGAGAAATAATAGTAAATTATGTCTATCTAATGTGTTACTTTGTTTTTGGCTCATGTTTTTCGGTGTCTTTATTTTTTAAAGCAAAAAGAAATCAAGCAAATAACTTTTTTAAATGTAAAAGTTCATTACAACAAGAGCAATGTTAATGAAGAAAAATACATGCGAAATCCTTCCAAACGCATTAATTTCAGAATTGGTTCTGAAAGGGCCAATTGTAAGTCGTTTTTCTACATGTGTTGTGTTCACAGGTGGTAAATGTGGCTTTAATCAAAAAGGACCACATGCGAAGCACTATGGATTCTCTGCCAGAATGAGTTTGTATGACCGTAGTAATAGCTTTAAATTTGATTAAAGTATTTAAATAAGGAGGTCATTACAGTAAGGTGGCTTTAATGCCTTGCTAACCTATGTAAGCTAACCAAAACCTAAGCCAGAGTCAGTGCAATGGAATCCGAGAAAACAGAACTTAAGAGCAGCAAATCAGAAAAATGTTAATTCAAACAAGGCAAATTATTTGCCAACAACAATCAAATAATTGCTTTGCTTTCCTTTAGTGTCTTCTCTGTAAAAACCTTGCCCCTCGCTTCTGTTGGTGGAGCATTCCAAATCACCTTTGGTTTGGTACTGTCCCTATTTGAACTATATATGCTCAAGCAAACTCTTGAAAATTTAAATGTGCCTCAGTGTACCTTTCAACAGTTCTCATACCTTGTTCAAAAGCAATGTTTCTCACAGTTGATGGGCCAAAGGATATTCTGTTTCCTGAAAGTAAATTATGACCCCCAAAATAGGACTTTCAATGAAATATTTGCCATTGACATGAACCAAAATTTTATTTTTTAAGTTAATTTGAGTGGTAGGATAGAGAAAGGCAGAGTCTTGCAATTTTAAGAATTTTGTATTTATATATAAAATATCCTGTTGGACTCAGGAAAGTAAAAGGTAGTCCTATTGCATATGCTACTACTCTATTACAACCATTCAAATTTCTTCTACCTAGTATTCATTACTCATTTATAATGAACTAGATACTGTGTTAGGCACTTCACTCATATTAACTCATTTAATTATCCTAACAACTCTGTGATGTAGAATCCATTACTATTCCCATTTTACAGATGAGGAAACTAAGGAATCAAAATCCAAGCATTGAATAACTTGCCTAAGGGCCCCCATAAAGCAAAATCAGACAGTCTGTACCCACGGTATTCTTAGGCTATATTACTTCTCTATATTCAAGTTGGGACATGTTAAGAAAAGAAATTTTCTATTGTCCTTCATGACTTTTCTTCTCTTATTTTTCCTAGCTCGACAAACACACTGTTCCTTCAAGAGTTATGTGCATGTGCATATGTGTATAAAATTTATAGCTTGTGACAATAATGTTGTCTATTTGCTATTCAATGGTATGTGAAATCAGCTGGTTGTCTTGGTCTAGTAACTGAGACACAGGTGCTCACATTACAAATAAATAGGGGGCACAGATTTAATGGGCATTTAAGTTAGCAGGCACAGGGAAGAGGTGAGAGGGGAGGAAAAGTGGGGACACTATAAATTGAATACTTTCACCCTTAGCAGAGGTCTCTGTTGTCTGGAATAATGGATTAGTGGAATAAGGCTCCTCTTCTTTTTGCTTTATGAACGATTGCCTTTGTATCTTTCTTCTTTTTTAAATACTTGATTTTAAGAAATTTCTTAGGTTTACACCAAAATTAAGAGGAAGGTACAGAGATATCCCATATGTCTCCTATCTTCACACATGCATGACCTCCCCATTTCAACATCCCCCACCAGAATGGTCCTTTTTTTTTTTTTTTAAACCAAAGATGAACTTACAATGAAACATCATAATCAGTCAAAGTCAGTAGTTTACCTGAGAGTTCACTCTTGGTGTTTATATTTTATGGGTATAGACAAATTTATGACACATATCCATTACTATCCTATAGTACAGAGTATTTTCACTGCCCTAAAAATCTGTGCTCTGTCTATTCACATCTCCTCTCCCTCCCCCAACTCCTGGCAACTGCTGATCTTTTTATTATCTCCATAGTTTTGCCTTTTCCAGAATGTCATATAGTTGGAATCATATATTATTTAGCCTCCAAACTGGCTTCTCTTTCACTTGGTAATATGTACTTAAAAGTTCCTCTAGGTCTTTTCACGGCTTGGTACATCATTTCATTTTAGTGTTGAATAATATTCCATTGTCTGGATGTACCACAGTTATGTATCCATTCACCTACTGAAGGATATTTTGGTTGCTTCCAAGTTTTGGTAATTATGAATAATGCTGCTATAAACATCCATGTGCAGGTTTGTAGGTGAATATAAGTTTTCAACTCCTTTAAGTAAATACTAAGGAGTGTGATTGCTGGAGCATATGATAAGACTATGTTAAGTTGGGTAAGAAACCTCCAAATTGTTTTCCATTCTGTATCTTTCCTGATGTATAATTGTAATTATGCAAAAATATGTCCCTATCTGAGGAAAAAGAATAGCAAGGTAGAGATGGAGGATAGAATAGCATCTCTTAGAAACGATTAATGTCCGATTAGTTCTGAACAGAAGTATTTGTGAGGTTCATCCCACAGGTGTTCAATATCTGTCTACAGCCTCATGGTAATTGTATGACTTCAACAGATTAAACATAAATGCCTTCTGTTTGACAAGGAAACTAGAGATGGTGAAGGCATACGGGCAAGCTACACTGCTTCAGTCTATGGGTTAATTCTGAAACTCTCCTGCCATCAATGTAAATTTTTTTCTTCTGTAAATCCCCATATACAAAGAAAGGGGAAAGGGAAGGAAACAGCCTCCATAGAGTAATTTCTTAGCATTGCTCAAGTCTGTGCAAGAATGTAAACTATCACTTTTGTGAAATGTCTTCTAATATATTCAAATGAGTTCTTCCAAATCCTCATGTTCTTTCTGAGCTTATTTAGTTGCACATTGCTCCTGGGAAAAAACCGAGGAGGGTTTGTGAACCACATACGTCTGTAATCCAAATGATAGCAATTTAGTGTGAAATGTTTGACAAATATTGGCAGGCTGATTATTTACCAAAAGCTATTACTGCTTTTGGATCAAAAGGGGACAATTTATTAATTGGAAGACAAAGGCTTCATTACCCTGTTATTATTAAAATGTGAGAAACCACCTGTTTTCTTGCATTTTAATCTCCTCCAAGGTTCTCATTAAGAATAACAAAAGCATTGTAATCAAGCTATGACAAAAGGGAATTGGCTAGTTCTATATGTGCCCTATAAATTATCAAATACTTGATATAATAGAAGTGTGAAGGTTTAATTCATGATGCTATTTACATACTTACATGCAAGAGTTCATTGGTTAAAAAAACTATTTAATTTTCAAAAGCCATCCTTTGTCTCTATTTTTAATCCATTGACTAGATAGTATTATGAAAAGAGCCAATACTTATTAATAAGCACAAAGGACATGCCATGTAAAAGCTTGACAGGAATAAATTCATCTAATCCTCAAACAACTGTATTTTAGGAGTAATACTATTACCCCCACTTTTACAGATCATGACACTGAGGTACATGGTAATTAAGTAACTTGCCCCAGGTCAGAAAAGGGCTTAGAACCAGTCTTACTCTAAGCCTCACTCTTTCTTTTTTTTTCTAAGTAAATTTAGTTAGTTTGTTTTAATTTGAATATAGTTGACACACAATATTACACTAGTTTCAGGTGTACATTATAATGATTCTATTTTTCTGTGTATTATGCTATGCTCACCACAAGGGTAGCCACCCCCTGTCACCATACAATGCTATTACAGTATTATTGACTAATCTCTATACTGTGCCTTCCATTCCTGTGACTTATTCATTCCATAACTGGAAGCCTCTATCTCCCCCACCCCTTCACCCATTTTGCCCATCCCCTTCCCTCTGGCAACCATCAGTTTGTTCTCTGTATTTATAGGTTTGATTCTGCTTTTCATTTGTTTGTTTATTCATTTGTTTTTGGTTTTTGTTTTTCTTTTTGTTTGTTTTAGAGTCCACATATGAGTGAAATCATATGGTATTTGTCTTTCTCAATAAGTCTGACTTATTTCACTTAGCATAATACCCTCTAGGTCCATCCATGTTGTCACAAACGGTGTGATCTAATCCTTTTTTGAGGCTGCATAATATATATAAAACACATCTTCCTTATCCATTCATCTATTGATGGATACTTAGGTTGCTTCCATAGCTTGGCTATTGTAAATAATGCTGCGATTAGTATTTTTGGTTTCTTTGGAAACCAGTAGTGGAGTTATTGGATTATATGGTATTTCTATTTTAATTTTTTGAGGAAATTCCATGCTGTTTTCCCCAGTGGCTGCGCTAATTTACATTTTTTACCAACAAGCAGGAGGGTTTCTTTTTCTCCAAATCCTCACCAATAATTATTACTTCTTGTCTTTTTGATTTTAGCCATTCTGACGGGTGTGAGGTGATATCTCATCATGGCTTTGATTTGCATTTCCCTCATGATGGTGATGTTGAACATCTTTTCATGTGTCTGTTGGCCATCTGCATATCTTCATTGGGAAATGTCTATTCAGATCTTCTGCCTATTTTTTTAATCAGACTATTTCTTTTTTGAGTTGTGTAAGTTCTTTACATATTTTGGATTTTAACCCCTTGTCAGATATATCATTTGCAAATATCTTCTCCCATTCAGTGGGTTACCTTTTTGTTTTGTTGATGGATTCTTTCACTGTGCAAAAGCTTTTTATTTTGATGTAGTTCCAATAGTTTGTTTGCTTCTGTGTCCCTTGCCTTAGAAGACATATGTAGAAAGAGATTGCTACCACTGAGATCACAGAAATTACTGCTTGTGCTCTCTTCTAGCATTTGTATTGTTTCAGGTCTCACATTTAGGTCTTTAATCCATTTTGAATTTATTTTTGTATGTGATGTTGGAAAGTAGTTGTCCAGTTTTCCCAGTACCATTAGTTGGGGAAACTGTCTTTTCCCCAATGTATATTCTTGCCTTGTTCGTCTTAGATTAATTGACCATATAATTGTGGGTTTATTTCTTGGCTCTGTATTCTGTTCCATTGATCTATGTATCTATTTTTGTGCCAGTACCATGCTGTTTTGATAACTGCAACTTTGTAGTATATCTTGAAGTCTGGTATAGTGATACCTCCAGCTTCGTTTTTTCTTTCTTAGGATTGTTTTGGCTATTTGGGATTCTATGCTTTCACTCTTGACTTCAAGCAGAATGTGTTATGCATTCAACAAATATTTAATAAGCTCAATTACTATTTTCTGAACATGGAATGGGGACTGGTAGTCATTAAATTCATTATTTAGGACTCTGTTTAGACTTCTTCTGTCAACAGAATAATGTGCTTTTTAAAACCATATAACTATATTTTATTAGGTTATTTCTTATTCAAAGACTTCTCAGAGACATAACAGGGAAAACAATTGAATTTTATAAGAATATTTAAGTTTCACAGATGTTTGGGGATAGTGGAGAGTAGATATTGAGCTAGCCCATCTTATTCTTTTTTTCCCCCCTGAGCCCCCATTTCTTGAGAAGACATTGGTCTCCTTTAAGCAAACAATTAGAACATGATTCAAGAAAAATAATAGTGAAGCACTATCAGCAATATTCTAAAGAAACCATATCGTATTGGGGAGATACCTTGGAAATGAGCTCTTTAGCATTTTTCTCATGCTACATTTAATCTCTAATATCTTTGACAAACTCATCTAGTCAATGGGAACACTTCCGCATAGGATAGCCATTCCTTCTTTGAATAGTTATAATTGTTTTTAAATATCCCTTAAATGAAGCCAAATACCTCTACAGTTTCTACCTGTAGTGGAAAAACTCTAAGATGGTATCCATGATCCCATATTCATATTCATATCCTTGTGTAATTTCTCCCCTCCAGTGTGGGTGGAACCTATAACCTCTAACCAGAAGAATCCAGCAAAGGTGATGGGATGACCTTCTGTAGTTATGTTATTTAGGATTGTAACATCTATCTTGCTAGTACACTCTCTTCCATATTGACTTTGAGAAGCAAGCTGCCATATTGTGGGCTGCCCTATGGAAAGGGCCACATGGTGGCCTTTATCAATAGCCCAAAAGAAACAGAAGGCTGAAAGGAACCCAATTTTGCCAACAAACACATGAGCATGGAAGCAGATCCTTCTCTTTTGAGCTTGAAATGAGATCCTAATCCTGGCCAGCAACCTCACTGTAGATTGTAAGAGATCCTGAAGCAGAGGGTCCTGTTAAGCTGTGCCCTGATTCTCACAGAATGTGTGAGACAATAAATGTGTGTTGTTTTTAGCAACTAAATTTGTAGTAATATTGTTATGCAGCAATAAATAACTAATAAACTACATAGCCTGGTTTGAATGATAATCCTCCTTAAGAAGCTTCATGAAGGGGCGCCTGGGTGGCTCAGTCGGTTAAGCGTCTGCCTTCGGCTCAGGTCATGATCCCACGGTCCTGGGATCGAGCCCCACATCGGGCTCCCTGCTCGGCGGGGAGTCTGCTTCTCCCTCTCCCACTCCCCCTGCTTGTGTTCCCTCTCTCGCTGTGTCTCTCTCTGTCAAATAAATAAATAAAATCTTGAAAAAAAAAAAAGCTTCATGAAAAGTAATAAAAGTAAATTAGCATTATTAGTTTTACTACAATAAGTATAGAGACTGCCCTTTATTGATTACCTACTATGTGCCAGACACATTCACTTTACTAGGTTCGTTACATAAATTATCTCATTCATCTTCATAACAACCTTACAAGAAAGGCATTATTATTTTTAGTTTAAGACTCTGAGGCTGAGGGTGCCTGGGTGGCTCAGTCGTTAAGTGTCTGCCTTTGGCTCAGGTCATGATCCAGGGTCCTGGGATCGAGCCCCGCATCGGGCTCCTTGCTTGGCAGGAAGCCTGCTTCTCCTTCTCCCACTCCCCCTGCTTGTGTTCCTGCTCTCGCTGTCTCTCTCTCTGTCAAATAAATAAATAAAATCTTTAAAAAAAAAAAAAAAGACTCTGAGGCTGAGGGGCACCTGGGTGGCTCAGTCGGTTAAGTGGCTGCCTTCAGCTTGGGTCATGATCCCAAGGTCCTGGGATCGAGCCCTGTGTCGGGCTTCGGGCTCAGTGGGGAGTCTACTTTTCCCTCTCAGTCTGTCCCTACCCCTGCTTGTGGTCTCTCTCTCTCTCGCTCGCTCTCTCAAATAAATAAATAAAATCTTTAAAAAAAAATAAAATAAAAAGACTCTGAGTCTCAGAAAACATAGAAACTTGCCCAATATCACACAGCTAGTATGTAAGAGACTGCAGTCAAAGCCAAGGTGTATTGACTTTCACTGTGGCATCCCTCTTCCTATTTCATTTGGTAAGACAACAACAACAAACAGTTATTTAATGTTTGTTAACATTTTTCTCTATGGTAGACATGGTTCTAGGACCCAGATGGCTACAACCATATCACAGTCACGAGATAATACAATGTATTTGGATTTGGATGGTTTCTTTTTCACCTTTCCCATTCCCTCACCTAGTCTTATCAACTATAAACTAAGCATTCATAAGTCTTCACCCACTTTTACTACTTTACATACAACGTGGTTTTGAATTATTTTTACTTTCCTTTGCCTTCTCAGTGTTTTCAAGTTTCGATTTTTTATATCCCATTTGTAATGTGGAATCTTAACGAACACATAAAATGGAAATACTGTTTGACAAACTAATAGAAATAAAAGGACTTGACCAAACACAATGAAACTCATTTCCCTTTTAAAAAAATTGACATATCAAGTTGACAATATAAATAAGTAAAAAAAGTGAATATGAAAAATATGATTGACAAGCTCCATAGCTAGATTTTTTTTTAACTCTAAAAAAGAGGCATAACACATATTTTTAAACACATGAACCATTAGCTAAGAAATGCTCTTGTATTAGGTCAAAAATAAAAATCTCAATTTAGTCTCCAAAGCAGAAATTATATAGTCTAGGTAATTGAATCAAGAGGTAATAAAAATGAACAGTTAAGAAGTAAAGAATAGCCAAACATCATGCCTTGAAGGATTATAACAAGTATACACATCTAAATAAATCTTAAAAAGAGAAGATTAAATATATATATATATACACACACACACACACATATATATATATGTTCAACAAAGTAGGAGAACAGCAAAGAAAGACTGAATAAGAGTGAAGAGGCATTAATAAATGTAAAAGCATAAATTAATTACACTAAATAAGATGGGATACCCCAAAAAGAATATGAGAGAGACACCAGCTGCACATTGACAGGAACAAATATCTCTATCTACCTACTGAATTTGCTGGCACCACTAGTCATATTTTTGTGAGATGTCAGGATATTGCTAGCCTATATCTTGTACACAGAAGCAAGCACAGTGACCACTCAACTACTATTTCTTGCCATATTTTAATATCAGTATATGAGGAAAGCTTAGAAAACAAGTGTTCTTTGTGTTAATGACTTTTAAACCCTAGGGATTTCAGTTGTTAAAGACCTTTCTTCATTATCAGCCATGAAAATTAGCATTCAGAAAGAGTTTTGAAAAACAATTATTCTTAACTTTGATAATTACAAATTGGAAAATGAATTTTTAAAAATCACTGTTCTAAAGATGTTTCCACAAAATACACTGGTGATATTAAATACTTTCATGGTTCTGTTTCCTTTCTCAAAATGTCTTCCTTTGAGCCTTTTTCTTTCTAAAGAGACATTTTACTTTAGTATGAAAGTCATATTGTGTCTCATCTAGAATATTTGCCGATGACTGTCTTCATTTATCAGGAAGCACATATTTAAATAGTTTGCAGTATTTCAGTTTTCCTTGTGAAGCAGGAATATTCATCATACTAGTTAAGGTTTATATTACCCTGTAGCAAAGTAATTTATCATATCCCTACATCAGCAACTTCTTTGATTATTAAAATTCTCTTGCAGAGGTACACTTAGGAGCACAGCAAGCTGCTGTCTAATGAATTTTCTTTATTATTTGACCTGAAGTGCAGGAAAAGGATATATTAAGACATATGATTTGAAAACAGTGATGGAGGATGCAGAAGCAGATTAATTAAGTTAGTATCTGGAAATAGCTTACCAGAATTTAACACACTGCATATGTCATGCAGACAACCCTCAGGAAGCACTTGCTAGTGAATCATTTTCCCTCCTTTAGAAATGATTTTTATTTCCCCAATTCGGGCTGCTCTAACATGGTAATTTTGTGAAGCTCCAGAACCATCAGTTCAATTTTGAATAGTAATTATAATTAAGGGGATGTGTAATTGACTCAAGTTACTAATGACCACTTTCTTCCAAGTTGTTCACCCATATTCCCATGAATATTTACTAAGCATTCTTCTGTTTGTCTAACATTGCTAGTTCCTTTCAGAGATGTCAAAGAAGTTTGTACAATGCTTCTGGCTTCGAGGAGTTTGCAATCTACCTGGAGAGGGAAGATTTGCCCTTATAATCCAGAAGATAACCATACAAGAAATAAAGGAATTAAATAGCAAAATGTAACCTATTGGGAAGTCAAGAAAAGAATTACCAGAGAATGCAAAATATCCTCTGCCCACAGAGGCCCTGACAAGTAACCTAAACAATGAATCAGAAGCAGCAGTAATAGGGAAGTGGCAGGAGGGGAAGGGGCAGGATGTATGGGCATTTGTTAAAAAAGGGCTATAAGGGGTGCCTGGGTGGCTCAGTTGGTTAAGTGTCTGATTCTTGATCTTGGCTCAGATCTTGATCTCATGGTCACGAGTTTGAGCCCCGAACTCCACTGGGCATGGAGACTACTTAAAATGGGAGGAGAAAGGGGGAGCTGTAAGTGTGTGTAAGGCTAGCCCCTGGCCAGTGGAGCTTTACCTCTGTTTTCACTATCCTTCGTACCCATGGTGCCTCTATAACTAAGTGATTGTACAAATGATTGTGTATTTCCATATCAACAAAAATGTCTTATCATTTAAGAGCAGTGGTCTTCAATTTATGCTGCATACTAGAATCACCTGGGAAGTTTTTAAAAATTCTAATGACTAGGGTATAACCCTTATCAATCATATAAGAAACTGGGGGTGAGGCCCGGCTATCAGTTTTGAAAGCCTGAAGATGATTCCAGTATACAACCAAGTGGAAGAACAGATAATTTAGACCAGAGGTACTCGAACTGTGCTATGCATTAAAATCACCTGGAGAGCTTTTAAAATTCCCAAATGCTCAGGTCACGCCCTGTGTCAGTATTTATTGCTGCATAACAACCTATTCTATAACTTACTGTCTTAAAATGAAAACCATATTTATTTGCTGTTTGAACTGGGCTCACCCAGCTGGTTCTTCTGCTTCTCTCATCTGGGGTCACTCATGTAGTCATCTGGCTGAATGACTGTATATGGCCTCATTAACATGCCCGGTGGTTGGCAAATCATCAGAAAAGCACATCTCATTCCCCCTGCCTGTGGCCTCTCTCATAGCCTAGTTTGGATTTGTTTACAGTATGATCTCAGGTTTCTGAAAGGAGCCAAAAAGAGCAAGAACAAAGGTGCGAGTCTTTCCAAGTCACTGCTCGTAGCATGTTTCCTAATAACCTATTGGACAAAAGAAGTCACGTGATAAAGTCTGGATTTTAAGGGTGAAAGAATAAATGCTACCTCTTCATGTGTGGAGTGGCAAATGGTCTTGCACTGGGGGTTGGGAGAATATTGCAGCATCTTTGAGAACAATCTACTATACCTCCTATTCCAATTGAATTAGAATTTCTGGGTGTGGAGCGTGGACAGTAATATTTTAAGAACCATTTTGGGTAACTCCAATTTGCAACTAAGTTGAGGATCAGTGATTTTGACGAGTGCTTCTCAAATTTCACTGTGCATCAGAATCACCTGAAAGACTTGGTAACTACAAATCTGTGAACCACATTCCCAAAGATACTGACTGAGTACCTCTGGAGTGGGGGCCAAGCAGTTTTATTTATTTTTTTATTTTTTTATGTATTTGAGACAGAGAGGATGAGAGAGAGAGAGAGCACATGAGAGGGGGGAGGGTCAGAGGGAGAAGCAGGTTCCTTGCTGAGCAGGGAGCCCGATGCGGGACTCGATCCTGGGACTCCAGGATCATGACCTGAGCCGAAGGCAGTCACTTAACCAACTGAGCCACCCAGGCACCCCCAAGCAGTTTTAATAAGCTCCCACACAGCGCTGATGGTCCTGTGTCTACAATGAGAGTAGCATTAATTCAAATAATGGTGAAAATTAACTCTGTATGTGTGTGTATATATACTAGTTTGTGCATGTGTGTGTGTGTGTCTAAAGTGGTTTTTACTCATTTGGTTGGATCCATGTTCTCAGTTTGTCAATTCTGTTGTAAGTTGGAACAGTTGAACTTCCCCCACCATACACTGGGACCAATCTTGCCCAATGGTAAGGGGAAGAATAAGAAGTCCAAAGTCAGTAGCTCAAAGCTGAGCATCATGTAATCCTCGATACCATTCCTACTATAACCTCTTGTCTGTTGCTTATAACTCACTGCCCAAGCCCCTTCCCCTTTATCTCACCATTTTGGATCCCGCGCTGAGGATTTCTTATTCTTGGTACACTCGATCCTTATCTCTGTCCCCAACCTGGGAATTGGGATCTTGCCTTGTTCCCCAAGTTCATTCAAAGAACTAAGCCTTCCCAGTTACTTTTGGAATTCTTCCTTCTTTCTGCTACTAAATTCATACATGCAAACTTCATATTATACAAACTTCATATTGCATTTGTACTCCGGATTTCTTCCATGCTTGTCGATTGTCTCTCTCTGCTCTGGTTATTTTCCGTTGGCTGTCTCCAGACTCATACTCATCTCTCTGCTCTGTGCCTGTCTGAGGAAGATGATTGCTTATGCAGTGCAGCACCTGGGCTCTCTTGCTAGCTGGCTTCCTGGACACCCCCGTTCTCCGAGTAGGATCCCTACTGCAGCAGCATCACCATTACCTGGGAACTTTTTGGTTACCACTGAAAGTTTTAGGGCCACACTCAGAGGCAGGTAAATCAGAACTCTAGAGGTGGGGCCCAGCCATCTGTATTTCAACAGCCTTTCAGATGATTCTGATGCATGTTAACATTTGAGAATTACTGCCGTACGGTTTGGCCAGTGGCCAGTACTGTCAGGAAACCTATATACAGACAGAGTGGTAGGCTTTTTGCTTTCTACATTCGCTTCTTTCCCTGAACTGCACTTTTCAACAAAGGCTGCATGCCTCTGTAATTACAGTGCTCATCTTGTCTGGTGTTGCTGCATCGTTGATCCCAGTCTGTTCTCCAACAATGTCATTTCCTTCTCTTCCTACTTCAAACCTACGTGTGCTAATGGCTTGTTGCTGTTGCTAGGCTTTAGGTCTGAGCATCCAGTGTCCTTTCCAGTAATCTCATCTGTGCATTGGTAAATAGTTCCTTCCTTAAATCATCTGATTGGCTTCTGTTTCCCACTGGGATCCCCATGGAATGCTGCCTGTAGATTTCTCCTTCCTAGCCTTCCACACCTGAAGCCATCCCACCAAAGCCCTAGACCAGACGTTGATGGGTAATGGAGTTGGAGTAGATACTACTTACATGAAGGTTTGGTTTCAAACAGAGTCAATATCAAGAGCAGAAAGGCATTGCAGGGTTGTGATATCAGGAAGACAGGGCCCTTCCTAGAGTTCCTGAAATTAAATGCACAAGCAACTTCTCACCTAGTATATACACACACAATTATATACATATGTCTGTGTATGCATGAAGCGTGTGCAGTGTGTAGATGTGCATGCCAAAGGGGGGACAAAAGCTCTTCTGGCAAAATAAGAAATGAAACCCTGAAAATCTTCAGGCAGCTGCTTCAGATGTCAGAATACATTTGTCAGAGTAGAATCTGGTTTGGAGAGCAATTCTGTTTGGGGTGGGAGAAAAGGTGAGATTTAGCAAGAATGTGACCTAGATCATCAACCCAACTCAATGTTAATGCAGATGGTCTGCTTCCGAGTTCAGTGGTCTTGCTAGTCAGCATTGATGTGCTTGGTTATTTGCTTGTGTCTTAGCCCATTCAGGCTGCTATAACAAAAGTCCACAAACTGGGGAGCTTATAAATAAGAAAAAATTATTTCTCACAGTTCTAGGGGCTAGACGTCTGAGATTAGGGTGCCAGCATAGTCAGGTGGGGGCCTGCTTCTGGTCACAGACTTTCTGTTGTATCCTCATGGAGTAGAAGGGGCGAGCTCTCTGGTGTCTCTTTTATAAGGGCACTAATCCCATTCCTGAGGATGCCAACCTCATGACCTCAACACTTCCCAAAGGTCCCACTTCCTAATACCACCACCTTGGGCGTTAGGTTTTCAACATATGAATTTTAGGGAGACCCAAATATTCAATGTATAGTAGTTTATTTTGCTTTTAATCTCTTCTGTATGAAAGCACTCAGAGCTGGTTAAATGTAATAATAAGCATTCACACAGCAGATTATCTTTCCCAAGGTGGGTCATCAGTGAGCAGCAAAACTTGGCACCATAGGTAGAGAATAGGCTTATACATACTCAAACTATGAACCTGACCCTAGCTTAGGATCAAAGTAAGGAAGTGCTATAGGTACAGAAGCAGTGTCTTGTAAAGTCTCTATCATGAAAGCAGATGGGACATTTTTCCCCCAAAAGCACCAGCAATACTTGTCATGATAGAGACCCATCTCCTAAGAATATGGGACAAATTTGTTGCAATTATGAATCTCAGGTATGAATCTCATTTCACAGATGAGGAATCTGAGAGCAGACAAGGGAAGTCCTAGTAGCAAACATTTAGCAGGAAATACACAGAAAAAAATTAATATCAGTCTATTAAGGAATCTTATCTCTGATAGGCTTGCCTATATTTTTCTGGAACAATCAGTATATTTTTATTTTTGGTTTAATTTACCAGTGTCTTTATTTTAGTTTTACTCTGCAAATGTTTCTTATGACAATGTTCTTTTTAAAAAAAATTTTTTTTATTGTGTAGAAAACACGATATAAAATTTACCATTTTAACCATTTTTTTTTTAAAGATTTTATTTATTTATTTGACAGAGAGAGACACAGCGAGAGAGGGAACACAAGCAGGGGGAGTGGGAGAGGGAGAAGCAGACTTCCCGCCGAGCAGGGAGCCCGATGCGGGGCTCGATCCCAGGACCCTGGGATCATGACCTGAGCCGAAGGCAGACGCTTAACGACTGAGCCACCCAGGCGCCCCCCATTTTAACCATTTTAACTGTATGTTCAGTAATGTTAAGTATATTAACATTGTTCTACAATCAATTTCCAGAACAATTTTATCTTACAAAACTGAAACTCTATGCCCAGCAAACAATTCTCCTCCCCCACTGTGTTTTTAAGCACATATTTTAATTCATATTATTTTTAATTCATATTTTATGTTCTTAAATAACCCACCAAAATTAGAGTTGATTTTTAAGTAAATATTTCTCTCTACTAAGATACATTTACTTTATAAATATTTTTTAAACTTTAACTCTGTGAGACACCATGTCTACAATGGTGAGCAAAGCAGATGCATTGCATTCTTTCCCATGACAGGGCAAAATCTGTGCGGCAGTGATGATAAGAACATAAAAAATGATAATTATATTGACTGACATAACAGTATAAATAATAATGAGAAATAACAATACCATAAATCCCAGGGTTTATTTTCCTCAAGGGATGTTATGAAATTTTGCCTCTTAAATGCTGAAACTTGTAATTGAATGTATCAAGGGCAGATTTTGCCCATCTATTTTAAGAGCTCTCACCTGCTCTAGAGACCTGATCCCGCATGACTCCCTGATCTGCACAATCACCTCCTGCCTTGGCAGTTCCACTTTGCAAAGCTATGGAATTTAGCCTGTAACTGGGGCTGGCCAGAGTTGAATTGCAGGCAGACATCATCTCTGCACAGGTATCGGATGGAGTCCAAGAATGTCAACACGATCCTGAAATGACTCATCCATTTACTACCAAAGGCCTCTAGAGCTTCTCATATCACCTTGAATAATGATTACCTTGCTTCTCCAGCCTACACCTCATCTACCAATTCAAAACAAAACAAAACAAAACATGAAGAGCAAGAAAACCCAGCCTTGAGATGTGTAAGAGCATAAGATACTGGAGTGAGACAGGTTGCCATGTAGCTCTCACACTTACTCACTGTGGGACAGCAGACAAGTTGTTTAACCTGTTTCCCAAACTAGACTTAAGCTAGTTCATAGATATGAAGATCCTCAAATAATTCCTGGAGCACTACCTAAGTTCTGTAAGCATTATATAGGTATTTGCTACTAGAGGCTCAGTGATTTGGTGAACTAGACAGTACTTTGTAGCTGGTGCCCAGCTATAATTCACCATATTCACCAATTCCAGGGCATGCCTACTTACACTCTCTTCAGATGCCCAAGTTTTTTTTTTTTTTTAAAGATTTATTTATTTATTTGAGAGAGCAAGAATGAGAGAGAGAGAGAGAGCACATGAGAGGGGGGAGGGTCAGAGGCAGAAGCAGGCTCCCTGCCGAGCAGGGAGCCCGATGCGGGACTCGATCCAGGGACTCCAGGATCATGACCTGAGCCGAAGGCAGTCGCTTAACCAACTGAGCCACCCAGGCGCCCCAGATGCCCAAGTTTATACAGCTTTTCATTCCACCTAGATGAAATGGCAGTGAGTAGAAAGAAAAAGCTCTTAGCCAGTAAAAATATCCTTGAGACCAAAAAGTTCTAAGCAGAGAAGCCCAGATGCCCCCTTAAAGCCAGATCGCTATCACAGAAAGGGCTTTGGAGGAACAACCTAGTTACCAAGCTCACAATATTTTCATATCTGTTCTTCTTCTAGTTATCCCAGGTACCTAGCAAGAAAGTTCTTGTGCTTTGCCACTCATGTCACTTTCCAGAGCTTTGTTCACTGCATGACTGTGGTTACCAATTTCTTCTGGACCCAGACATATTGTTCATGATTCTCATCTACCATGGATGATCTCCAACCTTTCTTCCAATTAAAATTCCTTTAATTTTAGTAATTCTTTGTGCAGGAAAAGACTGTCACAACACCTGTGACTTTTGTATCTACATGTTAACAGCATTTTTATCTTTGGATCTGAGTGTAAAAGCCATATCCTCCAGAAAGCCTATGCTAACTCTGCCCCCAATTTGGCTAGGTTTGGTTACTATGCTTTTCTCCAGCTACCACTCTATGCCTCTTCATGGTTACAATGAACTGTAACCAGGTTACAGTGAACATGGTTACACTGAACATTGCATTATTTATTCTACTCTGTCTTCTCCATTAGACTCTAAGCTTCACAAAGATATCAAATTTGCTGTTTTTATTGATCTTCTCTGTGCTGAGACAACTCTAACTTTGATCATATTTGCCAGGAACTAAAGCTTACCTTAATTTTTATAAAATGTCGGCATTTTCGGGCACTTGGGTGGCTCAGTTGGTTAAGCGACTGCCTTCGGCTCAGGTCATGATCCTGGAGTCCCGGGATCGAGTCCCACATCGGGCTCCCTGCTCAGTGGGGGGTCTGCTTCTCCCTCTGACCCTCTTCCCTCTCTTGCTATCTGCCTCTCATTCTCTCTCTCTCAAATAAATAAATAAAATCTTAAAAATATATATATAAAATGTCGGCATTTTCAATATTCTTCCAATTATTTTTTCTTGTGATTTTTATTACCTCTTAATGTTAATAACCCTGATCTCTAGGTTAATTATGTAAGACAGTCCAGACGGTGGTTAATTTTTGAAGAAATATGAACTGAATTCAGGCAACTCTTACAGAAAGTTACCTGTAAAATCTCCAGTGGTTTTGCTATTACACTGTAATCTCTGTTAAACATCTTACTCTCCATTATAGGAAATTTGCTTTGGCAAAATCCAAACAGAATGAAACATAAATCCTAATGAAATATGTTCATGGGACTCATTAGTCCAGCTCCCTTGCTTACTTAAATATCTAGTACCTGTTAATTCCTACTAGGTTCTTTCACAGTTTTAAAGTTATCTGCGGACTCTTACCTTAAACTATGTACCATATTCGTTGTACCATCTTCAAGATTCTTTAAAGTTTATGCCCCAGATTTGAACAGAACGTTTTTACAAGGCAATAATTTCTACAAAGACATGATTTTTAAAAACATTTTCCCCCTCTCTTAAGAGATTTCCAGAAAATTAGAAGAGGATTATTATTGTTGTTGTCTCTGGTGAGTCATCCATAGCATTATATTTTATGAAATTATTCTCTTTTTTTATTAAAAATAAAAACACTGATGATCGCAACTGCAATCAGCATTTCCTGAGCACTGATTAAATGTCCAGGCTTTATTTGAGTTTTATAAATATTTTTTTAAAGATTTATTTATTTATTTATTTTAGAGAGAGAGAGAGCACGAGCAGGAAGGGCAGAGCAAGAGAGAGAGAGAGAATCCCAAGCTGATTCTGTGCTGAGCACAGAACCTGATGTGGGCTCAATCCTAGGACTCAGAGATCAAGACCCGAGCTGAAACCAGAAGCTGGATGCTCAACTGACTGCGCCATTCAGGTATCCCAGAGTTTTATATTTTTTTTATGTTCGAATCTCACAATAATTCTGTTAAGTACATATTATTGTTATTATTTATACATGAAGAAATTGAGCTGCATACAAGAAGAATTCACTCGATATGAATTAGTTGGTAAATGAACAAAGGAGAATTCAAAACCAGTTCCTTCTGGGTCCATGGTTCATGTACTTGCACTAAGCGCAGCCTCAAGTGTGTAATCTTTACTTAAAGTTAGAAAACAAACTTTGCCTGAGTACTTTGTAAATCTTCACAAATCAGAAAACCATAGTGACGACGTTAACGGAGAAAGGGCAGAATCCATCTGAGCACAGAATTGGGACTAACCATCCAGATGTGGCTTCAGTGGTATCTTTTTACAGAATGGAAGAAGACAAAGTCAGGGGTTTTATACTGTCATTATGCAGGGCCCAATATAGTCTTATAACTTGACATTTCATTCTATCCCTATTCTAAACTTTAGAAGGATAAGAACAAAAAGAAAAAGAAAGAAAGAAAGAAAGAAAAAAAGAAAGAAGGAAAGAAAAAGAAAGAAAGAAAGAAGAAAAGAAAGAAAGAAAGAAGAAAGAAAGAAAGAAAAGAACATAGACCAACATAGCTGTTATGAGAAGAGAACAGGTTCTCCCCTCTTAAAAACTAATGTATTAAGATGAATAATAGGTGAAGAAAAGCACAATCCTTACTTATAATGAGATAAGGTAACAACCAAGCATAAGTTAAGCATTTTGCTAAATGAAAAGGAAGAATGAGAAATAAATTAAGAAATGACACCTAACAAAATATTTAATTATATACTTAACGTTAGACGTCGTAATAAGATATTATTGAGTTTACTTGAGTTGTAATGGTTAGGAATCCATTGAGCTGCAAGAAGCAGAAAACCAACCACAAATAGCTTGAAACAGTTGTTCTAAAACATGGCTGATTTTAGAATTACCCAGATAGCATTGAAAATGACTGAATATTGGGCTCCAGTTCTTTCTGTTTCTGGTGAAACTGGTCTCTTTCAGGGCCACTTATAGGTATTTTTAAAAGTTCCCTTAGGCATTCTAATATCAGCCTCTGTATCAGTTATCTATTGCTGCATAACAAATTACCCCAAAATTTAGCAACTTAAAACAAATATTATTATCTTGCATGTTTCGGTCATGAATCTAGGTACAGCCGAGCTGGTTTCTGGCTTGGCCTTTGTCCCAAGACTCTAATCAGGGTGTCAGTTTGGGCTGCAATCATCTCCAGCTTCAGCTGGGGGAAGATCTGCTTCTGGGCCCACTCACATGGTTGTTGGGTACCCTTGGTCCCTGTGGATTTTTGGCCAGAGATGGCAGGGTTTTGCCATGTGAGCCTCTCCAAAGAGCAGCTCACGATACGGCAGCTGGTTTCCCTTAGAGTAGGTGACCACGAGAGCAAGAAAGAGTACCCCATATGAAAGCCACAGTCATGTGTAACCTAATCTTGCAAGTGACATCCCATCACTTTTAACATATTCTGTTCTTGAGAAGCAAACCACTAGGTCTAACTTACTCTCAAGGGAAGGAGATTACAAAAGCATTTGAATACCACGAAGTGGAGATCATTGAGGGGCACCTTAGAGATGGCCTACCACAGCCAGAAATGAGAATTGGCTTAAATAAAGAGAGCTTTTTCTTTTTCACATAACAAGAGGCCAGAGAGAGGTTCAGTAGCTGAAAATTTTCAGGGCTGCCAAGAAAGCTGAATGCCAGTCATCTACTGGCATTTTATTGGAACAAGGGGACAGAGGAAGAAGGAAGTTTATGCCAGATATGTGTCTCCTTTTTATTAGGGAAGCAAATATCTTCTCATGTCTTCCTAGAAGGCACTTGTTTGCATCACTTGGGCTCCCCTAAATAGAGATGCAAGTGGGTGGTGGATATTTACCATCCACCTTGGTGTAAGAACAGCGAGGGAACCTGGGGTTGTGAATAACTTTTGAATACCTGTCAATAGTGTGTACATGCAGTGCATATGTATCTTTGTATATTACTCTTCACTGCATCTTGATTTAAGTTTGCAAACTGAAGTATGAATTAATGCTAGTACGATAAATGTAATATAAAAACGAATCTGGAGTTCATTATTTCCCATAGTTTCAAATGTACCACAATATACTCTTGCACCAGAAAGTAGCAAACACCTTTGAGCAGCTGAAAGAGCTCTAATCAAGTTCATGTCCCTTAATTTACAGGAAATCCCTCAGACCCTCATTTTAACTTTTATTTATGACTTTTTCATTCACGATCCTAACAGATTTAATGATTAACTCATTCCACAACTTAAAAAACACATTCGTCTCAGTTTTTGCCCAAAGAGTAATCTCAATATTTTAGCATTTTATAAAAGGGCCTTCCTAATCTGGTCACAGCCTTTGTCTATGGCCTTACTCCTCACTGTTTCTCCTATACTCTTTCTCTCTGGCAACACATGTGTTCTGAGCATAACAACTTCTTCTCGACCTTCCTGTTCCCTCTCTGCCTGCAGTGTCCTTCTGACTCATCTTTCAAGGTCTACATCACATCAAACGATCTCAGATGCCTACAAGGAGAGGGAAACCATGTAAATGAGAGGAGCATGCTGGTGGATGCATATTAAACACATAGAAATAACACTTGCAACAAGAGGTATGCTCCATCTGCCTTTTTAATATTTTCTCTATTCTTGGTTATTCTTTTAGACAAAAGAATTTTTTTTTAAGATTTTATTTATTTATTCATGAGAGATAGAGAGATAGAGAGGCAGAGGGAGAAGCAGGCTTCCCACGGAGCAGGGAGCCCAATGCGGGACTCGATCCCAGGACCCTGGAATCATGACCTGAGCCAAAGGCAGACGCTTAACCATCTGAGCCACCCAGGCGCCCTAGACAAAAGAATTTTGATAGAAACATAATGATCAGCCTAGGTTCATCACTGCCATGTGGGATATGGCTACAGTACTGCCATAGCTTCTATTTCCTTTTTAAATTTTTATCAGGAGTAATGAGAAATCCATAGTTTAATATGAAGCATCCCATTTTGAAATCTGGGTGTATGAATATACATATTGACTCATTTAATTATTTCAGTGGAGAAAGAGAACATTCTACATGCCGCATTAAATACATCTGCAGTCTGGAGTCAGCTGCTAACTGCTAGTCTGCAAGCCTATATCAAAATAACTTCCTTTTTGGAGTCTTTCCTAGATGCCCAAACTAGTTTCTTCCTGCACTCCAGGAGTGGCAGGCTGACCTCCAAAATAACACTTTGTATACTATTCTACACCTATAGTCTATAGGTAAGTCTTTACCAGGACTGTGATATTTGAGGGCTGAATCTGCACATTTTGATTGAATTCCCAGCATAGGACATGGAGTTAATCTCATAGTTGACACCTTGTAAATGCTTGATGCAGTAATGCATCTTGAATGAATAAATGAATCTAATAAAGAAATGCAATTGATGTGGAGAGGTCATGATCTAGTTAGAGAACAAATAGGCTTTGATTTAACCACAAAATACTTGAAGGAGAAATTTCCTGGTTGGACTCCTTGGACAGAAACATTGGATAGTGGCCCAAGATTCATGCATTTCACATGTATGTGTTGAAAACCCATGATTCATCAAGCACTCTTCTTATTCACTGGGAATTCAGAAAACAACAACACAGAAGAAAAGAAATCTTAGTCGGAAGGGACAGATAAGAAATAAAAGTAAAAGATAAAGCAAGTCATGTTTTCAATTGTCATCATGTGTTTTGGGTGGGGGGGAGGGGATGAAACCAGGATGGAGGGATATGCTAGCAAGAACCTGATGAATGAGGTTGTGTACAGATTTAAATAGGCTACTCAGGTTCAGTCTCTTTGATAAGGGGAACATTTGAGTGAAAACCTGAAAGAAATAAGAGAGCCACGCAAGTGGATATCTGGGAGAAGAGTGATCGAGCAGATGGAACATCAAGTTCAAATTCCTGAGTCAAGAGTATACCTATTCAAAGAACAGCAAGGTGGCTGGGATAGGGGTGGTGGGAAGAGAAGAAAGTGAAGGAGATATGGAGGAAACGATATTAGACACATTAACAGCAGGATAGGAGTGAAAGTCTCTTAGAACATTATAAGCATTTTGTGACAACTTTAACTTTTACTCCAAGGTAGATGGAACCACTGGAAGAACACAAGGGTAACATGATCTAACATATTTTAATGGGATCCTTCTGGTGGTTCTATTGAGATTGGACTGAATGGGAACAAGAGAGGAGAAGGATGGCCACTTAGACATTGAGGTAATGCAGGCAAAGAAGATGAAAGCTTGAACCAGTGCTGTGGTCACAGAGGTAAAGAGGCTGATAGACAACTTGGTTTCCAACCTCCTCAGGTTATTCACATAAGACCACACTCCTTGTAGAGCGATTGGGTCACAACGTGACCTACCAGCTCAGTCCAAGTATATCTTCTCTGGGATCCTTCTAATTTCAACACAACCAAAATGAGAGTGAAATTGCCTAATTACCATTTATTCCCCCAATATTTAGCACAATGTCTCACATACATATATTAGATGGATGGATGCATGCATGCATGCATAATCCGATTGACTTAGAATTTAAGCATTACTCATCTTGCTATTTCTCACCATTCAGTGCAATTTGTATTCTTGGAGGCATGAATAGAGAACAATCGCAAGTGCTGATTGTTGCAAATGTGGTGCTGTAAAGCTGGGCTACAAAGACAGCCATTTTGTCCTGTCTGGTGATCAATAGGCATAGTTTGAGTAATGGCAATTAGAGCCAGAATTCAACTGGTGAGTCACAGAGAACACCACTTGAGTGAACTGATGGATTGTAATCATGACTGTTCCTCATTTGGAAGCCTGGGGACTTAATGCTTTTGTTTGCCTGTTTTCTCCCTGGCACAGTCTGCGAGCCTAGCATGAAAAGATTATTATCTTTAACCAACATCTCATATTCTTCGACTTTCATTGAGCTTTTCACATTTTCATATCAGGAAAGCTGAAAATGATTTATATATATCTAAGAGTAACTCCCTGACATTTTTGCAATGTTGCCTTTAAAAAAATAATATACAGACCTTTTTTAAAAAAAGTAATCTCGTAATAACTTCATAAAGCAAGAATGCATTAGTTCTTTCTCTTCCAAAAATAAATTGAAGCCAGTGTCCCTATTTTGATGAAAATGATATTATATGCACTCAAATACAATGTTTTCTAAGAGGGGCTAAAACAAAATTCTACCATAAATCTTGAAACTTTATAAATTCTGTCAATATTGGATCACCCAATTGAAGAACAATGTCTTTTTTAGGCATGCCCATAAATTTTATCTCTTAATTTTCCTATAAACAGGTTGGTGTGTTTTGCTATCAAGCAACTTAAATGTATATTTTTATAGGTCTTGGGGTCATTATTACAATTAGGCTAACAAACAGCAAAAGCAGTTGATGTGGATAAACCTTAGAAGAATAAATATAAGAACAAAGGGAGAAGGAAATAATGTGCATCTGCTGAAAGGAAAGATACTGCTGAATACTGATTAGGAAAGTGGGCTGGGAGTTGTTGGAGAAAACCTCTAAAGCATGCAGCTTAATGTACAGCTGCATTGAAAGGGCAGGGAGAATGCTAGATCATATGGCTGGGGAGAGACAATATAAATCAGATTTGGCATCGTTAATCTAAGCTCAAGTGCTAATGTCGCCTAAAGAATTGTTCCCTACTTTGCTCCTGGTCAAGAGAGGTGCAAAACAATGCATTTGCTGCTGAAGTGGTGTGGTAAAGAGGCAGCTAATGGAATTTAGTGGTCTGAGGTTGGCAAGTAGGGAAAAAAAAGAGGATTCACAGCCCCGCTGGTAACTGCAAACTAAGATGGGTGTCGCTGCCCTTTCTCTGCAGATGGGCCATTGGGAGTTAAATAAACAAAAGATATCATTGAGTTCATATTAAACTGAACCCCAAGCCACTTGAGCCAAACTCAACGGAGACTTCCACATTCCCCAAAACCCTCAGATTCCTACCCTTTCCAGTTTATCCAGTCTTTCCCCAGAGGATACTTTGCTGCCTCCCTTGACAAGTAGTTCTCTCTGGTTTTCTTTCTTTCTTCTTTGATTTATTTGCCTCTTCTCTTATTGGTTTGTTATGAGAACTGAACAAGACAATAAGTATTTTAAAAATTAACACAATTCCTGGTACATATTAAATGCTCAATTATATGCATTATTCTTCAAACCACTACCCATTCTTACCTTTTCTTTATCTCATTTCAGTCCATTTTAGTCTAGCCATTCTTCCAGTGTCTTGTAGTACAGAAACAGAATTTCAGAGCTGAAAGCCTCTACTGATAACGTGATTTACAGATGTAAAAATTGAGTCTCAAGGAAAAACATAATGAGCCCAAAATCTCAGAGTTGGTGCTTCTATGAGAACTTCTCTCCCATTTTCTGTAATGCCAACTTGAATCCTTAGTTTAGGTTTTGTATATAGGGGATAAAGACACCAGTTTCTCTCAATTCTGTCTTTGAAGTATTTTTTCCAATCCATCATGCCATCATGTCCTCCATCCCCATCCTGCTGCCACAGCAACATCATGCTTGGATCATTGCAGTATCTTCCTAGCTCATTTCTTGGCTCTTCTCTCTCTTCGAATCTATCTTACTCATCATGGAAGGTCATACTTTTGGAGCTATGCCACTTCCTCTGTTACTCCAGTCCTTCATGAGTGCCCACCCTAACATTCATATAAATGCAAATTCCTTTGCCTCATTCTGAATATTCATCATCACTGACTGCCTCTCTTCCTGCTATCACTCTTCAACACATCCCTCAATGTCAGCTGACCCACTGTTCTCAGTGTATAATAAATAAGCTACAATTGTGCTCATTTAATTCAGTGTTCCCACTACTGAATTATGTTATATTTAGTATAGTATAGTATAGTATAGTATACCACACTATGTTATATGTATTATTATTATATTTCTTTATCTTTTTTGTTTATTCACCTTCAATCCAAGGTAACATAGAATTGAAAAACTGAGTGAAAGTTCCAGAAAACTCCAGGAAGTTGTTATGTGTCTATATATATAAGCATATATGTGCTTGTAAACAAACATACTAGCGTTTTTTTTCTCTGAATTATTCCAAAAGTAATAATCCTTAACCATTTTGTAAGTAAAAACTTCATATGAGGGTAGGTTCAAAACAAAACAAAAATCAAAGGAATTCTTATCTCTGAAATTTCCCTACTTGCAGGATCTGTTCTTTGATAGTAAAAAAAAAAATGGATTTACTTAGCTTGATACATACGAGTTGGCTCTTACTAATACCTGATATCCTCTCTGTGCTTGCAAATTGATTTTTTAACGAATTGATGCAAAATTTCTTTGAATCTTTCTGGTAACATTACCCTTTTCACCTTTGCAAATCGGAGTTTAGAGTGCTACAGAATGCTGCAGACAAGAGGATGCAGAGTAAAAGCTACAGCCCTTGGTTGTCCTATCCATACAGAGCCAGAACCAGGTATCTCCCCTTCTGGGAACTTTTGGCACATAAGTGCTTCCTAGTGTTTTCAGATACTATGCAAAATATCACAGTGCTAGATATACTCAGAGGATGCATTAGATATCAATGTACCCAACACATGTAGGCAAATTTAAAATGATCTTTAAAATATTGATAATATTGGCGGGTGGGATGGCAGTTAGGTGAGGCGTGCCATGAGCCTCCGGGCCTCTGCCGCCAACCGTGAGCAAGCCTTTGGTGCGGGGGCGGATTGGTGCGGTGCTCTGACTGTAGGTGCGTCCGCAGGTTATGATGCTGTCTCCTACCAACCTGGTTACCGGAATCCCCAGTAGGAAAGTGAAATACTTAAGGCTCTCCAGTGCAGATGATGGCTACGTTGACCTTGGGTTTAAGATAAACCCTCCTAAGATCCCATTTGAGGTCACTGCTGTTGTGGATGGGCGCCTTTCTCATCATAGACTCCCTCCTGCTGGCTGGCTATATCAACAAAGCGGGGCTGGGGGCGGATGAGGCGTGGAGGGCAGGGGGCATGGCAGATGGGGCCATTCCGCCCTGATCATTACCATCCTGGTGTTCCTGCCAGAATTTTACCACCTGCACATCTCCTATTATGCATCCAAAGGCTACTGGGGTTACTCCTACCAGTGACATTCCAGATTTTGATGACTAGCACCCACCCCTACCCTCAACCCTGAGGAGATGAGTCACAGATGGGACTGAGTCCAGCTTTAAGATATTGAGCAGAAACTGTGGCAAAGGGCTAAAGAATTCTGCAGTTTGCAGATGTTAAACAAATTGGCCAGATTTTATGGGTCCATCCCCAAGATGTCAACTGAGCTTACAGTCACAAATTAACTAATCAGGACATGCTCTATTTTTCATCTCCTAGCCCTGGCAAAAGCTGACAAGTTTTTCCACATGCTTATGTATCTTGGAAGAGTAGCAGTGTTAATGGTAAGGGAAAGCCAGAGGTCATTCTGTAGTGGAAAGTGTTATTGCTACCACCCTTTTTATAGTTGAGCATTTCTTTTATTTTTATTTATTTATTTATTTTTAAGATTTTATTTATTTTTTTTGACAGAGAGAGACACAGCGAGAGAGGGAACACAAGCAGGGGAAGTGGGAGAGGGAGAAGCAGGATTCCGCAAAGCAGGGAGCCCGATACGGGGCTCAATCCCAGGACCCTGGGACCATGACCTGAGCCAAAGGCAGACGCTTAACGACTGAGCCACCCAGGCACCCCAAATAAATAAAATCTTAAAAAAAAAATCTAAGTACAAATTATATTCCTAATTTTTTATGCCTTTCTTGCAATGTTTTAGTAATGACAGTCAGTGATTTATTGAATTCAAGTTTAGCCATTGAAATTTAGATGTGGATCATGATGCGATTCAATTGTTAACCTGTAAAGGATTGGTAGTTTTAGCACATTTTCCTCTTTTGAGAATATTGCACATTTTCCCTGGTCATAAGGGTAGAATTTGAACTGGGCTGGGCCGTTGTATAAAATCTGCCTTAGATATAAATTGTGTCAGGAATTTAGGAAAACCAGGTCAATTAGAGATTTCCCAAATTTTCTAATGGACTTAGCAAAAAAATATTTTTTCTTCCCTAATCTGTAAAATATGAAGAATAATAAACCTCTTCGTAACATTCTTCTGATTAGGAATGAATATTAAACAACTTAAAAATGTCTTGGCATAAAGAAAGTTTTCAGTGAGTATAGCTGAATACTAGCTATTATTACTGTTGTTATAACTATTGGTTTCACCTTTATCCAGGATTGCTAAGATGGTAGGTTATGCATCTGTAGCTTCAGAGACCATTTTGCTCATCACATAGGGAATGTCTGAACAAGAAAGTAAAGCCAAGCAAAATAAATTCTTTTTTTTTTTTTTTCCTTTTTTTATTCTTATGTTAATCCCCATACATTACATCATTAGTTCTAGATGAAGTGTTCCATGATTCATTGTTCGTGCACAACACCCAGTGCTCCATGCAGAACGTGCCCTCCTCAATACCCACCACCAGGCCAACCCATCCTCCCACTCCCCTCCCCTCTAGAACCCTCAGTTTGTTTTTCAGAGTCCATCTTCTCTC
>NC_138369.1:36209681-36267126 GCF_054177405.1 Leptonychotes weddellii
ATATGATACATGTCTTTCTCTGTTTGACTTATTTCACTCAACGTAATACCCTCCAGTTCCATCCACGTCGTTGCAAATGGCAAGATCTCATTCCTTTTGATGGCTGCATAATATTCCATTGTATATATATACCAAGCAAAATAAATTCTTAAGGGATGAAGAAAGAGATAGTGGCCAAAGCTTACTGCTTGAGTCCATAGATCCAACCATGCCTGAATGCCAGGATATTCTATTGGAATTCTGAAATAAATGAGCCAATAAATTTCCTTTAAAAAAATAATGTAAGCTTTGTCTTTTCTCATTGTCATCAAAAGGATATTAAATGATCTTTCCACTAAACCACATAGCCATCAAATGAGCAATTTTCTGGCAAATTTGATTAATTTGAAAGACAAACTTGATATTCAAGATTGGATCTCTCTCTCTCTCTTTCACACACACACACACACACAAGCACATATGCAAAATATCTTCTGCCTGCATTATCCAGATAATCTCTTCAGTTAAATACTTGACTCTATCTGCATAGCCATAATGAATTAAGAATGGAAATGATGCTGAAATAGATGAAAATTTAGGATCATTACCATTGTTCCACCTAATTAGGAGACCCAGAATGACCAATGAGGATCTGCAGTTACTATCATCGTGACTTGATATTCTGGATGTTCTCATTCAGTATAAACAAAGAAAACAAGCTCCTTAAAACAAACAAACAAAGACATCTGGGACTTAGAGAGATAAAGAATTATAAATCTTGGGGCGCCTGGCTGGCTCAGTCTGTAGAGCATGTGAGTTGATCTCAGGGTTGTGGGATTGTGAGTTTGAGCCCCATGGTGGGCATGGAGTCTACTTAAAAAAAAAAAGAATTACAAACCTTACTATTCCTAGTCCTAGTTTAAACATGAGGAAGTAAGTGGTCTTGGGCATAAAATGGTGATTTGTGTCTTCTGCATATTGCATAACTTGGGTCATTAAACAACTAAAAATAAACCTTCATTTTTCCATTGGTTACTTGGAAATTTTGTAATTAATTAAGCTCAAGTAAGCTATGTTCAGAAGTTTCCTAAGTCAACAATTTTCTTAATAATTTCTACATGAATGCTGCTATATTTTAATTTGCATTTATTTGGATTTATGGCCACTCAAGGTAAAAACAGATGATTTGCCATTAGGTAATTTCAATGTTAACAATGCCCATATTTTTTATTAGCCTACATATACCTTACAGATCTTTAATTCAAAGCTAATTTTACCAGATAAAGATCTTTAAATAGAATATTTCTATTCTGTACTTTTTCTCAATAATATTTTACCATACATATTCATGTAATGCCAAAAATTTCTTTGCCAGACATGTCTCTATATAATACTTCATGATAGTCTGTAATCTGCTACAATAATAATCTGCTACATTGTAATTTGTAATAGTCGATACTGTAAAAAAGCTAACACTTCTCAGAACATATCAGCTAATTTTTCCCCAAAATTACAAACAATTTTAAAAGTTAGTATTATAGGGACGCCTGGGTGGCTCAGTCGGTTAAGCATCTGCCTTCGGCTCAGGTCATGATCCCAGGGTCCTGGGATCAAGTCCCACATCTGGCTCCCTGCTCAGCGGGGAGCCTGCTTCTCCCTCTGCCTGCCACTCCCCCTGCTTGTGCTCTCTCTCTCTCTGACATAGAAATAAATAAAATCATAAAAAAAGTTAGTATTATAAATTGACATATGAAGTAAATAGCTGCTTTGTCCTAGTGAGTCTTATTTTATATGTATGTGTGTATATATATATATATACATATATATATATATACACACACACGTGACTAGAATCATTTGAAAGGCGATATGAAATATCACCTTGAATTAATTCTTTCACATATTCACCAAACAGCATGAAAAATGTTTCCAATTATTTGTGAAAAACTAGTCTATATTTAGCTTGTGGATGCCAGGCTAGCGTATTTCCCAAAACATGCAGGAGCTTTTGTTTTTCATTGCTTTCTTCCACTGATTCCCCTCTGTTTCCTTTTTATGCTATTCTCATTCATTTCTGCTTTTTTCCTCGGGTTGCTTCTCTCTCTTTTTCTCTCGCACTATATCATTTTCTCTTAAGACAGTTGGTGGCATTTGAAGACAGGATTTAACTATTAGCGCAATCTTGCCTTTGCATGACCACCTTTCCCCCAAGGAACTGGCTTTTCTTTGAAATTGGCTTTAGATCTGACAAGGCTTCTGCAGTTTCACATTACTGCTAGCCCAATAGAGAAAATGAAGGCAAGAAATTTGATCAGGTTATCCTAGGGCAAAAGAAAAGGTGGGTTTGGGGAAATGCTTAATTTCTAAGATCCAGCACGGATTTATAAGCTGATTCTCCTGAGGAAATCAGAATTTGGTTTTCCATTTATCCATCCAGCTTTTCCGAATTACCAGCTCTAGGTGGTTTTAAAGATAAGGAATTGGAATAGATTCTGAATGTCGAATTCAATTCCTGATATGAGGTTATCTTAAAACATGGGTCAGAGCAGCAAGCCCCCTCACCTCACCACCTCCCCCCACCTCAGCTACCACCACCAAACAATCTGTATCTTTCTGAGGTTTTTAGTAGATTTCCTCTAGAAAAATTCTGGAAGTAACTTAAACGCTTCCGAGTAAGAGACTATGTTAACCAAAGGTCAAGAAGAAAACACTAGATTGAGAAAGGACTTTCAAAATTTTATTTTCTATCTTGTCCTTTTATTTGTTTTCTTGTTTCATAAGAGGAATGTTGAACAACAGGCTGTTTCTTTAAGCAATAAGGAGAAAATAAATCTGCACCTTTCCTTACATCATTAAATTAAGCATAAGATGAACTAATATGCATAGACTCTTGGGGGCTGTTACTGCCTTTGAAAATGATCAACATTCACCATCATGATTTTTCTGCTGTGTGTTTTTAATGTTATATTTCTAATGAGTAATAGATTCAAGAGTAAATAATTGAATTTTTTAAAGGAATTAGATGTGTTATGTTGTGTCCATTGTCTAGCATTCTTATGACCTTTTAATACAAATTTGAGTTACACGTGCAAAATTGGAAGCAACATCTCTTTCTTCATTTGCACAGAACCAATTTAAATTTGTCATTCTCGTGTCCTCAATGCAGTGAGGGAGCTTGCCTTTTGCATTACTCAGACTGTAAAGGCAAATGTGGGGGGTGTCACGCCAAATGCAGGTGAAGAGGAGGATGCTAATTAAGAACCATCATTCAATGTCATTTCTACATTAGATTAAGGAAAATCCATTAGAACACCCTATCTTATTTTTCTGGAGAGGTCATGATCCAAGCTACTAACCTCATCAAAACAAACAGCCATAATCACTCTTTATCCACTTCGCCACCATTCAAGCTAAATTTAGGTCTCATTTGCCTTTCGCCAACATGTTTTCTAAATGCACTGTAAGCATTTCTTCATTTTGAAGAACTTACCACAACAGCCCTATACATCTTCGCCCATGTGCATTTTTGTCAAACTAAGACAGTTCATTGGAAATGTAAGGATTTTCTCTTTGGGCCCTTGTATAGACTGCCCAAAATACACCTGAGGAAAAGAAGTTTTATGGATGGAGTCTTTAGCTCTTGTTCACTTGCTAAGATCACCATGAAAAAGTGAGATTCAACTGTATTTATGCAGATCTAATTTTGTTGCTTCAACTAAATCAGTTTGGATAACCATTTGGATTTTTTTTGTTACTACATTGATCATAAAATTAGTCTTTCAACAGAGCCAACCCCTTAAGCACATGGTCACCACCTCACTGTGTAATTTTCTACTGAACTCAGAAAATATATTACTAATTAATGATCCAGGCTTAATAGTAATATTGATTTAGAAATAATGCTATTTCTACACAAGTAAAGTGAAGTTCAGAGTACAATTAACAGGATCATTTAGAAAGGAAAACTGTTTGAATATTGTGTGCTAAAACTTGGTATGAATTATTTAGATGACTACCTCTGTTATTTACTTTACTTGGTGTAGATACGGTTTAAATCATGGCATTAAAAGGGATGGCCAGGATCTTTTTAAATGAATAAATAAATGTATAATTCTTCAGATACTTAGTTTAAATAACTTCAAATTCCTAATTTTATATATATATAGTTTCTAATTATATATATATGTATTTATATGTGTGTACATATATATATGTATACATATAGTCAAACAATCATGAATAGGTAATTTGTATAATTGGTGGCTATAGGACTTTATTTAATCTGTTCACTCTGTAAAAAAAGAAGCAAAACATATTTTGATAGTTATATATGTCTGACATCTGATGCAAGAAGAGAAAAATGATTAAGAGTGAAATATATATATATATACATAAATATATATATATATATACACACACACACACACATATATATATATATCTCAAGAGTGAAAATATAACACAAACTTTAATTTTGGATAATTTTTCCTTTCTTTTTTCAGTAAATGGCTATTCATCTTAGTATGTGAGCATGATAGTCTTCTTGGATAAAGCTGGTAATAGGCACCATTTCTCCATTTGATTTGTGCATCATTTTGTTTGATATATATAAATGCAACACACACTAGGTAGTAGACATTATGTGTGTTACAAAGGGGACTGAAACATGATTCTGTCATCAGCTGAAGATGAGCTGGATGCTGACGACATGCAGAGACTAAGGTGAAACTGCCTCACATACTATCTGCTGGTAGCTGGCAGAATTGATGTGCTTCTGTTTTGTGAAATGGCTTTGACTACATCCATGAAGTCCAGAAGTGAGATGGGCTTTTTTTTCTTGTTTTTTTTTTTTTTTTTAAGATTTTATTTACTTATTTGCCAGAGAGAGAGAGAGAAAGCACAAACAGGGAAAGCTCCAGGCAGAGGGAGAAGCAGTCTCCCCACTGTGCAGGAAGCCCAATGGGGAACTTGATCCCAGGACCCTGGAATCATGACCCGGGCCGAAGGCAGACGCCTAACTGACTGAGCCACCCAGGCGTCCGCATAAGTGAGATGTTCACAGAGAGACAAATTTCTATGCAAATATGCAGAGGTTATATACTCTATGTTTAAAATCCCTAGAATCAGCAGACAGACTCAGATTCAAGTGTGTGCTTTCCGCTTTTTAGCTGTTGACTGTGAGGAAGATATGCAACTCTGTAAGATTTTTTTTTTTTTTTGCATCTGTAAAACAAGGTAAGTATTTGTAGGTATTAGGGATGAATTTGAAGATTAAATGAGGTAACATGTCACACATTTAGCACAGTACCTAACATAATAATTATTATAATCATGACAATACAAAATAGAATACGACTAGTATAAATGAAACCCAAGTTGCTGTGGAAGTTCAGAGGGGAATTTCTATGCAACACCTTGGGAGATGAGAAGCATTTTAGTGGAGAGTTAAAAGGTACACTGACTAAAGATTAATCAATATGACAGCACAGGTGTTCCAGAAGCAGTGAGTGGAGAGATTAAATGCTGACTGTTAGGAAAACCAGATGTGATTTGGGGGACTAAACGTGGTCAAATTTGAATGAAAGCAAGTATTAGGATAGAGGACTAGAAACATGAGTTTAAAACACAATCTCCTAGGCTCTTGAATGACAGGCATAAAGGTATGATTTTTATTTTATAGGACAGTTGAAAGACTGTTGATTTTCAAAAAATTGGTGGGATGGATTGGAGATGAAGAGAAGTAGATACAGGAGGACAATTTAGAAGACAGTTACTAAAGACTCAATGAGGTCATGGACTAGGTGGCAGTAGAAAGGGATGAAGGGACAGAAATGAAAGATAATTCTGGAATAAATGTAATCAGACTTGGCAAATATGTGAGGCAATGCAAAGGAAAGCATCAAGGGTCAAAGACTGGATGATTCCTGGTGCCGGTTATGGGCTGAATTCACATTTTGAAGCTTTAACTCCAATACCACAGAATGTGACTATATTTGGAGGTAGGGCCTTTAAAGAGGTTGTTAGGTTAAAATGAGGCCACTATGGTGGGCCCCCATCCAATTTGACTAGTGTCCTTAGGAGAAAAGGAAAGTTGGCTACACAGAAATACTGGGAATGCACACACACAGAAGAAAATCATGTGTGAATCCAGCAAGAAGGCAGCTGTCTGCAAGCCAAGGAGAGAGGCTACAAAAGAAACCAAACTCTCAACACATTGATTTAGGACTTCCAGCCTCCAGGACTGTGAGACAACAAATTTCTGTTGTTTAAGTCACCCAGTCTGTGGTGTTTTGCTACGGCAGCCTTGGCAAATTAATACATCACTCACAGAAATAGAGAAAATAGAAGTAGAGCATATTTAGATAGATGTAGATAATTACTATAAGCAGAGGCATCTCGACATGACTCAGGCTTTACATATTAAGATATTTAATGACTATCTTCTTACGATCTGATGGTTATATTATAAAGGTTAAAAATATAATGCTACCATTTTTTGGAGGGGAAAGAATGCTTATCTTATAGACAGAATTAGTCAGAGTAATTAATGCTAGCTAATATAACAAAACTTTCTTCTCCCAATAGCTTCACAGAATAAAAATCTATTCCTTGTTCACATAAAATCACTATAAATGTTCCAGGTTGGATTTCTTTTATCTAAAAGTAAATCCAGAGACTGTAGCCCCTTCCCTCTTATCCCACTGATGTTTTCTCCTTTCCTTCCAGTTGTCTCTGTTTTATGGCCTACCAAACTTTTAGTTTGGAGAATTATGTATAATGGGAAGAGGGAAAGAGTAGCCAATTTGATATAGGATACATTTCTGTCAGGGTAATTCAGGAGACCATCTGGACTTAGGGATTTACTCTTAACAATGTAAATATTTGCTGGCAACCTCAAAACTCCAGGACAGGAGTTGAGAAACTTTTTCTGTATGAAGCCAGATAGCAAATATTTCAGGCCCTGAGTACCATATAGTTTCTGTTGAAACTACTCAAATCTGTCACTGTAGCGTTAAAACAGGCATAGAAAACATGTAAATTAATGTACATGACTATGTTCCAACAAAACTTTATTTATAAAACAAGTAGCAGAACAGATTTGGCCTGCGAGCCATGGTTTGTGAACTCTTCATGCAGCAAATTAAGTAATCTGTCATTTGCAAGAATTTCAGTCTACCCTCAGCTAATTGTATATAGGCAGTGAGCCTAGCTGACTGCTCAGCAGTAACATCAAAATGGGTTTTGTTGTGCTTTAATTTACCTGCACAAAGCTCATGGGGTATCACCTGTATAGTAATAAGAACAAAGATACTCTTTGAAAAGTGGCCTCCATATCAAAGGTAACTACTTGAATTCGTTATGAAAGTAAAGAGAAAGTAACAGGCCCAAGGCAGTGATGGAATATAGCTAGAAGATGCTATATTTAATTTCTATTTCTTTGATTTGTCTTAGAGGCAGTGCTATTCTTTAAAAAAGATTTTATTTATTTATTTGACAGAGAGAAAGAACCCACACAAGCAAGGGGAGCAGCAGGCAGAGAGAGAAGCAGGCTCCCCACTGAGCAAGGAGCCCGATGCAGGACTTGATCCCAGGACCTTGGGATCATGACCTGAGCCGAAGGCAGACGCTTAACTGACTGAGCCACCCAGGCATCCCAGGGCTATTCTTTTTTCATTTCACTATTTCTTCAATCCCAAAGAATCTCATATCCACCCTTGTTTTCAGCTATCATTTCTACTTTGTCCATCTCTATTGGCCTATCTCCTTCATACTGCACATGCCATCTGGGGGTATTGCTGTCTCTTCCAGTACATTTTTCAGATCTGCCAAATCGTATACTGAAGCATGTGTGAATCAGATGCAAGTTCCAGTCCCTAATCTTTCACTCTGTAGCCATATGCCTCAGCGTTTCACTTTGCCTCCCAGAGGCCCGGCTTCTTCATTCTTAAAGCTGGAATAATCACAGTATCAAACTCAGGGTTTTGTTTTTGTTTTGTTTTCTGTGTAGATTCAAAGAGTTAATCTGTATAGACTACAAAAGTCACTGTTTGGTACTTGGTAAGAGCTTGAAAAATAGTTGATTAACATTTTAATTTCCTTCAGTAACCCCATCCATAATGCAATATGATTTCTAAAACCATAATTCTCCCAAAATTTCACCAAAGTCAACAATTACCTTTTTTGGGGGGAGGGGGGTTCCTAAAGCCTTTTATTTGATATTGTTAAACATCATTTTCCTCACATACTTTACTTCTATAAAGTTCATGGCATTGTACTTTTCTGTTTATCTCTTACTTTTTGATACTTTACTCTTCATATAATTTGATGGTTTTCCTCCTCTGCCTCCTAAAATGTGATGGTAGATGTGTCTTATTCCTGTCCCTCGTCTCCCCACATTCATAACCTTGAGGATCTTTTCATAACGGCAACTCTCTATGACCCCCAGAAAAACATAAAACAAAATCATTCATTTCAGTGTTTTAAAATCCCACATTTGCAACTTTGTGAATATCTGATATTTTCATGAGCAAATCTCAGCCATATCACAGCATGTCCAAACCCATTATATGGTCTAGAACTTGACTCATGTTTCTTACTTGCCGCCATTTCTTCAGCTTCCCAGGCTTCACATTTTAAGTCATTTTCTACTCTCTTGCTTCTTCTTCTCTCATATTTACTCAGTTCTCAGGTCTAGCCCTTCTCTCAAAGTATCCTCTCTTTCCCATTTCCTTTAGAAAAATCTCAGATCTTATCCCTGAATTCATTTGTGCCCTTAGTGTCTCTCCATTTCTTCTTCCATTTGCCTGTCCATTTATTTATTCAACAATCATTAAGGCCCTACTATGGCACCAAGTAGTTTTTGGTCTTTGCTCTGAGGTATACACAAAATACCAGTCCCCTCCTAGTTTTTTAGAATGTATGCTCTTTGGGGGACACTAGGACAATAATCATGTGTGTATCCTATGGAATCAAACTGTCTTATGTTAAAATCTTGAATCCATCACTTCCTGTAACTTTAGACAATTTACTCAATCTCTCTATGGCTCATTTTCTCATGTGTAAAATTGGATGATACTAGTACATACTTAATTGATGCTTTGTGAGTATAAATTAAGTGGTGTACATGCAAGTCTTAACGTTGCACAAAACATATAATAAACCTTTAATAAATGTTAGCCTTTATTATTATCACTATTGTTATTAATAAAAACTGAAAGGAAAATTGCTGTAACAAAGCTTCACATGCTTAGAGCCAAGATGAGTCATCTAGAGTTATAGTGATTCAGGGAAATTGGACTGAGTCATCTAGAGTTACAATGACTCAGGGAAACTGGGCTTTTCCAGAGCCAGCCTATTGAATACCCCAGTGCAAACACAAGCCTCATGGCTGTGAGTGTTGCTGGTAAGACTGAATATGGTAGGTAATGGCCTCTCATAATAAGCTAAGACACATGGAATTCCTCCTGTTTACAATATGGAGACATTTTAGCCTTTTTAAAAAAGAAATAAATAATATGGTGGAATCAGTGTTTTACTTTATTTTATTTATTTTTTTGAATCAGTGTTTTAAAACAACTTGAAGTGTTATAATGATCCCCTCCTTCCTGTATCCATGTCTAACCTGACCTCTATGAAGGCCAATTATGTAATTTTTCCCATTTATATAGTGCATTTTCCCAAGTGAAATAAGAATGAACTATGTCTTATTTCAGGGTTCTTATTTTTGGTATATAATAAGTATTCAGCAAATACTTGATCATTTATTGAAATATAACTTTCCTAATCAAAGCAAATTGATTTAGAAATTTCCAGATCACTTAATTTTATGAAGATATATTCATGTCCTCACTTTATTCCACGGCAACATTATGTACCATTAAATCAAGGCTAATTTAAACTCCATGTGCTGCTTTGTCACAACAAGACTATAGATATCAGTCAAGTCATCTCCATTACTGTAAAATTAAAGTACAAAATCAGGGCGCCTGGGTGGCTCAGTTGGTTAAGCGACTGCCTTCGGCTCAGGTCATGATCCTGGAGTCCCTGGATCGAGTCCCGCATCGGGCTCCCTGCTCAGCAGGGAGTCTGCTTCTCCCTCTGACCCTCCCCCCTCTCATGCTCGCTCTATCTCATTCTCTCTCTCAAATAAATAAATAAAATCTTTAAAAAAAAATTAAAGTACAAAATCAACTGATTAAGATTCTGAGATAACAGTCTTCATGATGATTAAGAACTTGATTATTCTACCGGATTCTGCTTTTATATCAACATCACTACTGTGTTTTCCATTGTGAGAATAAATCATTGAATTTAAATGAAAATATCTTATTTGGCTCTACTTTGGTGGTTTTGCTGTTTTGATCAAATACTATGTTTATAAAGGCCAAGGAGCTATTTAGAATTGTTTACCTCTCAGAATAAATATTTGTTTCATAACTTGGCTAGCTACTAAGACAAGTCCATATTTACACTGGGCCTTAATGAAATGGCTATTTATAAAGAATTGGACTGTAAGTGCACTGATGCATGAGGGACAACAAATCAGCTTTAGGGGTTGCATTTGACTGGCATGAGTTGTATGTTCCAGTAATAGGAAAGCTCCCTTTGTCTTTGACACCTTGGCATTGGCCTAGCTGAGTGGTGAGGATCCTGCCTGTGCTTTCCTCAGAGCAGGATGTTACACTTCTATTCATTTTCTGAGTGTCCTGCAAGCAGTCCTGTTATCAGAGCTACATTTGAGATGAAAAGGATCCTTATTAGGGCCCATTTTGAAAATCTCCACTGGATTCCACTCTGGTAAGGATTAGGCTGTTATGAAGGCATTGAATCATTCCAACTTGAGCTATAGAAAGGAAGTATTGCTTCCTTATGGTATTCAAGATGGTCTTTGCTATTCTCAACCTTACTGCTTTCATCACTGAGAACATTTCAAAACATATTAAAGTTCCATTTATTCCAAATATTGGAAAATTAATTATACTCGTTCAAGGAGAGGTGCCATGTTTCATGTTTATCATATGCAGATTCTGTGTGTATATACATATATATGTATGTATTGGATGATGATTCAGGTGGCATTACAGGCTACCCCTTTCTCCTAAGATAATTTATGTGAATAGTGGTATCATTAATACAATTTCACCTGATTCTTGCAGGGCCCAGGAAATGCTTGTAATTTCTGAGGTTCACAAAATTCATCTGGTTGTCAATTGCCTGTGTGTCTATATTTTCCAATTCCCTTTTAAACTCTTAATGATCTTTTTCAGTTGACCACTTTGACCCCAGAATACCACAGATTTTTATTGACAGGGCTATTTATTTCTCAGGGAATGTGTAATAAAGGTATAAAAATTTGTTTTCTGGATGAAGCCTTCTTTAGTATGCATTATGTGTTTTTTTTTTTTCCTTTTCTCTCTCTCCATTACATCTGTCTATTTAGGGAAGTAATGCTTGCTCATGTTTTAGTCTTGTTATTTTTCTGACTTTATTATGCATTTTTCTTACTTTAATATGCACCATAGTTGCCCGGTTCAATGACACTTTCTGTATCCTTTTACTGAAGTTCAATCTCTTGGGAATCAAGAGGAAAAAGAGAGTCATCCATCTTCAACAAACATACCTACTGATAGTAGTAAGTACAAAATTGGTGATGCTCTCCACGAGTAGAATTCCATTTAACTACCAATTCCCAAGGAGGCCAAGGGTGTGAACAAAACCACAGTCACTATTTCAGAGAATGTACTGCATTTTCCTTCTTTGAGATAATTCTAACGAAGGGCTGTTTCCCCTTACATCTTAGATCACACGATGGTGAGAAAACTCTATAACTTAAAGGATAGGAGTTTATTACGGTAAGAATGAAATAGAACAAAACGGTTGGGCTTCTACAGCATTTTACGGGAAAACCTCGTCTGACCCTTCTATAAACAAATCCCTTTGGTAAAGTCCCCATTTATGTTGGTTTGCTCTGTCATTGGTGTAGAGTTATAGCTTGAATAAATTCTTCTTGAGGGTTTGAAGGTTGGCATGGGAATGCCTTTCTTTTCTAGATCTTATAATGGATGTGTGTAATTTGTCAAGTGTGGAAACATATGCCTTGCTTTATTCACAAACTTTTAGAGAAGTTAATTGCCAGCTATCACCTTCAAAATCTGGCACCAGATTTTGATATTTAAATCAGTTGAGGAAGAATTAGTCAGGAAACCTTTGCATTTTATTCCTAGTAAATACATTAATTTATTATCAAAATGAAATTTGTTTCAATAGCATTTTAAGTTTTTCAAGGCTTATTATTATGCTTCATTAAATATCTTGGTAAGCATTTTAGATTTTCACTATATCTAAATTTTGGAGTGGGTGTGAATTAAAGACAAAACAAGGCTGCCAGATAATATCAGTTTATAAAAACTTGATTTGCATTTTATTTAGTAGCATTTAATGGAAAATTGTTTTCTGTATGTACATTAGATTTGTGGTATTTTTTTTAAGATTTTTATTTATTTGACAGGAGAGACACAGTGAGAGAGGGAACACAAGCAGGGGGAGTGGGAGAGGGAGAAGCAGGCTTCCCACCAAGCAGGGAGCCCGATGCGGGGCTCGATCCCAGAACCCTGGGATCATGACCTGAGCTGAGGCAGATGCTTAACAACTGAGCCACCCAGGCGCCCCAGATCCATGGTATTTTTGTGTATGTTAAAAAGCTTACTGTCCTCCAAATGTTTACTTCATAAAGAAAAAAGTTTGGGACTATAATACAAACTCACTTTTATTTATTCTGTCTTACTCTGTCTTTTAACTGGACTGTTGACACTTGTCAATGCCTTAAAAACTTACCAAAATGCATTGTGCATTCTTCTTTTATGATTTCTGGTTATTAGGTCATTATGAAAAATTAAAAATATCATCTTTCTTCTGTTCATGATATTCAACTGTTGCATAAAAGAACAGATATGATATTAGATGAAATACTATAAGATAAACCTTTTCTTGGTTCATAGTAATTGTTTCTGGTACTCATATAATCATTAGTCTCATTTTGAGAATCAAAAATGAGCTGTCTTCAAATGTATTTTTCATTGGATAAAGCGAAGAAAACATGTTTGATGTACGAGAGTTATTGTTAATTACCTTGTGTGTAAGATATTTATCAGTTAATCAGTCCTAGCTGTTTCCACCAAAAACAGTTTTCCTCTGGGCACACATAATAGAAAAACCCTATTATGCTGGGCAGAGAGGTGTTTTGTACTTCATCTTAAGCAATTCATTCAAATTTAGATAAATTTTAAGTTTTTTTAAATTTTTAAGTGGACTAGCTATATTTATTCCACTTTGTTTTCAGATGCAAATGGTTAACTATTCTGCATTCTAATCAGTAAAGAGCCTGGTGACTAAATCATAATTTAATGATCTCTTCCTAGAGAGATAATGATGCAAAATTTAGATCTGAAAAGAGGATTCTCATTTTTATCTAATTGGGCTGATCCTTCTGCAAATTCTCTGCAGGCTTCTGTAGTTGTGCTAATAATAAAACACTGGATGAAACTGACATAATGAAAGATGCTATATTTTACTCCGGAAATACAGATTATTAAAGCATGTCTTCATATATAGGATGACATTTTTGTGCATGTGGTAATGTTCATTTTCTATTGAATTAGGGGAATTGTCAGTTTTACTGGATGCAAGAGCTAGGTCTTTTGGGTTTAAACAGTCATATACTTTGAGTAAATCAAAAGAAAAATAATTTTTTATATTTACCCACCTATTTACCATTTCTAGTGCTCTTTCTTTCTTTTAAAGATCTGAGTTTCATCTGGTATCATTTCCCCTTGGCTTTAAGAACTACTTTTAGCATTTCTTGTAGTGCAGCTCTGATGGCAATACCCTCTTTAGTTTCTTTTATCTGGAACTATGCTTATTTTGCCTTCGAACTTGAATATTTTCACTGAACCTGGAATTCTATGTTGATTTCTTTTTTTCTTTCAGCATTTTAAACTTGCTCTTCACCTGTATGCAATGTGCTGCTTTACTCTCTGTCTTCTTTCCAGGTTTTCCGTTTATCTTTGTCTTTTTAACAGCTTGATTATTGTGCACCTAGGTGGGGTTCACTTTGTATTTATCTTGCTGAAAGTTTGCTGAGATCCTTGAATCTATAAGTTTCTGGCTTTCACCACATTTGGTAAATTTTCTGGCATTATGTCTTCAAATATATATTTTTATGTCCCATATCTCTCTTCTATTGAGACACCAATTACACAAATACTAACTATTTTGAGGCTGTATTCATTTTTCTGCCTCTCTTTCTCTCATGCTGGAAAATTTATATTGATCTAGCTTCAAATCCACTGACTCTTTTCTCTGTCATCTCTAGACTGCTATTAAGCAAATTGCGATTTTGAAAATTATTTTTGATCTTGTATTTTTTTCAAATCTAGAATTTCCATTTGGTTCTTTTTTTTTTTTTTTTAGAGATTCTATTTCTCTGCTTTGGTTTCCTAATTTTATATTCATTGTGATAATATTTTATTTCCATGAGCATAATTATAATTTTGCTTTAAATTCCTTAACAATTATGTCCATTGTGTGGATCATCTCAGGGTTGATCTCCATTGGCTTCTCTTTGAGTGCAGATCACATATATTTTATCATATGTTGAGCCATCTCGATTGTTTTCTTGGTATTGTAGAGATTCTGGATTCTGTTATATTCTCCAAGTAATATCATTTTTTTTTTCTTATAAGGCAATAAATATAGTTAGATCAAACTACAGTCTCCTTTGTAGTGGATTGTTGACATCTCAATTCAGTTCTTTTGGAACCTCAGCAGAGCTGTTTGGAGACTGTCCTATTAATGCATATTTCAGATAGCTGAAGATTGAGCATCATTAAAACATAGAATCCGGGGCTCCCTCTCCCTGGCTCTCTCCTCTATGGGATTCCCCCTCTTACTTTTCAGTTGGTCTGGTTGTGCAAAAATGTGTTCTCACGTGAATCCACTTCCCACTGGCTATGAAGATGAATAAAGAGAACCTGGACCTAACTACCCAGTGGGGACCACAGCACTAGTTTGGGCCATGACTCTGCACACAGACCAGAAAAGTATATGGGACCTTAAGCTCACCTTCCTTACTTGTATCAAATGATGACCAGTATACTGATCTTCCATCCCTTTGCTATGTCAGGAGATGGCTTAAATAAATAACTTAGATTGGTCCATGGGAAACAAAAAAGAAAAACAAACAAAAAACACCAAAGAACTACCTGAGTGAGAAACTGGCAGAAGATAGAGGATCTAACGTCTATAAGATAAGGCAAATATTTCTTGTCAATACAAACAGGAGATTTGTTTTGACCCCTTGTTGTGGGCTTATTGTATTGTGGTATGGAGTTTAAATGCTGCATAGTCAAGATGTATTTCAGTTTCAGCTTTTAATAAACAAGAAGCTTTCATCTAGGGGCGCCTGGGTGGCTCAGTTGGTTGAGCAACTGCCTTCGGCTCAGGTCATGGTCTCAGGGTCCTGGGATCGAGCCCCACATTGGGCTCCCTGCTCGGCGGGAAGCCTGCTTCTCCCTCTCCCACTCCCCTTGCTTGTGTTCCCTCTCTCACTGTCTCTCTCTCTATCAAATAAATAAATATAATCTTTAAAAAATTTAAAAAAATAAAAGAAGCTTTCATCTATTTGAAGACCTAAGTCTTCAAGTAAGTGTCAAGTGTCTGTGTTCTTTTCTTTTCCCTGTGGTGGTTTTGTTCTCAGGCATGCTTTGTCTAAGTGGTGCTAAGCAGCCCCCTTCTACCTTACATCATGCCTCCTGAGTAATCCTATGTTTTTTCCTCATGGTTCGAGCATACATCCCGGATGGGTCTTTCATTAACTTCTTTTGATCTGTTGCTTTTCATTGCTCTAATCACCATAGACAGAGGGATAGGGAATATGGATTCTCTACCTGTGTCACATATCTGGACCAGTGGTAGATAAGAAGTATTGGCATCAGCCTCAACTCAGCCACATAAACGTAGGAGATGTTATTTCCTAGGATTGGTTGCTGTATGGATGTCTATCAATGCTGGGCAAGCACAAAACAATGGATACCTACTATATCATCCATTCTTCTTTTTCTTGACTATTCTGAAATTGTTCTGATGACAGAGATTATAACTGTATTAATTAGGGAAAAGACTAAATAGTTATAATAAAGAAACCTCAAAAGACACTGGCTCAAATAGGGAACTTCAGTTCTTCATGGTAGTATGTGGGCTCTAATTCCTAGAGTCCTGAGGGACTCAGGATAATGGGGTTCTTTTGTCATCCTCACATGACTATTTCACTATTGTAGGCTAGCTAGAAGGAAAAAGAAGAGTGAATCTAGATTACCTTTAAGAAGATAACCTGGTAGATGCCAATAGCATTTCTCCTCATGTCCCTTTGGTGAGAAACTAGCCATGGGGCCACAATTGGTCACAAGGGTGAATGTGAAATGTAGTGTTTAGGTAGGTGGCTGTGTGGCCAGGAGAGGGGGGGAGACAGATTACAGGGTGAGGGGTCAGGGCAAGGAGAGAAGCAACCAGCAGCCTGCCACAAGCTCTTATATTAAGGAGACCTACTGGGTCTCTCCTTTTTCTCTAACAAGTTTCCTTTATTCTGAGAGTGGGAAAACAATTTCCAAAATCAACTGGACAAAATAGAAGAAAAGGATCAACTAAGACCTTCATTTTGGCTATTTGTTTCTGTAAAGATCAGCCCTTATTCTCCTGGTATCATTCACCATCTCACTATTCAGCATTTATCTTGTTTGCTGTAGCAAAACTGGAATAAATACAATTACGTTTCAAGATGACAGTAGCCTGTCATATTCTCAAATCATACAAGAGTAAGAATATCTATATATTAATTATTAACAAGATTAAGTATACATATATTTAATATATATATTTATAAATATATAGAGAGAATTCAGTATATATATTGAATTCTAGACCACCAACCTGTTGTACAATCTTGAGAAAACTTCCGAACCTTGCCCTCCTCAAGTATAAAAGGAAGCTATAAGAGAATATGCTATCTGAGGTACTTTTCCAGATTGAAAAGATTTTGTATTATGTTGGATATAGAGAGATTTAAATGAAATTCCCATCCTCCAAAACTAGGAAGACTTTTCCCAACAAATGAATTCATACTATAAACCTGTTCTCAGGCCTTCGAGATAAGACTTCACTGCACAGGACTTTGGAGCAAACACCAGTAGGAGAGTAAGGTGGTCATAATGGGCATTTGAGCATTTCTGACTGAAGGACAAGAAATCTTTCTTATCTTTACAAGTAATCAACAAATGCCTTAAAGCATGAGATTTGATAACACTTAGCATGATCATAACTACATAAGTATAATGTTATTAATGGCTGTGAAATTACCTAGCCCTTAAAAAATCCAGTGAAAATATCTGGTTCCATGACCTCTTAAGGCTGAATCTCACATATTAATGATCCATGGCATGACAAAACGTTACCTTTTTATTTGTTCCAGAATGATTGCCCTTTGATTTTTAATACATGCCTTTTTGTTCTTGTATTAAAGGACAAGTTAAAGGAGTATCGACACTGTCAGTTTAACTCTGCAGAATTAATATGATCTTCTTTAGCTTTCTTAATATCTAAGCTGAAGGTAGCTGCTTTGAACTTCCAAGGTTGCCTTTGAGGAGCTACCCCTCAGTGGAACATCCTGCCTTCCTTTAGGACAGTAGTTGGCCAGAAAAATCCCTGTGGATCTGTGACTATTCAGAACTGCTAGACTGAAATGCCATTTCAAAAACTACAGCTCTTCCGCTAAACAATTTTTCTAGGAACATTGCCATATCACTAGCTACTTGGCTTTGCCAAAAAGCAATACTCCTCCAATGATCCTGGCTCTGGGAATGATACCAAATGATGGTTCAAGCTGGGGATAGGTAGTAAATCAGCAGTAAAAGCTGAAAAATACCCCGGCTCTTAATACCTTTTCTCTTTTTTCCAGATGACTGGCCTATCTCTTTCACCTTCTGCTTCTATTCATGAAAGACCTCCTTTCTCGCCTTCATTCGTGGTTTGATAGTCGTATTTTTATTTTACATGGCCTTCCTCAATTGTGAGAGATAAATTCACACCTTTCAAAGCTAATGCAACCCAATTTCCATGTGACTCGTAAGAAATCTAGTCTTTCTTTAGCACTCACGTGCAATTGTGTGATGCCTGATAGATGAGGATTGTTTGTTGAGTGAGAACTGGTCTGAACAAAGTGTCAGACAGAGGATGGGAGCCAAAAGAGGGTTTCAAAGCAGCAGCAGAAGGTAGCTTCACCAAATATCCACTCTGGTTGAAGGCTGCCTTCTGGTCTCGGGTTCCAGCCTTTCCGGAATCTGAGGCAGTGAGCTGTTTTAAGTTCTTTGGGTCAGAAAAACCTACATTTGTGGCCTGCCTTTGGAAATGTATCAAAAAAAAAAAAAAAAAAGAACCTATCCTTGGAGATAACATCTATGAGGTATTTTTTGGATGTGGAAATTTAAGTCATCTGCTTCTATTTTGCATTTCTTTGAAAAGTTTTATTTAGCTGGCTAAAATTCTTTCTTTTAAATTCTTTTTTCGTTTTTTGGTGAATCATTGTCTTCCCTCTTCCCTTTCTTCTTCCCTTTCTCTTTCCTTTCTTCCCTTTTTCCTTATGTACTTTTCCTTTCTCCCTCACTTCAAATTTATTTGCCTGGGGTAGAGTATATTGTATATATACAGACTTAATGGCTGTCCCTAGTAAGCTTTGGGCTTACTATTGGGCTATTAGTTTCTCATTTATACGCAGTGTCAGAGACTCAGAAGTATGCTATTTCCCTTTCAAGAAAACTCATATTTAAGAACTGACCCTTCATCTTTTTGTTTCAGGTATTATGCCTTGGTATTCTTTAATATATTTTTGGATATTTGACTTAAAAAGAAGCAGCTAGCCTTGTCTATTGTGTTTTCCACTGTACCCTAGCACCTTGAACAATGACTGATAAATACTAGGATCTCTCTCCCTCTCTCTTTCTATATATCTTTTCATAATGATCCTAATGTCAAACAAACAAATCATAGAGAAAAGAAGAGCTGTATGTTGAAGAGTATTCTGTTGGTCTGGCCAGGATTGAGTTTTGAGTCTTGGTCAGAGAATGCTTATCCAGAAGGTGGTCAACTTCTGAGTTCAACTCAGCTTTGTGTCTCCTTGACCTTGGAAATGTTTTCCCTCTTGGAATTTCATTCAATATTCTATCTTTGTTTCTACTTTAGAAAACATGCCATGTGAATAATGATGCCTCGGGCAAAGAAATTACTCTAGCAGTACAATTTAAACTCAGGACAAATCCTGCCCTCACTTGCATTTGCAGTTTGCAATGCAGTCAGTAAGAATTGGGCCCACACATGAACTGACAGAATCAGGGCTCCAAGGTTAGCAATTATTAAAGTTTAAAAGTCCATTAATTCATTTTCAAAATATTTTATTCAGTTGCTTCTGAAGCAGAATTCTGAATTGCCTTCCCTCTAGCTGCTACTATAGTGGTAACCCACTCTGAGGGGAGCTCACAGCTCTAAATGTCCTCATTGTTCAATGTACAAGATGAGAACAAAACCAGACTGTAAAGTTAATCTTACTGCTTTAGTGGAGTAAAAATTAGAAGTCAACGATTCTCCTGCCATCAGAGAGAACTTAAATTAAGCAGAAATTTTTTAAGTGGTATTGTGTGAAAATTTTGGAAAATATGATCATGGAGTGAAAAAAAAAATGAAAGGGGTGTATAAATAACTGCAAAAGCCTGTAACTTTCCCAAATTAATTTTGGAATCCTAAAATAAAATTTACATGTTTTGGTGTAATTGATAAGGCATCAGAAATGGCCTTTTGCAGTGGAAATAAGCACACAGGGCTTTCTTCTACCCTATAATAGCGAATTAATACAGAATAAATAGGAAAAACTTTACAGAACAATGTGGTAAAATTACAGACTGTAAGTGTTAAAACAAAAATTTTAAAAATGTTTAACAGTGAAAGGTGCCCAAATTTATGTATGTAATCATTTGTTAGCTTATCGTAGTAGCATCTTTTGTAAATTAAATAGGAAACCTCATCACACCCATAAATAAGGAAGGAAAGCAAAAAGAATATTTTTAATAGGTACATGGCACCACACCCTTCCAACATGCAGCAATGAAGGAAATCCAGACCGGCGACCCGTGTCTGGAATATGTACTGAGTGAAACCATCGGGAGGGGGAGGGTTTTTTTTTTTTTTTTAATTCGTTTTTGCAGATAAAAGGGACAGCGATCCTACCTCTTTTGACCATAGATGTTGAAAATGACGAGCGAAGTTTTGGCTTCGTCCCTTGCTTTTTCACCATGAAATAAAAGTCTTAAGCCTGTAGCTCTCCCTGTCCTAAGGGAGTGTGCAAAGGGAGGGAAAATAAGCGGCGTGGGTGAGGGGTGGCGGAGCGGAGCCGAGGAAGAGAGGAGAGGCGCTAGCCAGCCTCCGCCCGGAGGGCGTGGATCCGAGCGCAAGCCAGAACAGGTCCAGCGCTCTCGCGGCCGCGGCCACGGCCAGCGGCGGGAGGGGCCCGGCGGGATCTCAGCCGGCAGACCCGCGTGTGGATCAGCTGCAAGCGGCCGGCAAGAAACTCCCCTGGATCCGCTCGGAGCTGCTGGGCACCGCACGTCCCTCTCCCGCAGCAAGCCAGCTAGGGGGAGAAGTTTCCCTGAGGGAAGGTACGGAACAGATCTAAAGCCAAAGACGGCTCAGGTGTGTCTGGGTGGGGGTTAATTTGCATCTGTTTTGCTAGCCCTACGGCTTCTCCCAGTTCGCCCCGTACCCAACTCTTTGGCCGTGATGGAAGGCGGATTAAGGGTTTGCTGCTGGGAGGGGTCAACTCAGTGTGGATAGGAAATGGTGCGCAATCAGGGCTCCATCCTTGCCTAAAGCCCTAACCCGGGAAGAGACACCCCCTTTCCCAGCCCCGCCCCCTGGTGGCTGAGGGTGGATTCAAACACAGCTCCGTGTCAGTCGGACAGAGTGAACCCGCTACACGAATGCTCCAGCTCCCACTTCCTCCGCGTGGTTACGGGTAGGTTAACCCTCTGTCTTTCCTCCAGCCTCCCCCCACCCCCCACTGCCCCCTACCCTCTGGCGAGCATTCCAGACCCTCCTGGAGATTGCAGCCCTCTCTCCAGTAGGGGGTCGGAGGTCTGCCTGGGTTTGGGGTCAGCCCTGGTCGCACTCCTCCCTGCCCCTGACCGTCTCTTGTGTCGTAGGGCAATGTTCTCTCCCGCACCCCACCCCACCCCTATCTTGCTCCCATTCTCAGGGGAGGATTCCAGGTACTGGTTGGGGTTCGGTGTAGCCGCCAGCTTTAAAGGGGAGATCTGTGGACAGCAGGATTGGAGGGCGGGCGGCGTGAAAACGGGAAGGTTAAGGAGTTCCACCGTGGGGGCTAGAGGCCAGGCCGGGGGCGTGGTTGCCATGGCTCCTTGGTAGCCGAGCTGGTGGAGCTAGAGATGCCAGTCACGGATGGTCCCTTCTTCTTTGTGCCTCTCTCTCTCTCTCTTTTTTTTTTTTTTTTTTTGAGTAAGAGTGTGCGTGGGGAGAGAGAAAGTGATTAATTTGGAGAGCAGGGATTGGAGGCTGGGAGGCTGGGGAACGCTGGCCCCTTGATTCTCACTCCTCTTGCACGCTGTGTGAGCCGCACTTTCTCAGTCAGGGGCAGGGCTGAGGAATTCCTGCGAAAACCCAGGGGCCGAAGAAGCCGCTGTCGCGCGGGCCCAGGTACCCACGTCCGGAGCCGCGCCTTGGGGCGAGCGCGGGGTGGGTGGTCGGGCTGTCAGCCGGGAAGGCGGGCTGGGGAGCGGGTAGAAGGCGAGAGGCGAAGGGCAGGTGTCTAGTGGCACAGCAGGGCGGCGCGGCGGGGAGGGAGGCCCGCGGCTTAGCCTTATGCGACGGTCGCTGGGGTTCGGCCCCGCCCTTGAGAACCTCGGAGGAGCCTCCAGGCCCCGCAAGTGGCCACCTGGGCACGCGCGTGCGCGACGACGAGATCTCCGGAACGCCCGTGGGGGCGGGGGGGCATGTGCGCGTGCGCGCGGAGGTGGGCAACTGGTGAGCCACCTGGGCTCGCGCCAGGCAGAGTCTCTCGAGGCGCCCAGACGGGTTTCAGTTCCAGCTCCGGCGTCTCTGTGATGTGTGATTTTGGACGAGCCATTTAACTACTCCGTGCCTCGGTTTCCCCTTTTAAATAATAGAGATAATATCAATACCTTGCTTATTAGGTTTTTGCAGGCCTGTAATGAGAAAATCCAAGAAGACAGTTTAGCTTCGTGTTTATGCTTAACCCTAAGTTAGTTATGGTTGCTGATGGCGTTACTGTTATTACTAATTAATCCTCAATTTAATTAGATATGGGCCATTCTCATTTCTCCGCATCTTTATATAAGGCAAAATACTGTATTTTCTAATTTTGGAGAGTATCAGTGGATATTAAATATTACTGCCCCGTACAACTCCTACATAGCTCTGGATAGCAGCAGATTGGAAGATATAAACTGACCAACTGCTGGTCACGTTGGCTTGTCAGTACATTGACGGAGAGAGAAGCTTAGAAAGCTATTTGGGGAAACTTAGTGATAAGGGGGAAAAAGGAGTTTATTCTACAGCTTTGTGTGTAAGACTCTATTTCCTCTTTCACAGGCTGATGTTGCAGTTGGGTTTGTCTTAATTTCAGTCTCTCGTGATGAACCACCTTATGGCTTTCATAATTTAACTTGGTTCTAGGGCGTAGTGTATAACCCAGCTTTCCATTTTATGGCCTTAAGTGCTGTGGTGGATTTACCTCTAGTAAAGGCAGAGCATAGTGTATAATCATTCCTCCCAAGCTCCTGAATATTGTCAGTGAATAAATGGAGACAAATAGTTATTTCTTGGCAAGTGTGAGTACTGGCTACGGCAGTTCATTAAAAATCTCTTTCTGGGCATGTTTTTACCCACATCACTGCAGAAGAGTAGGACTGTGATGATTAATACATGTTTTTTAGATTGTTCTCTGTTGCATCTATACTTATGGGTCCTTTAAAGAAAAGACGGCAGATGTTTATTGCTACCTCATGGTTTTATTATGTGCTCCAACTTACCTGGTGATGAGCAAAAAAACATCCCATGGACCTAATTGTAAGAATGACAGGATTTGATATTGTACATAATGTATTTATTACCTTTAAATTAATTAATCCCATTTACTGGATTGGTTTTAAATACAGTTTAAAAATATCATTTGCTTATTAAAATATAGTTGTGTCCTGGTGGATCTGAAGCAAGTAAAACTGGACATATGTTCCCATCACAAAGTTCCTTAAGACTTTCACAAAATAGACCTGACTTTGGAAAATATTTGCTGGATTAAATATAGTTTACTTTTGAAAATTCTGAAGATAGGTTGTTTGACCCAAAATTGCTTTGTTGAAATAATTAGTCTGGTTCATTTTTTTTTTAAATGGAGAATTAAATAAGAGTAATGATCAAGACTGATTTATGATTCTGCTAGGTTTTGTTGTTGCTGTTTTTAATTTCATAAAGGAAAATTAAGTAATAGAGGGGGCTGGATGGCATTAGATTTGAAGGAATGAGTGTCAGGAAGCCCTGTGAATATCAATTCAGATAGTAGAGTATTGCTTTAAGTTTGACTTTTGCATGACAACACCCCCTTCTTCACAGTGAATATGTCATCTTTAAAAGGTACCTTGAGGAATTGGTGTGACAGCTTGCCTGAAATTCATGTGATCATTTACATATTGTTTCCCAGGAGCATTGGCATTAAATGTTTCATTTGTTGGAAATTATTTCGCCCTTTGATTTATGACACCCAACAGTGCCATGGTGTCTAATACATTTTAGAAACAAAAATTTAGCTTTTCACTCTCTTGTATTTTCCCCTGAAAATCTAAGCAGTAGTGCACATGGAAAGCTTAAGTTAGGCCAAAGACAAAGGGTGACATAGAAAACCGTGACAGATCTGGAATTTGGGGAGCTAATTGACATGCAAAGGTATAAGCTAGAGGAGGAAGTTGTCTCTATACTAAGGCTGTTTTCAATGATGTGCTGTATTATCTGATTCAATCAGTGTTGCTTGTGATTTTTTCAAACCGAGACCGAGAATACTATATTTTCAATTATGAGCATTTTGATTACAGCTTCATTGTAACTAATTCAGTCTGAAGAGAATGCAATTATTATGGTGATTTACATACAATATGCTAAGTTAACCCAGCTAATGAGTGAAAGCATAATATTCTTTCTATTCATTCCTGGAAAAATATTGTGCTAAGCATTCTTTCAAAGAAAAGATTACATTATTAGCCAGCATTTTATGTCTACCTACAGGTAGAATTGGCTTTGAGCCATTTTCTCTGCTATTGAAGTGAAATCTCTCACATTTTGGCAACCATGACTCTCCCCCTCTTTGGGGTGCGAGGGAAGAATGGAAACAATTCCCAATTTAATTAGATACGGTGCTTTCTCATTTCTCCACATCTTTATTGGAGGAAAGATTCTGTACTTTCTAATTTTGGAGGCTGGTTAACACCTTAAACATTACTAATTACTGCAGTTTATTTTATGTGTGTCGCAATAGTGTAGTTAGTTAATTATAGCTTTCTCATTAGCACCATGTAGAGAATAATGAATTAACACATCCCTTTGATCGAAAGAACATCTAAGTTTATCTTCTGAGAATAAAAGTGTTATTGTGTTACCGAAAGTCACTATAATTTTCCCAAGAAACAAATTGGTTGGAATTCTCTAGCACTGGGATTGGAAGCTTGATGAATGAGTTGGATTGATCACAAACAAGAGGGAGTAGAGCTGTGGTTGCTTGGCAACCTAACATTATTCTGCAATTTTTTCTGGTATATTTATCCAGTAAACTAGAAAATTCTGTTTTGTTAACGAATGTTTTTAGTCAGTGCACAAATAGACCATAACTAATTGAGATTTTATGTATTGTGGATAAAAAATGATCCTGCTTACCTTCCTATTGTGTTTAGATAATAAAAATACAAAGAGAATGCATATTCTGTTTTCAGTTTTTAAAATTTTCTGTGAAAAAAATGTTATTTTCATTTCATAATAGCTTGTTCCTACCAAGAGGTTACAATTTGTTTATCTCTTTGGAAATCAAATTGTTAGGAATGTGTATGTGTTTATGTGTATATTTATACATAATAAGAATCAGAGAGTTTGAACTGAGATGAATTCTTCAAAAATTGTGGTTTGCTGGTTGAACTGACAATTTAGGTAAATTTAAGAAAGCATAAATATCCAATCCAAATGATGCTGGCAGATGATGGAATAATGTATGTATTAAATATGGCAACTGTATAAATGTACGCTCTTCTTTAAACAGGGTTTCTTTTCCTGGTGGTTTTAATTGTTCTCCCTTCTGATGTTTGGGTGCATCTCATTTTCCCCAATAGTTGCAAAGTAGGAGCTAAGCAAAACCATCAGCTGCCCATCTTCTAATCCAACTCTCCTTAACTCCAGGGACTACAGCGTACCACTTTCCCATTCAGCCTGTGAATTTTAGTGCGCATCAAAATTCCCTTCTCATATCTTTTTTTAATTTTTAAAAAAATTTTTTTTTTAAAGATTTTATTTATTTTTCAACAGAGAGAGAGAGAGACAGTGAGAGAGGGAACACCAGCAGGGGGAGTGGGAGAGGGAGAAGCAGGCTTCCCACTGAGCAGGGAGCCCGATGTGGGACTCGATCCCAGGACCCTGGGATCATGACCTGAGCTGAAGGCAGACGCTTAACGACTGAGCCACCCAGGCGCCCTCCCTTCTCATATCTTAACATTCTTGAGCACACGTTCCATTTTATGCATCTCATAAACCTTATATTGTCTGGCACCGTGAGAAGCAAACTGGTGCACTAGCTAGAGTAATCAGGCTGCCTGGGTTCCAAATCAAAGTCCGCTAACTCCTTGGTGTGTGACCTTGGCTAAGTCATTTTAATCTAACACTGATTTCTTCTATGGAGTGGAGGTTAATATCCATGCCCAGCCTGTGTGCGTTATTGTGAACATTATAGGGAACAATCTTTATAGACAGCTTAGTAGAACTTACTAAGCACTCAATTAATTCTGGCTTTTAATTATAATAATTATCCATCTATTCCACATTCAGTCTATGAATGGATAGAGAGATGTGCTTCTGCATGTGTGTGTGTGTGTATCCCTTTGCATGTGAATAAGTGTGAACCGTCATCATGGCACAATCAAATGGAAAATTGTTGATACCTACGTCAGTTATGCACGCATATAGTAGTAGTGATTGTTCAACGTATTTGAAAGATCCCAAGAGTACTGGTTCTCAGTTTGAACTGAAAGGAGAACCACCTGTAGAGCTTTTTAAAAACTACCAACCCAGATGAATTCCATCAGAATCCCTGGGTATGGTAACTAAGACTTGTGGATTTTTGAAAGCTCCTGGTGAGAGTAATGTACCTGGAGGGTTGAGTACCACCGACTTAGATTGGGGTAGATGTTCTTGAAGATCATGTTGGCCTGATGCATTGATTTGCAGTTACCTCGGTGTCATGAAACGTGGTTGGAAAAGAAAGAAAAAAAAAGCTTTGGCAAACCTCTGAGGTTTTTCTTACTAATTCCTTTGGTTTAAACAGCATTTTATTCTCTGAAGAGCTCAAATGCACTTTTCATTTACTGTGTATTATTTCATTTCTCAGCCAAATGTCTCTATGAAGATGGTAGGAAAGAAGTCATTATCTTGATTTTGCAGATGAACGGAATGAGCCATACTGAAATTAAGTGATTTGATTAGATTCATACATTTAGAACAGACCCAGATACCAAGATTCCTGTGACTTTGAGTCTGAATGTTTCTCTTTTGCTTTGAGATTTCAAGTGAGATAGAGAGAGAATTATTTTTTAGGACTAAATAGTTGTGTAAGAAAAAGTTGTATAGATGTGAATTTCCACCTTTCTTGTAAGTATGCATTGCAACAAAAAGCAGAACTTTTTTTTTTCCTAAAGAAGAGGCACCATAGTCTATTTAGGATCCAAACTAATGTCCTTTGGACTGAACCTAGCCTACATATGTGTTTTATTTGGCCCAAGGAGTGTTTAAGAAGTATTTCAGCCAACATTTAAAACCCAGGGACTTCACATAAAAATTCATACTTCTGACTTATCTTTAAAAACTTGATGTCCTCACAGTATTGAACCTGAGTGTCCGGAGAGTGCCATTGGCTGGAAGTGGGTAGCGTGTCCCCTTGACAGTTTTAAAGGACCCAGAGTTTTATGTTTTCTCTGAGTAAGACTTGGTCTCCTTTTGCTTTTACTTTTATTTTTTCTTATGTAAAAGCATACTCAAAGAGGCAATTGAAGGGAGTTTCAAGAAGGGACCACATCTTTTTGGACAGGCTTGAGGGAAACCAACAAGGGCTGCCAAAGAGCCATTATTGCCCCTCATCCAGTGGGACAGTGCCAAGAGAAGTTACTAAGGAGGTGAGAGCAGTAGGCCTGGAAAAGGCTGCCAGCCAGGACCTGTAAAGAAACAGCCACAGTCAAGTGGCAGATGCAGACCACCTGCTCCTTCCTCGGAGTGGCCAAACTTGACCAGGAGTCAGGTGGCAGGGGAACCTGGTTGAAGTGGTCTGCGGAGATGGTTCCCTCTGCACAGAGTAGGATGGAAGAAGGTGGCGAACGGATCGGAACCTGAGGTTAATGGAGAATATCCAGCACACCTTAAGCCTTAAAATTTATGGAACGCAGGTAATGGGGAAGGAGAAAGTCTGAATTGCCAAAAGTAGAACAAAATGGAAAATCATTAAATTTGTGTTCAGAGCCATCTTCCTCTACTTTCCTTTGTCATTCTGTGCCCTTCGTTCATTGCCCTAGATGGCATGCTCCCATTCAGAGGTGGGTTTCTGCTGCAGTCTCCAAACCTCCAGACAGTTCTGTCCATTCTCCTGTATAATCTCCTCTTTCCAAAATGAGAGCTGAGACAGCAGAGAGACTGATGCAAAAGGCATATTATAGCTTCTATGGTAAAAGGTTTGCATTTTTAGCAGAGGTTCTTCCCTAACAAAAGCTTTTGCTGCAAGTGGTAAATCTGATGCTAAGGATTGCAGGTGTTAATGCCTGTGAAGTGGAAATACCCTCAAATAACAGTCTGACAGCTTAAAGTCACTGTAATCTGGACATTTGAATCTCCGGAGGGGTATCCCTCTTCTTTGGCATAGTGGTATCGGGGTGAAGAGGATGAAGCAATAATCAGGGATGCATTGGTAGCATACTGATATGAGGCATTTGTGTTCCCTGGGGCTAAGGGATGTAATTCACAGTGTAATGGAAGGCAAGTAGGTAAGAAAAATGTGGTGATTTTTGATCATTTGATGCAGTTGGAGTTGATTGTGAATTCAGTTCGTTACTCCATCAAAGACCTTTGCTAAAGAATGTAAAGTGACAGAATATCAGCTTATTATGGGATGTTTTGTGTACTGATGTGTTCGAAGGAAACAACACATCTCATGAAAAATTTCAAGGGGAAGACCTTTTCTGACACACTCAACACTACATTTCCATCCATTCAGAAGATTACTTTTGAAGATTTCTATTGAAAAATTATGTCTTGCAATATTTAGACGCTTTCAGCATTTTAGAGATTTTTTTTCCTTATCATCTTGCTTGACATTTACAGTTACATGATGAACAAAAAGGGACAAGTTGTTAGCCCATTTTATAGATGAAAAAACAAGCAGGGTCTGATTACTGGTTAGGCAGTGTTTGTGAAACCAGAATTAAGGCTCAGATATCCTGAATTATGATCCAGTTCATAGCCCACACTACTGCTTTTAGATGTTCTTATTTACTTATTTTTGAGATTTATTTATTTATTTGAGAGAGAGAAAGCAGATAGGGGGAGGAGTAGAGAGAGAGAGAGTCCCAAACTGACTCCCGTGCTAAGCGCGGAGCCCAGAGTGGGGCTCGATCTTACGACCCTGAGATCATAACCTGAGCCAAAACTCAGAGTCAGTTGCCTAACTGACTGCACCACCCAGGCGCCCCTAGATTTTATTTGAAACAAAAGAGAAATGTGTTATAGCTGATGAATTAAAAAAAAAAAAAATCAGAGTTAATGTATAAACTGAAGGATGTAATGAGTCTAGGGGAAATATTGAAAACATTACCAGTTATATTTCCAAGGCTGAATGTAGCCCTGCCCAAAGATAAGGAAATTAGATTTTCCATAGCTTCTTTAATTCTATGATATATTGATTGACTGATTGATTGATTGATCGTAGGTCCTATGATATACTGACAAGTCATTTAAAAAGCTTTTATTGAATAATTGTTTTATACTAGAGACAGGACTAAGGCTGTGCCAGGCTGATGTTTAAATAGCTACCACTTACTGCATGTTTATAATAATATTTTGCATTCTCTGCATCAGTGATTTGTGTAAAGTACTATTATTATAATACCCATTTTAAGCTGGATGACATAGACCTAGTGGGCTTTTTTTCCAAGGTCATCTTGTATGGCTTAGAAGTGGCAGAGCCAGGACTCACCGGGACTCAAACTCAGAAGTATCTGAGTCCCAGCCCCAAGCCCCTAACTGCCACCCTGTGTTCCCTTTGAGTCTCTCATACACCTTCTGCACCCTGTGTCAGTTCAGGGTGCTATAACAAAGTACCATAGCAGAGTGGCTTATAAACAACAGAAATTTATTTCCTATAGTTCTGGAGACTGGAAGTCTGAGACCAGGGTGCCAGCATGGTCTTCTTGTGAGGACCTTCTTCCGGGCTGACTTCTCTCTGTATCTGCCCAATAAGAATGGCAGGAACACAAGAGAGCTCTCTGGGGTCTCTTTTATCAGGGAATTAATCCCACTCATGAGGGCTTCACCTCATGAACTAATTACCTACCAGAGGCCATAGTTCCAAATATCATCACATTGGAATTTGGGTCTCAACGTATGAATTTTGGGGGAAGCTCAAACATTTAGTCCTTTGCATGTCCTTTCTCTTCTCTCTTGGACTCCATTCCCCAGGTGTGCAGTGTCCATCGGTGCCCCCCTGAGGAGCAGGATTCTCTCACTATAGTCTTCATCAAGAGCTAGCACCCGTCTCTGTTGTTTATCCAAATTTACCTGTTCTGTGTTACACTATCTCAGTTAAACATGTGGAAAAATAGATACAAAGGATTCCTCTTAAGGTATTACCCGAAAATGCATACTTATCCCAGGAATGGCAGCATTTAAAAAGACTATTTAAAAGCTTTAATGCAAATAATTCATTGTGAGGGACTTCCATGTGGGAGATACATTGGGAGCGGAGGACATTTGTGTTCTCTCCAAAATTTTGTCATGAAAGCATTTGATGCCTGATTCTTTCTGTAACAGTCCCTGGACACCAGTATATGTAAAATTCAACCTTTACCCTCCCCAAAGTGTTTGCTTGCCCTTATTACCATTTCTTATTTCTTGGCAGAAATGTTTCTGTTGCTCTGTCATATCAATATGCATGGATTTCCCTCACATCTGGATGTTATATATAACCAATTGCATTACACGGTTGGCATTTCCACAAAGGTGTGAGTATCTGCCACTCCAGATTAATATAGAAATCGTTGGCAATGGCAGATGTCATATACCAGCCTGACTGTTCTTGAAAATGACACCTATCATCATGATGGCACTATCTTTATTAACAGCTGTCAATTAAGATAAGGCTTTGAAGGGAAAAAAAATTCAGTGCTATTCTAGGCATGGTCAATGTATTTGGGATTTTGAGAGGTAGTTGGTGTTTTGGTTTGGAGTGTTTAGAAGCAAATGCTATTATTATCTTTTAATGTGCAAAATATAAGTAGCATTCTCAGATGCTGAGGAATTCCAACTCCTTTTTCTATAATAGAGGCAAAAATGTTTGCTTTCTGCTTTGGCTAGACAGCCAGTCCCATTTCTTTGGACTTGATGGAATGGATTTGCTATAGGACTTTTGTCTGACCCACGTCTCCTTCTCTAGAGCACAGTACTTGGCGGCTTCTCAAGAAATACATCTGTTTTTGTGTTATAAATCCAGAGACTTTCTAAACTTGTTCTGTAAAATGCATCTGATGACTTAATGGAGAATTCATTTATTAGATTAAAATATTTAAGGCATTGTACCATGGCAAGAAATTGAAAACATTGCCCACAGTGGTAAGCAAACAAACAAAAATAATAACAATTTTAACATCTATAGAGTACATCAGAATGAATAATAGACTCTTTGGATTATTTACTATTGTTCACTAATTTGAGATGTATACTATTTTCCATAAAGGAGATCTGAGTGAATGAATAAAAATAGAAAGCCCAAATAAAGATGTTTAAGTTTGACCTTGATTCCATTTTGCTTTGTAATCTCTAGCAATTAATTCTCAGTGGGGTTAGATTTCAAAGGGTCTCAACAGACCACTTTTTCCATGTATAGAAGCTTCTGCATGAAATTGATTTGGGCTGAATTTTTTCACACAGTTGACTTGCTTGAAATAATACTAAAGGACCACCATTGAGCAATTTGGATACAACTAATGTGTGCTTTTGTGAATCAGGTTCAAATAAACTGGATTTGACCTTAACCACTAACCCCTCAAAAAAGGGCTGACAGTCATCACAGTGAATGCCATCCAATTATGTATAAAAATTGATATGAGTCCTCTCTTCCTGTGGAGATGGCAGCCATCACCTACTTGGCATCATGGCTACTCTCAGACCTCTGATGAAGCCCAAGATCATTAAAAAAGGACCGAGAGGGGCACCTGGGTGGCTCAGGTCCTTGGATCGAGCCCCGACTCAGGCTCCCTGCTCAGTGGGGAGGGGAGTATGCTTCTCTCTTTCTCTCTCCCTCTACCCCCTGCTCGTTCTCTCTCTCTCTCTTTTTCTCTCTACCTCTCAATTAAATAAATAAAATCTTTAAAAAAATAAAAATAAGAAATAAAAAAGGACCAAGAAATTCATCCAGCACCCGTCAGACCGATATGTCAAAATTAAGAGCGACTGGTGGAAGCCCAAAGACACTGACAATAGGGTGCGCAGAAGATTCAAGGGCCAGATCGTGATGCCCAGCATTGGTTATGGGAGCAACAAGAAAACAAAGCATGTGCTGCCCAGTGGCTTCCGGAAGTTCCTAGTCCACAATGCCAAGGAGCTTGAAGGGCTGCTGAGGTGCAACAGATCCTACCGTGCAGAGATTGCTCACAATGTCTCCTCCAAGAACCACAGACCCATTGTGGAAAGAGCAGCCCAGCTGGCCAACGGAGTCACCAATCCCAATGCCAGGCTGTGCAGCAAAGAAAATGAATAGTTGGATAGTTTATGTGCACATTGTAGTTGTGTTAATAAAATCAGAAAACTAAAAAAAAAAGAAAAAAAGGGATAGGAGCTGTTTGAATTGGAAATTGACCTCTATACCCAAAACCTGCTTTTGAAAACTTGGTTACTACCTCTGTTTTCCTGTTTCACCAGCTGTAAACTGAGGATAGAAACAGTTACCACCGCCTCCCAGTGGCAGCTGGAGGATTAATGAGCTAATATTTGTAAAATGCTTTGAAGACAAAAGTGCCAGCTATTATTATTACTAATAAACCATTTTTCTCCAGTGTAATGTTGGACAGCGGCCATTAAAAACTCATTACTGTATTTAACAGTAAAACAATCTGCTACAGCCTTGTATTTACTGCCTCAATTAAGCATGCATTCCACTTCCTTTGCCCCTCGAAATTCAGAGCTGATGAGGAGGGACAAAAAGGTGTGTGTCATCATTTCCCAAGTTCATTTAAATAATGGGGTTAACAGACTGGATGCTTAGAGTGGAGAGTAGTTGGATTGTTTCTACTGAAAACTAGACTGTGTCCTTAATGGGAGGCTAATTTGGCTACACATTTGCTTCTGTGCTCTATGAAGGGAATGGAATGCCCAGTTCTAGGTTTTTATTCAACTGGATTTACTTCACATCTACTGCTGTTGAAGATTGTATTCCAGTGTCTTGGTGGTTCAGACTGGTTCCATGAATGACACAGTTTATGTGGGCGGTTGTATGGTCTGTGTGTGCATGGTGGAGCAGGGGTGGGTGTGCTCTGTTTAGAACTCATGCCAACCACGAAGTAGAAAACTGAAGTAATTATTTCAGCCGCTTCCAGTCCACAAATATTAAAAAATAAAACTGGAGGTCTTGAATTATACAGAGTAGTTCATTAATCTGTAATTGATGTGTTGCATTAAATCCCTTCGATACAAATTTATTTGGATCTACGTGGATGTTCTTAAATACTGCATGATACAAGTAGTGGAAGCATTTCTCACCTATTGCCAGAACAATGCTCATTTTCCCCATGCTGTTTTACTACTGCAAATAAGAGTAAAAGATATAAAATAAATCAATGACTGTAATCACAACAAGTAAATCTGAAGTCTATAGCTACCTCTAGTCTCTAAATCCTAAACCAATATCTAAAGGTTGAACAAAAGAGGCCTCATAGCAGCATAAATTCACTGAATTCACTGCTAGCATTTTGGTATGGAAAGACCTTCCTCACTCAGTGACTACTCACTCTTAATTTAGAACCATTCTAATAAGCATAACTCTGTTTTATTTTAGTGGATGACAGAGTATAAACTGCAAGTTAGAACAGATGATGGAAATTTTGCAGATTCGTTCACAGACAAAAGAAATTATAGTTAGCATCTCTTCAGCAAGGGAGGAGTATGGAAAGGCTAGAAAGAGGCAACTCAGAAATCATGATGGCCTTATGAGTGGTCCCTGAGTCATTAAGAAATTATGAAATAGTTTAAACTAAAGAAAAAAAAATTGACATATCACCTATATGAGTATAGATCATTAATCTGAAAATCAAGTGAAATCATCTTTGCTAGTGATCTACCTGTTTTAAGAATGTTACATGCAAATACAAAACAGCAATATTAAAATTCCCCAAACCTTTTACAAGATGTCCTTCTAATAGCAATGCACTAATAACTATCCAAGGTACTATTGTTTGCAGATGAGATTTTGCACTGCAAGTGTATCACAGTATATTTTTTTATTACTATCACTTAGGGAGGCCATGCTTTGTAAATACTATCACCATCCCATTGACTTCTGAAATGGAGCTCATGCTATTTTCATCATTTATTTTGTTGAATTGTGCATGGGGAATTCACCATATGGCTTTAAACTGTTTAAGACCTCAGTAGGAATGTGTTTTGCATATCAGATTCTTGGGGGAAATACACAAGTTGCTTATCATTTGGAAGAAAAGTACCTGGAGACTTATGTGTAGCTAAGAGGGGAAATGATGAAAAATTAATTTTAATTGTGACTATGTAGCAATTTATGTAAAATGTGAAGGGGTACTGTTCGGTTACCTATTGCCACATTACTAACCCATAACTGAAACAACCACCATTTTATGAAATCTCATGCTTTTGTGTGTGAGGGACTCAGACAGGGCTAAGATGCGTGATTTCTTCAGCCCCACCTGGTGACAGCTGGGGTGACATGGTAGGTTCAGATGGTGGCCACGTTGGCTAGTGGCCCCAGGATAGCTTCACTTGCATGTCTGGTACACGTGCAAGGGGGCGCTGAACTCAGCTGTGCCCCTCTTTGGCCTTTGGTTATTTTCATGTAGCACATGGTCTCTCCATGTAGGTCAATGGAGACCTCTCAAGTAGGTCATTGGACTTCTTACATGATGGCTCAGTGGTCCAAGAGTCCAATTTAGAAGATCATCAGTTCTGGTAAAGACTGGGCCTGGAACAGGTTCAGCATCCCTTCCACTCTGGTCCAAACCATAAAACACCAGTCCATATCCAAAGGGAGCACTCATGCAGCTACCCTGCTGTGCTGGAGGGTTCTACCAGACAGGGTAGGAAGAACTTGAAAGACATGCTAATCAAGAGAATTATTATACCCCCCGTGATACCATTTACTCACTCCATGACTGATTACAAAGTGGAAGAAAACTTGGAAGAGGTAGAAGAACCCTGTGCCCCAAAGGGACTCCTTTCCCTTCCTCCTTCCTAGATCTCTTATGCCCAGGAGCACACACGACTTAGAGAAGGGAGTGTGACAGGAGAGTGAACTTTGGCTAGCCGGAGGCACCCATGTCTGGAGAGGGAGGCTAGAAGTGAGAGGATGGGCAGCTGAGGACACTCAGGCTGAGATGCCTTAGCAGGATGGGCTTTGCTGATGCTCTGTACCTCCCAGCCATTTGCATTTATCCCTACTCTTCCATTTAGCTCGGAAGTGGCTTGACCTTGGCAGCACTAGGACTCCCCCAGCGAAACTCAAATGCCTGGAAACATGCAGTTGACCGCTCAGATCACACAGGCACTGGGCTTGAGGAGGGACGGAAAAGAGCCTCTCCGTGTCCTTCTGTTTATCTTTTACAGCCACAAACGAGAAAGGAGGCAGGCTTCTTGCACCGAAATGATACTTGTGCATTTGGCTTCCGTCTTTCTTTACCTGTAACTTTCAGAAACAGGATTGCAACGGAAAGGGGATTCACGGGTGGTGAGTACCAACATCATTCTCATATCTTCTTGCAGCGCTGTGCGAGCGCAGAGCAAGAAGCAGGTCAAGAATGTACCGCAAGGGAGCTGTCTTGGGCTGTTTCTTTTCTCTTCAAATGCTCCCTGATAATGGATGAAGAATAACCACCGCCATGTCTAATATGGGTTCAGTTTGTGTTCTCATCGCCTCTACTTCTGTATTTCCTCACACCTTCCCATCATCTTCTTCCTTCTGTGGCATGCCGATTTTTCTCTCAGTGCTTGGGAGCCCGCATACTATCATTCTCGTACCTCTGTTACATTATCCCACTCTTCTGATAAACACAGATGTTTTTCTCCTGCAGTCTTGCCAAAAGCATGTTCGGAGTATTGCACTATATTTTTCATATCTCAGAAACTAATTCAGCAGGTAAAATGCAATATATGTAACCCTAAAATGCTCTGCTATGGTGAATTTAATTCTATAATGGTAATGCTGGAAATTGCCTTTAATTAAGGGACACAAACATATATCATTTAATGGGATTCTTATAAAAATTAGGTGTTAAATAAATGAATACGTAAATAAAAACTAGGTGTTTAAGCAAGGTAGGTATTAATCCTATTCAGAGAGGTTAAGGGAACTCCTGGCACCATTTCTGTAAGAGGGGAACTGGAAATCAGGTTGTCTGATTTTGTCTTAAGTCATTTTCACGACAAACCACTTAGCTGTTGATAAAATGTTCCCTTGTTCAGAAAACTTAGTGTTTTCTGGACAGGTTCATTTTTAGATGATACAACCTATAAAGCCACATTAAAAAGTCTTGGGACTGTTGAAACACAAGCAATGCTCGGATTTTTTCCTGTGGTTTCGTTTGTTATAGCAAAATACATTTTTACTACTGCAGAGAGCACCTTCTGGCCAGTCTTGCTTTAGCACTTGTCCATCTTCTGTCCTCTGCATCCTTTCTCTACTCTTACATGACCACAAAGCCTGCTTCAACTTTCTCTTTGACACATGAGATTTATTTCTCGTGAGCCATTCTGGATAATTCCATGTTCAGTCTTTTAATCACTAGACCACTGTAACCTTCCCCTCACTGGATTTCTGCCCTTTGTCATCATTCTTCTCCACGAAGGTCTAAATGTCCCTGAGAAAATCCCCTTTCTCGCTTGTCACTTTGACCATGATGTCACTTACTTCCCGAAAATTTCCCCTGGCTCCCCACTGCTTTGCAGGCCAAGTAACTGTCACACTTGGTTTCCACATTCAGCCGGACTCAGCCTTCATTATTTCCTTCTACTTTCCTGTATCCTTAGAGACCCTCTCCTTTTACCCAACAGCTCGCTGTTCCAGCCTTTTTAGAGCTCCTGTCTTCTCACTTTCTTTTTTTAAATTTTTTTTAAAGATTTTATTTAATTTATTTGACAGAGAGAGACATGGCGAGAGAGGGAACACAAGCAGGGGGAGTGGGAGAGGGAGAAGCAGGCTACCTGCTGAGCAGGGAGCCCGATGCAGGGCTTGATCCCAGGACCCTGGGACCATGACCGGAGCCGAAGGCAGATGCTTAATGACTGAGCCACACAGGCACCCCTCCTGCTGTTCTTTCTTCTTAAAATAACTGGTCACTCGATCATCTATTCTCTAGGACTCCCCCAAATACACCATCTTCATTATTTTTGTCATAAGGTACTTAACATTTTTAACAGCACATTAAAAGAAAAAAGTGTTGCTTTAAAACTGAGGTTTTATTTCATTACTGTAAATGAAACACCAGTGTAGTGGGAAACAATGAAAGGTAATTACAAATGTTAACACAATGAAAACAGTCCAAGGTCATTAATGATAGCTGGTTACAAATTACCCACCTACCTGCCAAAGGCTCTGGGTTGAAGTTCTGCTCCCTCTCTCCCACTATAAAATAGCAAGATTAGTAAAGTTAAAGTGTTGTTAGTGATATATTAGGACCTACCTGAGACTTCACTTTTTTTTTTACAGTCAGAAAGACTGCAAGACAATTCAAAGGGGATATTCGCTCAGGTCATGCCCAAAAGGGCTTCCTAAGATGATCGCAGTACTGAGAATAGTGCTCTAGAATATGCAGCCCAGCTCAAGGAGGGTGAAGACATCCCTTAGAAAAATTCATCACACTTCTCTGCCTTTATCTTAGTATGTGCCTGCATTTAATCATGAAATGAAAATTTGTGAAGTTCTTGCTGTGTGAAAATCACTATGCTGGATGAATAAACTCCAAGGTGAATTAGACCCAGTACCTGGCCTGAAGATGCTTACAGTTCCCACCAAATATACACCTATAAAATAGTATTAATATGAACATATATGCATTTTCTGGGGTCTGACACTCCTGAAATGTTGTAAACCTCCAGTCTAATTAAGGATATATACTCAAATAAGAACAATGTAGAGGACCAAAAATGCCATAGGAGAATGTATAGACAATATATGATGAGAATAGGAAAGATTATTTCCAGTTTGTGCACTATTAAAAGTGTCAGGGGGCACCTGGGTTGCTCAGTCAGTTAAGCATCTGCCTGCATCGGGCTCCCTGCTCAATGGGGAGTCTGCTTCTCCCTCTCTCTCTGCCCCTCCCCACCACTGTGTGCTCTCTCTCTCAAGTAAATAAATAAAATCTTTTAAAAAATAAGATGAACGTGTCAGAAAAGAGGTAGAATTTGAAAGGCAAAGAAGAAATTTCATTGCAATTACCATTTCTCTGAAGCAAAATAAATGTGCAAACCCTACTTAATGAGCAATTAATTTTTAGCAGTATTTATCACACCAGAGTCTAGTGCCATTAGAGAAAACCTTCTTGTGATAAAATGTGATTTGATTACCTTTCTCAAGTTCCAAAAGGCTTTTCCATGTATTATGAAACAGGAGCCCTCCCCAATTTGGCATAGACTTAGAGAAAGCCAAACCTGGGTGGAAGATGGCGAGCCAACCTAAAGCCTATTTGATTGACAAGTCAGGGGGTGTGGATATCGAGAGCCATCATAAGGATGTTTGAGTTCTAAGACCTTGGAGGGTGCTTTCCAATTCTGAGATGACCAGGAAATCAGATGTTCCCAGCAGAAAAACACAGTGCCTTCCGTGTTTTCTAGGTGGGTTTTTTTCTCCTTTATGTCTCAGAGTATTGCTGACTCTGTGTTCTGTAGTCCCTTCTAGGACCTGGTTCTCAGTCGTAGAAGCTCAGATAATGCAGATAAGGCTATTGTGTATTTAGTTCTCTATACTTAGTATGCTTGTGAAATGGGAAGAAGGAAAAAAACAAAGGATAGTAATGATAAGGTCATCTAATACTAAGAGCTGACTGTGAAACACTAGGATTTTCTTTATTGTTGTTTATATTTGTGTAATTTTCATATATTTTTCAAGTGAAAATATTTTGTACCTTTTTTTTCTTAGAAACACTGAGGTCACATGCTACATTATCAATGTCACTTTGTTTTTTTTTTTAATTTTATCTTTTTTATTTATTTAAAAAAAATTAAGTTTTATTTATTTAGATAATATCTACACCCAATGTGGGGCTTGAACTCATAACCCAAGATCAGGAGTTGCATGCTCTTCCAATTGAGCCATCTAGGCGCCCCCCTTTTTTTTTTTTTTTTAATATCACTTTCTTATTGGCCATACTAACACTTACATAATTGACTTGTTGAGTCTTCTGTACATTGGATTTTAATTACATCAGTAATTTCACTTTTTTTTTTTTTTGAGATTTTATTTATTTATCGGAGAGAGAGAGCACAAGCAGGGGCAGCGGCAGGCAGAGGGAGAAGCAGACATCCCGCTGAGCAGGAAGCCCAATGCGGGACTCGATCCCAGGACCCTGGGATCATGACCTGAGCCGAAGGCAGGTGCTTAACCAACTGAGCCATCCAGGCGTCTCCAGTAATTTCACTTTTTTTAAAAAAAGTAGGGAAATGAATATCCACAATACTGATTAGTGATGGATATTCTTGATTTTGCTAGCATCTTGAATAATGCATCCCTCTTTTTGATTACTGTGGATATTTCATTAATACAGAAAATACAACTTTTTAAAGTTCAAAGGGAAGAAGCACTTGTGTGTTAGTAGAGTTGATAAAGCAATAGTGCAGTGATGTGAAATATTCTAGCTTTATCTTCTGAAGTTATTCCTTGCAAATATTAATCATGTGCACCTAATAAGTAACAGTGACAAGGCATAATTTAGAGACTATGAAATTGAGAATTTGAACACACAGCATGTGCAGGCATACACATACATAGACAGAACTGCTCTTTGGTAAATCTATATAACCTCACTTATGCTGAACTCACTCAGGATCTGCTTTCTCATCAAGTATTTATCATCAAAATGAAAACTTCTTAAAATTGTCATGGATTTGCTTATACTACTATATGTTAAGTGTAAAAAGTAACATTTATTTCTTGGCCTCATACTAGGTGACTAATTATAAAACTGTTCTGTGCATTGAAGCACATCTCTCAAAAGCTTTACAATCTGATTTTTGACGAATGATGCAATAGTGAAATTTGAATGATGCCATCTATTGAATGATGCAATAGTGAAATTTACTTGAGGTGACCATTTCATGAATTCAGAATTTTTTTTTACTTTCAGCATTTCTACTCATTATTTATTGGCTGAGTTTCATCAAATTTGTCAACTGCCAGCCTAAAGCTTTGGAAATTGGTATGATGAAAATTCTGAGTGGGAATAAATGTCTTTAGAGATATTTTAAACCCAAGAATGTGGGATCTGAGACCTACCTGTCCAGATATGGCAGAAAATGTAGACCAAAAATGATGTTTAAAAAAATACTACCATATTTTAGAGGAACAGTACTAATCAGATAATATTTAAAAACTCAGGGGCGCCTGGCTGGCTCAGTCAGTGGAGCGTGTGACTCTTGATCTTGGGGTTGTGAGTTCGAGACTCATGCTGGGTGTAGAGATTACTTAAAAATAAAAATTTTTTAAATAAGTAAATAAAAACTCATGACTGGTGGTACAATTTTGAATTGAGGTATTATGGGGAAAACATCATTACTGGAGTTTGAAGTTTTGGCTTTTTGATGTTGTTTGGCAGAATAATTCTAAATACTACAGTTTTTTTTTTCTTTTTGATTTCCTGTGAATTCAGAGCTGACTTTCTTATATGACAGTTGAAAAGAATCTTCTTACTTCTTGTGTATTCTTTTTAATGTGGCCAGGAGAAAGATTAAAGTGAATACTCTCTTTCATAAAGCGGTTGAGAGTTGATTCTGAAATAATGTACCAGACAGTGCTTTTAGAGTGAAAGAATAGCCTCAGAACCCTAAGATAGTCAACATATACCAGACCCGTCTATAAAAAAACATAAAATAGTTTGTGTTTATTGATGCCTTGTGTAAGATGTGGATTTACCAGAAGCATTTGAATTTCATATTTCCCTATGACTGCTAACTGACCAATGGTATTGGTAATATATTTAGAAAGTTTATTTCCTCCTTAAGCATAAGATGCCCATCGGACATTCAAGGAACATTGCTGGAGGCGACTTTGACATTGACAAAGTGGAACATACATTTGGGAAAGGGCTGCTAAAGATGGCCATTCATACCCAGAGAACTAGCATTTTCCCATTTGCTAGGATTTTCCTAATTTGGCAGTGGTTCCTGGATGCCACACCTAGACTTTCTTTCTTTAGCAATGTTGATTTATGGAAATGCTTTGATAGAGGCTCAAAAGCTAACACCAAATTCAGCCGTGCAGAAAGACTCCAAATCATATTCTTCTTTTTTGTCAATATTTTCACTAGGGCAATGTGAGATATTAAATCACCTGGAATTAGTTATGTGCCATTTCAGCAACCTTTTGTGCTCCATCTGCCACAAGCTGTTTGTGCTGATTAGCAGTTTAAAAGTCTGCAGAGGAAGGAAATTTTCAGTAGCTTTTTTCTTTTTCTTTTTTTTTTTCTCTTCAGTCCTATGTGCACTGGGGTAGGAATTACCCTCTGTGTAACTTCTGAATAATTTGGTTGAACAGATTCATGCTGGAAAAGAGCAGTATCAGAAAAAATTTACCTATGTGTCTATAGCTATGCTCCCAGGTACAAAAGAGGAGAAGAACCAGTGACTCCAAGTGAAGTAAGTGTGTGTGTGTGTGTGTGTGTGTGGCTCTGATTCCAAGGAGTCATTCATTCATTCATCAAATATTTATTGAGCTGTTTATAAATTCCAGGCACCGTGCTAAGCATTAAGATGAAGACAAATTCTCTGCCTTCCAGGGTTGACCATTACTAAGAATGTCAGCCAATAAATAAGTAAACAAATAAAATCATTATAGGAAAGAAAAAAAGGGCGATGGTAGAGAAAAATGAAAGGAGGAACTTATTATAGAAAGAGTTTTCTGAGAAGATGACTTTCCAGCCAAGCCAGAAAGGGAGGAAGGCTCACGGAAAGAGCCAGAAAGGCAGGGTTCCAGGCAGAGGGGCAGCAAGCGGAAAGGCACCGTGGAAGACAAGAATTTGGCATGGTCTGGAGCTGACAGAAGGCTAGAACCTGGAGCGTAGGGAGCTTGGGCGCAATTGGCACAGGAAAGGTTAGGGCAGATCTTGTGAGCCCTTACAGGTCATGGATGAGAATATGAATTTAAAGTACCGTATAGGAACTTCAAAGGAATCCAAGCACTTAAAGCAAGTGGATCTGATTTATGTTTATAAAAAAAAAATCACTTTAGCTGTTGCGTGAAGAGTGGATTGCAACAGGGAGCAGGATCCGTTGGTGTTCCACATGGGGAATGAGAACAACTCCGACTTGAGCTAGGGTGCGATAAAGGGGATTTGTGAGACTGTTCATTGTACTTTTAATAAGATGATATGGGTGGTTTGGGGATTGTTGTGAGAAATAGCACACAGCCCCTGCAGGCAGAAACCTACATGGGAAACAAGTACAGAATATGTAGTTGTGAGACAAGGAGGTTTAAGATACGTGTCGTCGCCGTGCTGCCTTGCTGCAGAGGGATTTGGATGAGCCGCAGGAGGGCTGAGTGACATTTAGTGAGCTTCTGGACTGAAAGAGGGCATGCACTCCTGAAAGAATGTGCTACACTGCACTGGAGGAACCTGCTCATTAATTCTTACAGCACTTTTGTGTTGGGTATGGAAGATGAAAGACATTTTCCATTCAATTATTGATCATAAGCATGATATATGTTGATCAAAATGGCAAGATAATTTGTATCAAATAGAATTCGGTTATCCTTTTTTCCCTTGCTATATTTTAATATATATTTAAGTTTCCCCGAGTGAGTAGAGAACACAGTACCCACCCACCCCTAAGAAAAGAACCATTCTATTGTTAAAAGTGTTACTGAATAGCAAGTAAATTATGTTGACTTTAACCCAAATGCCCACCCTATTTTTTGGTATATACATTAGTAATGTGAAATGCTTCTAAATGTGTCCTTCTAGGAAGATTAAAGTTTAGACTTTGGATGTTTATTTTCATATTTATGTGAAAAAGATACAATTTATTAGTTATATAGATAATGACAAAGAACAAAGAATAAGTTTTAAATTCATAAGAAAAAAACAACACAATGGAAAAATGGGCAAAGAGAAAGAACACATTTTAGAAAAAAGAAACTCAATTTGGGGTGCCTGGGTGGCTCAGTCGGTTAAGCGACTGCCTTCGGCTCAGGTCATGATCCTGGAGTCCCGGGATCGAGTCCCGCATCGGGCTCCCAGCTCGGCAGGGAGTCTGCTTCTCCCTCTGACCCTCCTCCCTCTCATGTTCTCTGTCTCTCATTCTCTCTCTCAAATAAATAAATAAAATCTTTAAAAAAAAAAAAAAAAAGAGTGCGCCTTTAAAAAAAAAAAAGAAAGAAACTCAATTGGTCAAAAATAATGTAAAAATACTGGACCTCACAATAATCAGGGCAATGCAAATTAAAATCTCAGTGAAAACAAATTGTAGTTCATCCATACCATGGAATATTACTCAGCAATCACAAAGAATGGACCTATGCAATAACATGAATGACTCTCAAAAGCATCGTGCTGAGTGAAAGAAGCCAGACACAAAAGGTTAAATACTGTATGTTTCCATTTATAGGATATTCTGGAAAAGGTAAAACTAGAGGGACAAATAAAATCAGTGATTTCAGGGACTGGTGGGTGGGGTTGGGAGTTGAGGTGATGGAAATATTTTATATCTTGATTGTAGTCATGTTTAAACAACTGTATACTTTGTCAATACTGAATTGTACATTTAAAACTTGTTAATTTTACTCTAGGTAAATTATACCTTAGTAAAGCTGATTAAAAAAAAAGCAATGAGGATCTGTGTTACTTTTATTGGGCTATAACAGTGAAAATATCTAAAACTGAATGTTGTGACGATATCAGGAAATGGGAGCATTCATGCTCTGCTGATGTGAGTAAAAAGTGACAGAACCCCCTTTGGGAGAAGGAATTCACAATAGCTAGGAAGGTTGAAAATATTTATACCCTAGGATGCCCCAGCCATTCTGTAGCTGCATGATTACCCAAGAGAAGTGCTCACTCATGTGCTCAAGGGGAACTATACAGTCAGGGAGGAAGAATTTCCTCTGCTATTCAAGGTCCTTCTAGCTGGACTAAGAATCAAATTGACATAAGACAGATTAATGGGAGAAAATCAAATTTATTTCATACACATGAGAAATCCACACAAACATGGAAATTCCAAAGACAGGCAAAGTGAGGTATATATGTCCTTCTGACTAAGAAGAAGGGGGTAGGGGTCTGGGATTTCAAAGGGAATGAATGCAGTCCTCCGGAAGATGAAAAAGAGTAAATGCTTGGTAAAGAAATGTTTCTGGGCCACTCAGAAACAATGGACATAGAGGACTTTGATCAAACAGACCTTGCTAGTTTTCCCCTTATCTACTGTAGTAATTCATATCATAATGTAGTTATCTATGGTGATAGCTCTCTTCTTGGAGCAGGACCTCTATCTGTATTATTATTAGGTAGTTGAGGAAGGAAGTAAAGAACTTTTCCTGAATCTGCTGGGTTTTGGTTGCTTTTAACTCAAAATAATCTTTATACCAAAGTGGCCCATCTTGGGACAGCCTGCCTTTATCCCCTACAATACAAACTATGTTCTGTGCAATCATTTGTTTTGTTTTGTTTTGTTTGGTAGGCTCTATGCCCAACGTAGACCCCAAGATCAAGAGTTGCATGCTCTCCTGACTGAGCCAGCCAGGTGCCCCTTCATGCAACCATTTGTAAGAGTAAAAAGTGGAAACAACCTACATGTCTATCAAAAGGGGTTAAGTAGCTTGAAATATATAAAATATTTAGTATATGCATGTTGACTTCTATAGAACAGTTCAAATGAATGAACTAAATATAAATGTAGATTTTGAAAATAATTTATGTGAAAATAAGCAAGTGTCAGAGTGATACCTTGTGTATGATAGTGTTAAAAAATAAAACTCAACTGAGTAAAATTTTAAAATCTTATGGGCTTTATTCAATGATTCTTGAATCAGGCAGTATCCCATCTAGCAGATAGAAAGGAGCCCTGAGTAGCTGTTCAAAATGAAAGACTTCTAGGGGCAGAAGGCAGCACATACAAGGATTAGTAGCAAAAAGTGAATTGTTTCAGACAAGGTGACTTTCCTTTAGAAGGCAGCAGGGGGTCTGTTGGGCCTATTACCTCCTAGTGCTGACCAGGGATTCTTAATTGACTGGTGTAAGATTCCATTCCTGGGACAGGGTGAAACTGTAACTAAGTTAAGGCTTGTTGTGGTTAGGCTCAGCATAAGCAACTCTATTTGGGGCCTCTTGTCTCATTGTCAACAATACCAATTATGTGAATTAAAAATACTCATGCAACATTTTATTTATAGAATAGTATAAAAAATGTGTTGCTTGCACATCAAATTAAATATGTTGGTTCTTTCTAGCAGTAAACGGAGATGGAATTTAGAAGAGAAATTAAGGGACTTTCAACTTAATTTCTTGTATTTTATTTATTTAAATAGTGATTTCTGGGGGCACCTGGCTGGCTCAGTTGGTAAAGCATGTGGCTCTTGAACTCTGTGTTGGGACTTTGAGCCCCATGTTGGGTTTGGAGCCTACTTAAAAAATAAATAAATAAAAATAAAAAGTGAGTTCTGAGGCAAATATGACAAAATGTTAATATTTAAAAATTAAGATGGCAATTATGTAGGAATCTTTAAATTCTATTTCCTGTATCTAAATTTCTTCATAAAATAAAAACATGTAAGCTACATTGCAAAATTGCCAATATAGAATTTGTGTTTTTTGGTCAAGTAGAAACATTATCACCAAAGACTGATAATGAACTGTTTCAGCTCTTGATTACAATGTAGATCTATCAGAATGTTTATATGTAACAGACCCTAAACTCATTCAGAGATTAACTTGCTTAGATCTAAGAGAAATCTCATGCCTTTCCATTTTTAATTTCATGGTAGTTGTCAAAAACTAGACAAAAAGTCAACTCAATCTCCTCTTCAGAAGAGTAGAGGTAAACCACATAGTCACACTCCAGTACTTTTTTTTTTTTTTAAAGATTTTATTTATTTGACAGAGAGACAGTGAGAGCAGGAACACAAGCGGGGGGGTGGGAGAGGGAGAAGCAGGCTTCCCGCTGAGCAGGGAGCCCGATGCAGGGCTCAATCCCAGGACCGTGGGATCATGACCTGAGCTGAAGGCAGACACTTAACAACTGAGCCACCCAGGTGCCCCAGTCACACTCCAGTACTTAACATCTGTACAAAGACTTATATATACATGAGTAGTACTTAGTATTTCAGGTAATCTTCCTGATGTTTATGTTGGTTCTGTAAGTGTTCTTGCTGTTGGAATATAGATGAGCAAACCCTGAAGAAGGAGTTTAAATTATGTGTTTAATATTAAGTTCATGAGACTGTAGATACTGTACTTATACTTATGCAAGATATTACTCTATTGTATCTTAATATTTATTGACTTAATTTATAGAAATATTTTATGTGCTCAAAAATGATATGACTACATATGTGACAAATCTTACTTAAAAATTTAGATTTCTATAAGAAGCAGCATAATTTTAATTTAGGCTTATGGATATAATATTATTTCATCTCCTTGCAAAATAATTGAAGGCAGCATATATTTTGTATCAACCTAAAGAAGTACCAAAAACTGGCTCCTGAAATCAAAATCTAGGTTCTTATCTACATATATCTGTGTTACTTGACCTATATTCAATTCCTATTGTAAACAATTACCACCAGATTAGTGGCTTAAAACGACACAGATTTGTTCTCTAGAAATTCTGGAGTTTAGACGGCCCCAAATCAAAGTGTCAGCAGAACTATTTTCCTTTAGAGCCTCTAGGGGAGAATCTGTTTCTTTGCTTTTTCTAGCTTCTAGAATGCACCTGCATTCCTTGGCTTACGGCCCCATCCTTCATCTTCAAAGCCAACAGTGTAGCATCTTCCAATTTGTCTCTCTCTGTTCTGCCCTATGTCACCTGTTCTGACTCTCACCTTCTGCCTTCTTCCTATAAGGAACCTGTGATTATATTAGACCCATTCACATATTCACGTAATCTAGGATAATCTCTCTATCTCACAGTCCTTAATGTAATCATATCTGCTAAGTCCCATTTACCATGTAAGGCAACATTCTCGCAGGTTCCAGGGATTAGGATGTAGGTATCCTGTGATGTCTTTATTCAAACAACCACACCACCCTTCAAACTATTTTCTGGTTGAAATATCCATGAAATTAAGTGAACTTTTGGTGAAAACATTTTGGTCCATCACTATCACTATATGATATAGAATAGTGATACTTAAGTGAAGTGTTATGGGAACACAAATCTGCATTGCAAAGTTAATATTAGAAGGTAAAGGCTCTCTAAGTATTGACCCATAGAGTTAAAATAACTTTTGTGTGGGCAGTATACCATCTTTTGTTTTTAAAGGAGTAATCTGTTCAGAATGTGGTATTTTTGTACTGTAACTACATTGTATCATGGATAAAGAATAGGACATATCTCAGAAGATTGTTGCAATTACTAAATGAAATATTTTTAAAACTGTTACAGCAGTGACTGGCATGTAGCTTTTGCTAAATACCTGCTTGTTGCATTTGCTAATATTACTAGATTCACTGAATTATCAAAAACCATATTGACTACATTAAGTAACAGAATTTAGTGGAAGAGAAAATGCAAAAAATTGATTTTAACTCAAAAGGAAAAAAATATTTTGAGAAAATAAAAGGACTGTGTCAGGTACTAATTGACTAGAGGATTAAGCTCATAAATCCTTTATTCATTCAATAGGTAGTATTGAACACTTAGGATACCATGTTGTCTATTAAGTTCAGGAACAATGCTGAGCAACTGGAATGCTACCTACCCTTACAGAGCCTACAGTCTAACTCAGGAAGACTGTTAATAGAGGAATAATAAGCGTTGGGATGGAAGTTGTACAGGGTATCAGATTGTCTTATATTTGATTCTTAGAGTTAAGCCAAATTTAACATCTCTGAAGTCTGAAAATGAATATAGAGATTCATCCAGTAGAATGGAGTCTATATTAATTCTTAAAACATATCTTTTTTTTTTTTTTTCCCTTTATAAGACAGTTCATAAAGCCAAAGTGAAAGCTGGGTCAAACATGAAACAATTCAGTTTCTTTCTTTCTTTCCCTCTTTCTTTTTTTTTTTTTTTTAAAGATTTTATTTATTTGACAGAGACACAGCAAGAGAGGGAACATAAGTAGGGGGAGTGGGAGAGGGAGAAGCAGGCTACCTGCTGAGCAGGGAGCCTGATGCCGGGCTGGATCCCAGGACCCTGGGATCATGACGTGAGCCGAAGGCAGATGCTTGATGACTGAGCCACCCAGGCACCCCAGCAATTCAGTTTCTTATGCCCATGCACCTACTGATAGTCCCACACTCACACAAACATACATACTCATCACCACCATTGTCTAGGAACTTAACAGTGATTGTGCTTCTCTAGGTTTCTAAAATCAAGAGAGTGATTGTGAAATAGGTAATGAAGGAGATAATTAGTACTTTTCTGCCTTTTCTTAAAGTGGAAATATTTCTATGACTGTTAGAGAAAAAAATTACCTTATATTTTTTATCTTTCCCGTCATTTTCCAAAATGCTTCCTCCTCTCCCCAATGTTTAGTAGACAATCCACTACAGGTAGATACTTTCTGATAGACTACACATAGGAGAGTTTTGAAAACGTAACAAGAGGGTGTCTTAGTCCTTGTCAAAATATTTTCATGTTGAAACCAGGGAAAATTTTGGGTGAAAGCTGAAATGCATGTTAGTTTAATTCATGCCTATTATTTCAGGTAAATAATTTCACCAGGAGTTCTTCATTGGTAAAATCAGTGTTTATGTCATGTAAGAAAGTAGCACATGTAGTTATTACCAGGGTTGAAAATGTATAAATGTTATCCACCTCCTCCCACCCATGTCTTACTTTTACTTTAATAACCACCACCTATGAATGCCCATCTATTAAAACTAAGCAGGAAGTTGTCTTGTAAATCATTTTTAAAAATATTTTTCTGCTTCACTTTTTATAGAAAATATATGAGAAGAAACATGGGAAGACAGGAAATGATCTCTTAGTCCCATAAAGGTAGACCTGAAGTTGGGGCCTAGATTAGCATTGTGTATGTGTGCAACAGTAAGCGATGCTCCTTAGGACTGATGGGGAGAATATTATGCTTCTGAGCTAAATGAGAAAAACAAACAAAAACCCTGTCTTTTCTCTAGCATTCTTAATTGCTTTCTATGGAAATAAGGGCTAAAAGGTTCATAACACTTTGAAATACAGTAGGTGATATATGTTTGGAGAGAGGAAACAAAAGGCATAGAATAGAAATCAAAAGCTTTCAGAAATAGAGCAAATTCTGGAGAAAATAGCATGTGTGGACACCAACTACAGTTTTAGTGTGGGAGAGTTACAGCAGAAATGTCGGCTTTTTTTAGTGCTTAGGGGTTTTCCAGCCTTTTAGACAAATTGCTCTCCTCTGTGCATCTACATTGTTTTCTCCTCTGGGATCTTCTTTTTTGTCTCACTTCTCTTTTTACTATCTGTCCACTCCTGGAGATACCTGCACTCATTACTTTGGGTCTCCCATTAGTGATTTTGTTACAGTATCTGCAGTCTGCTATGTTTGCTTCCAGCAGTGAGCCAAAGGGAAGGGAAGCAGCCCAGTGCTCTTCAGGAGAGGTTATTGGCTCAGGCTGAGCTCCTTCAGCAATCCACACTGGCTCAAGGAGGATGAGTGACAGGACTTCTCATTTTCTCTCTTACATTTATCACAGCTAATGCCCTGATGTATCTATCCGTCTACCAACTGATAGATGGATCCATCCATGCACCTATTTATTCTGGCATACAGCTTTGCAGTTGAGACAAACAATACCTGAATGGATTTGATCTATCACCAGACTGCTGTTGAGATTAAAGAATCAGGATTCAGAAGAAGTTGAGACCAAGTTTAATGATGTTTTTGGAATGTGTGGTTTTAATAATGATATGTTTTCTTCAAGGGAATTTCAATTCAGTTAAGTATGTAATGAAAACACAGGGGAGTGTTTGAAGAATCATTTAGTCTCTGTCCAGGTGGCATGCTTTTGGATGGAATTACATACAATCTAAGAATTGAAAAAAAAAAAAAAAGGCCCTTATAGGATTAACCCAATCACTATGTATAGTGATTGGGTTAATCCTATATATAATCCTATATATTGTAGTTAAAAAGAGCTGGTAAGCGGGGAGGGCAGAGGAAGAGGGAGAGAGAATCTTAAGCAGTCTCCACGCTCAGCGCTTAGCCCATCACGGGGCTTGATCTCATGACCCTGAGATCATGACCTGAACTGAAATCAAGAGTTAGGCGCTTAACCAACTGAGCCATGCAGGCGCCCCTCCAGAAAAGTATTTAAACCATGTTTCTGCTTAAACTGTGCAAAAATGTCTATTTAGATGTTAAATATTAAGTGGGATACCTACACATGAGTAAGACATTTTTATATATACTCAGTTGTGCATGTGAAATAGGGACAGTATTTTTAAAATGATCATACCTAAATAGTTACTTTGTTTCTATTTATTTTTTGTAGTGGAATTAAGCAGATTATAATTTTCATAGACTGAATGCACATGGGACTCCATATCTTCGCATAGTAAGTATATTGGTGGTAATACAATTTTAGAATGGCTCATTAGCCCTTGTGAGGTCCAGTGACATAGGATAGCAATAGATTGCTATCAAAGCCAAGAAGAAGGAGCACCTGGGTGGCTCAGTTGGTTAAGCGACTGCCTTCGGCTCAGGTCATGATCCTGGAGTCCCTGGATCGAGTCCCACCTCGGGCTCCCTGCTCAACAGGGAGTCTGCTTCTCCCTCTGACCCTAACCCCTCTCATGTGCTCTCTCTCATTCTCTCTCTCTCAAATAAATAAAGAAAATCTTTAAAAAAAAAAAAAGCCAAGAAGAAGATAAGGCAGCATCTTTTTCATGTAGAGCTCTAAATCCTCTATTGCTTTGAAATCACCTCGGTAGTATATTTTAAACTCAAGATAAGCTGTCTTTCTGGTTCCTGATGATTGTTTTAATGGTGGATTTGACCATATGTATATCAGATATGGAAAGTAATGTCCATTAAATGAGGTAAAAATGTTCTTTTAGAGAGAAAAAAAGTGATTTAAATTTTTAGATTCTCATGGGACCTCATTAAAGTTCTCTTTCTTTAAATAGATTGTGCAGCCTAATAGTTACCAGGAATCCTGCAGTGCACATGGCTGATAGGTTAGTTTACACAGGATTAATTGTGTACTTTTGCAGGCAACCAGCACAGTGAACATTGATTTTTGCATTAGCCCCGTGTGTTGTTTGTAAGAGAGATTCTGCTTTCTATTTTAAGGTGGTGTAACATTTCACTTTTTATTAATTATAATTTCTCCCAACATGTTTTATGCCTGACATAATTTATTATAAGTTTTTCCTAATGTTTTTTTTCTAATTGCTATGTCCTTCGGAAACTTCATTAATTTTGAGCACTGATGTGTAAAAAAGTGACAGGAGAAAATGCCTTTCACAAAACATTCTCTGACTGGCCGGTTTCCCCATGCCTCCATCGATAAGTTGCCCAAATCTTTTCTTAGAATACAGAAGCAATGCAGTTGCATCTACTCCAGCTATACTGTGAATAATTAATGCAAGAAATAACCTGAGAATATTGCATTTCTCAAAGCCAAAAATGTGAATGTCCAAAGGAGAGCAGGCTACTCAGAACAGAGTCTAGTTTCTAGACTATGTAAATCTCTAGAGCCTCATATTTCCTGAAATAATGTCCATATGGAAGGAATAGAGAAAAGGGTTTTTTGCTTGAATTTTCCAGATAATTAGTTCAGCTCTCAACTACTACAGTGTGTCCACTCTCTGTGGGTATAAAATGCCTATTGGGATTTCAGTGGGATCATTATAGCTGGGTTCAGAATATACTTTGTTATATTCTATGTGCTTTTGAGAAAACAGAAAATGATGTTGATTGCATGCAATTTAGGCCTAATCTTTACACTTTTCTTGTCTTGAACTTGCAAATCAATTACTTGCCTGTGTCCCTCTTACTTCCCCCATTTGAGGCTCCATTAGGTAAAATTTTCCTCCCTTCATATCATTGTGGTTCTTTCAGTAAAAGGAATTGACCACCTCTTAGTTTTTGCTGCTTTTGTTTTGTTTTGCTTTGCTTTAAGTGGATCCTCCCTCACCCTTTTCCCCCACCATGAGTGTCTGCAGCATTATAAAGAGCCAATAAGGAGCTGTACAAAGTGAGTATTTAAAATGTGTACTGAGTGACCAACTGGCCCCTCCTGGAAGAACCCTCTTAAACACTTGGTTACCACAACTTCAAAAAGGAGCTTGCTTCTGAAGGATCGAAGGATCTCTTGTATAAAAATTTGGAGCATTCATGATAAAATGAAGAGAATAACATGTCTTTTAAGCTCCTGTATGACGCCTGGATTATGTGGAGAGACTAAGGAAGTGGTGGTTCTCTCAGGCTTTTGTGTCATGTTAAACAGAAATAGATGAAAGCAAAAGCTTAAAACTGACAAAATCCCAAGTAGGGAAGCTCTGGTCCACAGCTCATTCACTGGGTCATAACAAACCACCAACTGATGATTTGAAGAAAAAAAAAAAAAAAAAAGGAAAGAAAAAAGAAAAGCCAAGCAAGGAAGAAGAGATTTCCTTTCATAGTGAAGGACTAAATTTGTTTTGTGTCATTTTTGACCTGTTCACCTTCACAAAGTATGTACACCACTTGTTTTTCTGATATAGAAATTGGGTCATGACATTGTTGAGAAAGGACTGGAATTGGAATCCCAATACTGGGTTCTACACTTGACCTTTGTCACTTGCTACCTGTGATATTAAAGAAGTAACTTAACCCTCTGCATTTTATTTTTCCTCATTTTTAAATGAATCTAACAAATTAACACAAACTTGTTTTAAGGGATTAAATGAAAAAAAAAATCTTTGTGAGAGTGTTATAAAATGTAAGGTTTTATATTGTTATAATATAGGTAGTTTGCAATAAAATTTGATTAAACAATTACAACAGATTTTAGTTCTCTGTTTTGAGGCCGAATATTTACTTTTTACATTGAACTTTGTCTTGAGTAGTTTGCATAATTTTTGAAACCACTGTAATTGTGTTCAATACAGTGTATGCATGAACATATGTGTATGCTTCTGGAGAGAGTCCTTAGCTTTCTGCAGATTTTCAAATGCATCTGTGACCTTCATGGAGTTAAGAACCCCTTAACTAGATAAATCATCACCAATTTCCATTTCACATTAATTGGTAGTACTGGTACTATAGAACTGGGTACCTGAAGAGTGGGTTTAATATATTGGTTTATATTTACTAAGAGTTTTTGTCTAATGGAAATTCTACTGGGGGAGAATATCAGTGCAGATTGGAGATCTGAATAACTTTCCCCAATATTTCTTAAAAAAAATTTTTTTTTGGTTACTTCCCATAATTATGGCAGGTTCTTTTCTTTCTTTCTTTCCTCACCACCAAAATTACCACCACCATCTATTCCTCTTTTGCTTGAAATGTGTAGATAATTACAGATGCACAATTTTATGGAAAACTGAAACAGACCTGGCCCACAGGTGAACTTCCACATTTTGTAAAATAGGACTGCATTAAATATAGTATTTTTCTAAACGTTGTCTTTTAATATCTAAAAATGTTTATCTTAATTGCAATTTTCAACTGACAGTGTATCTCTAGATTTTATTTCTTACTCTCTATCACCCCAAATGTATCTCACTGTAAATGTGTTGGTGTGATCCTCAACTATACTTCCAACTTACCTAGCCCAGTACCAATTTTGTTGTAATAGATGCTTTTCAAAGTATCCCTAATGATATTCTACTTTTAACATTGTCAAAAATCTTTGGATCACCTTATATTTCTGATTGATTTGCTGATCACTTTTTGGTTGGAGTGAAAGACATGGTAACCCCTACTGGTTGACTACAATGTTATGCTTAGAATTCATTTATTCATCTCTTTCACTGAGAGTAGTTTGGCATCTACCATGTATTGAACTCATTGTGGAGGCACTGGGGAATCATGGTCTTGGCCCACATATGTTCAGGTTGTTTCAAATTATTAATTTGGTCTCTTGAGTAACACCATTATGTTTGTTTATCATTCCGCTTGCACACAGTTTCCTGGAGCTCTTCATATATAGTCGTTTTTATTTGATCCACATTAAAGATATTTTGAGAATTGTCATTGAATTTGTATATTCTGTTCTGCATTATAATTAATAGGAATTATCATTTTATTATGATGAATTAGAGGTTAAATAGTCTACTTAGACTATTTAGACTATTACACTCTAAATGTCTAAATGCCCTTCAGTTTTTAGACATCTTATGACATCTCTTTGTAGCAGTTTTTAAAGTTTATTTTTTAATCATTTCTACACCCAATGTGGGGCTCGAACTCACAACCCTGAGATCAAGAATTGCATACTCTTCCAAATGAGGCGCCAGATGCCTTTAGATTTTTTTTTAGTTATCGAATAACTTATTCATGCTCTGCTGATTAGCTATTTACTTTCACAGTTTTATAAGTTGGGTTTTGCTCTTATTTTTTACACAACAAACTTTCCATTTGCTATTGAGTATATATAAAATAATAATTATGTTATGTTAGACTATCTATTTTTAATTGAAACATCGTTTTTTCTTAGCTTTATTGCGGTATAACTGACACATAAAAATTGTGTATATTTAAAGTGTGCAGGGACACCTGGGTGGCAGTCGGTTAAGCATCTGCCTTCAGCTCAGGTCATGAACCCAGAGTCCTGGAATCGAATCCCGCATGGGGCTCCTTGCTCAGTGGGGAGCCTGCTACTCCCCCTGCTTGGGCTCACGCTCTCTATCTCTCTCTCTTCTCTGACAAATAAATAAATAAAATCTTTTAAAAAAAAATAAAGTGTGCAACATGATTTTATATACATATACACTGCCAAATGATTACCATAATCAAGCTAATGAACACATCCACCACCTCATATAGTTACCTTGTGTGTGTGTGGGGGGGGTATTTAGGATCTACTCTCTTAGCAAATTTCAAGTACACAATAAAGTATTATTAACTCTAGTCACCCTGCTGTCCATTAGCTCCCCAGAACTTAATCATTTTATAACTGAAAACTTGTACCCTTTGACTAACCCCCACCCAAGTCCCTGGCAGCCAGCACTCTGTGCTTCTATAAGCTTGACTTTTTCAGATTACACACACATAAATGAGATCATACAGTATTTTTCCTTTAGTGTCTGACTTATTTCAATAGCATAATGTCCTCTGGGTTTATCCATGTTGTTGCAAATGGCAGGATTTCCTTCTTTTTTATGGCTGAATCATATTTCAGTGTGTGTATGTGTGTGTGTGTGTCACTATTTCTTTATCCATTCATCCATCAGCAGACACCTAGGTTGTTTATAACTTGGTTATTGTGAATAATGCCTCAGTTAACATAGGAATGTACATATTGCTTTGGCATACTGATTTCATTGACATTATCTCTGTTACGTGGTTTATCATTTATAAAATCTTATTTCCACTCAGGGTGGTGAGGCAGATTTTTGTTAGCTCCAATTTAAAAAAAGGAGGATGCAGAAGTTCATGGTGATTGTGACCTACTTAAGGGTACAGGTAATGAGTATCTGTACCCTTGCTGTTTGTTGTTGCTGTCTGTGTTCCCCATCATTTAACTTTACATCATATCTAGAATTTTCTAAGCTGCTTTGCTCCCTTCTCTGCTCAAAGGAACCAAGGAGCACTTAAAATTCTTCCTCTAAGGTAAGGGCTGAACTCAACATCTTAGACAAAATCAATTCAGTTGCTTCTTTTCTTCCCTTGTTCTTTACTTCCTAATGAATCAAGACATCCAACATCCTTGGAACCTTGAGTTTATCTGAGAATACAAAGATATGAACTAGAATAATCATCCTGATACATAAATTTGAACTTGTCATTTTCTACTAAAAACACACAATGGTCTTCTGTTCCAAGATGAAGTTTAATTATCTAAGCATGACACCCAGGGCTCTTCACACCTTCACTGCAATCCAGCTTTTCAGCATCACATCTATTTTATCTACCCTTTGCCCTCGTCTTCAGCCTCTCAAACTTCATCTGTCTTGTTGACTATGCCCTGATTTCCTAGGCTTCTTAGTTTCCTCTCCTGCTATCCCATAGCCAGCACCACCCCCACCCGAATGCCATTCTTTTCTTTATAGCTTCATAAACTGAACCATTTACTTACCTAGCTCAAATGACTATGCAGCTTTGGAGGGAAAAAAAAAATTTGATTTCCTCTCTTGTTTATTTTGATACAAAAGATAATTCATGATCATTAAAAAAGTATTTATTAAATTAGATCATCTTCAATCTCTCCTCGTCTCTTCCAGTGTTACTTCCCATGAAGCTATAGAATCATACCTTTTTTTTTTTTGGCAAAATTGAACTCATACTTCATATGAAATTTTGTAGTGCTTTATTTCATCTAATTTTATAACGTAAGAAATTTCTCTCAGCATTCAATATTCTTTGGAAACACATTTTTTTAAAACTACAAAGTTGTCTAATACACAGTCTATTCTAGGTACTTATTATTTCTCTATTACTGAGCATTTAGATTGTTACCAAAATTTTATTGTTATAAATTACACTGACTAAATACGATTTTACATTAATGTTTGAACATATATCAGTGTGTTTAAACTCAAGCTAGTTTTCTATTTATGCGAAGATTGGCTTAAGCTGAAGAACATAAAATGGTTTGTTAGATTATTCTATAAGGTAAAGTGTTTATAATGTTAATGTAGAGATACACAGAATATTTTTTACATATTTGTATGTATATATACATCTGTGTATGTGTATAGCACTAGTTGAATATTGATATATTAACTGGGAAAGGAAATGCACTTAGTAGTTTTTACCTTTGACAGATGATTTTATTATATATATATGCATATGTATATGTGCATATATTTACGTATACAAATATATTCACATACATATGTGTATATGTATGTGTATACATAACTATTTGTATTTTACCAGATCTCTACAGTGGACATTTAATACTCATAATAAAGCAAAAAAAAAAAGAAAAAGAGACCTCAGCTGCAGCAACTTCTTCCTAGAAACATTGCCAAAGGCAAGGGAAGCAAGGGCAAAAATGAACTATTGGGACTTCATCAAGATAAAAAGCTTTTGCCAAGCAAAGGAAACAGTCAACAAAACCAAAAGACAACCGAC
>NC_138369.1:36267626-36347152 GCF_054177405.1 Leptonychotes weddellii
GGTTAGCCTGGTGATGGATATTAAAGAGGGCACATTCTGCATGGAGCACTGGGTGTTATGCACAAACAATGAATCATGGAACACTACATCTAAAACTAATGATGTAATGTATGGGGATTAACGTAACAATAAAAAAATTAAAAAAAAAAAACAACAAAAAAAAGGAAAAAACCAAAACCAAAAATATTACCCACAAGTTATCCACCTTAACCAATTGCCATCTCCTTCAAAGCCTTTCTAACATGACATCATAGGTAAAAAAAATGAGTTCCTCATGGGTGGAATAGTAAAACCACTTGAAAATTATTTGTCTCCGAAGGTTCACTGTGGTATGAGACAATCACCACCACAGTATTGTTACTGTAGCTATCAATACTAAAATACAGACAGGACTGAAAAATATTGGGAATGTGGACAGAGTACTGAAACTTAATCTTCTCTTGAGGAAGAGTTAGAGAGCGTAGCCCTAGGTGTGCTTTGGGGAAGATGAGAGGGAAGCAGAGGTCCTAAGGTCCATAGGCCAATGGAGCAACAACAGTGGAGGCTGGTCAGGGGTTGAAAGCTGTTTGAGCAAATACTCTGACCAAAGCAGCAGGTGGAATGGCTCAAGCAGGAAATTGGGAATAATATCCTGGGATTGGATTTGTTTAGACAAGTTCTTATTTCAGGGACATAGGGCTCTCCATTCATGAGCAGGCCTTTGCCACAGTGCCAGACATAGAGTAGTCAAGTAATAAATACTTGAATGAATGAACAAAGATCCCTTGTACGATGCCTTCAGACAGAAAGTCCTAATAGTGATATTAACTTGTTTTCATACCTAAATGTGCCTGAAAGACTTTCATGCAGTTTTCATATGTACTTTAGTATGACTTTTAATGACTTGGAGTTCCATTCTTTAATCGTGATTGAAAATACGTGTGGTCACTAAGTTTGCAGCCCTAAAGAACATGAGTCTGGCTTAAAAATGTTCTGATGCTGTGACAGTGCCTTTGGTAGTATGTAAGACTGTCACAATTACAAAGCTGTACCCCAGAGAAATGGTTTTGTAATCCTAGGCAATATGTAAATTCTTTGTGCCTCAGTTGCCTTATCTTTAAAATGAGGAACTTAAAAACAAAAAGTGTCTACCTCATAGCTTGTAAGGATAAAATGAATTCATAAAATAAAAAAGAGGGCAGTGCTGGCATACAGCAAGCCCCACGTAAATGTATCCTATTATCTCATTACTGAATGAGCCTGACTTTGGTATTAACTTGTCCACAACCACCTGATTTGATCAGGCTTTAGTCAAAGGAGAGCTTTGCTTTTCTGATATATGAGATGATCATCGTATACATTTTGGATCATATACAAAAGCAAAGTGATCCTCAGTCAGTTGTGTTCAGAATTGCAGATTTGCTATGGACATTGGTACTTCCTGGGGAGACAATCTACAGTTGCATTAGAAAGTAATATAAAATCAGAGCTAGATCCTGTTTGAGATCTAAAAGATTATCTATTCAATTTATTCTTAACATAAAACATTGACATTTTTACTTATTACTTTCAAAACCATTTCAAACACGATTTCATTTGATACGGTACAATCAGCAGAATTGAGAAAATGAAGAATGTTCCTGCCCATCACACAACAAGTTGATAAACGGGATGGGCAGGTCCATAAGAGGGACTCTGGCCTCTGGTAGGTGAGACTTTTACGTTGTATGATTTGGAAAAACAACAGCTTCTCCCTTGTTGTCATAGGGCTCTAGTCCAAGCTTTGTGATTTGAATAGGTAATGTGGCTGAATCTTGCCCCTCTGGGGTTGTTCTCATTATTCATGGTTGGAAGACCACAGATGGTGCCATGAGGGGCCTGTGCCTTGTAGATGTGGCCTGTGGCCTCAGGACCTACTCTACCACTCTGGTATTCTGCTACAACAAATTCCCTTAAACTCTTTATGAGAAAACTTCCTCTCTGAGAGGGATTCCTGTAGGGGATCAGTCATGTTGGTCCTCACCTCTCAGATAGCAACAGAATAAATCCTGTCCACAGTTGATTGCAGAGGAAATGAGGAGTTGCATAATTTTCCCAAGGTGACACAGCTAGGAAGTGGCAGAACTCATTCATTCAAACAAATATTTCTTGATCACCTGCTGTGTGCTACATGCTGGGACTGGCTCAAAACTCCAAAGTTCCTGAGTGTAATTGGTAGCATTGGTCAGATCCAGTTCCTTCTAGGTCAGCCATCCACAGAGAAGGGAAGGGTTCTTGAGAGGTATATTGGTTCTCCGCAATGTTCTCAAATGGTAAATACTCTTAAAGTAGGGTATAAACCCTGCTTTCTATTAATAAACTGTGAGTGCACTTGCCAAAAATAGCTCTCAACCTTTCTGGAAGCTAGGTACTTCTTTGACATTTATGACCTGTCATGGTAATAGAATTCTGTTGTATATGATTTCCTCTCTATTTCTGAGGGAATCTTTACTCTTTCAAGTTACAAAAGTCCAAGATTATAGAAAACATAATTATATTCACCTCTCCTATATCTTTCAAGATTTTATCCATTTTGATCTATCTGTTCTGTGTATTCATCTTTCCACAGTTTAGATTTCTTTTTTTTTTTTTTAAGATTTTATTTATTTATTTGAGAGAGAGAGAGAGCACAAGAGGGGGGAGCGGGAGAGGGAGAAGCAGACTTCCCTGCTGAGCAGGGAGCCCGATGCGGGACTCGATCCAGGGACTCCAGGATCATGACCTGAGCCGAAGGCAGTCGCTTAACCAACTGAGCCACCCAGGTGCCCCACAGTTTAGATTTCTAATCATTTAATCTTCCCTTGTGTAAAAGTTCATACCCCAGCCTCTCTAATATTATATATAATTTGCCCTTCTCTTTCTTATTCAGCTCCATTATCAGAGCAATTTTTCCTATAATCATCTCTTTCAGCTCCATTATCAGAGCAATTTTTCCTGTAGTCATACGCTTTTTTTTTTTTTTAAAGATTTATTTATTTGAGAGAGAGAGAGAGAGCTGGAGCACATGTGAGCAGGGGAGGGGTAGAGGGAGAGGGAGAATCTCAAGCAGACTCCCTGCTTAGCATGGAGCCCAACACAGGACTCCATCCCAGGACCCTGAGATCACTACGTGGGCCAAAATCAAGAGTTGGCCTCTTAACCGACTGAGCCACCCAGGCACCCCTTTCCTGTAATCATAAACTTTTAAGGCAAAAAGAAACTGTAAAAAATAGTTGTTAGCATTCTCGTGTTGTAAATGAGGCTACTGAGACCTAACTTGGTTAAGAAACTTGCTGTTAATAAGCATTGTTAATGATAAAGCTAGCAATAAAATTCACATGGTCTTCTGACTTGCCCTAGAGTATTCTTCTATTAGCCTCCTTACAACAGTTGGATGTATGACTTTAAAGAATAGTAGGAGATAGAGAAATGACTACCATGTAATCCTTTTCACAAAATCAAGGTATATTATATGAATGATGGAATAAGGAAGTCAGGCTAGTGTAGATAAAGCCATGAGCTTCTAGTTACATGGACAGGTTCCCATCACGGCTGTGCCACTCACTTTCACCGTGATGTTGTACAGGCTCCCTAATCTATTTGAATTCATTACATCTTCTATAAAATTAGGGTCAGTCATACCTAATTTAGAGGGCACTTGTGAATAACAGATAAATTACTTAGTACAACGTGCAGCACAAAGTATGTCTTCAATTAATGTTAGAAGAAAAATCCCGTATGACCCTTAGGAGGGGGTCAGTAATTGTTTTTGAGTAAACACATGCTGCAACTAGTGATCAGAAATGGGGACTATTTTCTTTCACAGTATTCCTTCAAATGTATTCATAGGAACAAACTCAATATTTTTCCCCAATTTTTTATTTAAATTCTAGTTAGTTAACATATAGTACAAAATTCATCATTTTCATATTTCTTGTATGTGGTTTTGCTTATAAATAATTTCCCAAAGCAACTTTTGGTGTTGATCATAGTTTTCCTAATTCTCATTTTATTGTGCGTCATTTTATGTTAAGCATATTGAAGAATTTCTGTTGTGTGCTCATTTTTATTGTACTACCAGCTTATATTCTAGGGAATATTATTTGCATCATGTATCAGTTTCTTTTTAAAAGAAACTATATTCATTCAAAAAAATCAAATTGAGTATCTTGGTACACATTTTGAGCAAATGGACTTCAGTGATTTGAATCAAGAGCTCATTCCTGCCAGGCAAATGCTAGTTGATGAGAGAAAAAGAGGTGTTTTCAATCCCAACTTTTTAAGAATATTGACCCAAATATTGACAGAAAGCTGAGGTGCTCTCAGTCTGTTTTTAAAATCACTAAAACATCCCCAGGGTTTGAGATTAATTGAGATTAGGTACATTTTTAAAATAAAGTAAAATAAAAACAAAAAAAATAGCCACTCTTGATTCCAAATACATACATACACTGCACACATACACACATGTAAACACACAACACAAACATATAGAATAGGTATTTTCATTCAGTGTACATTTATTAAGCAACCAGCATCTGACAATACGACAGTCACTGTTCTTGAGTACTAGGGAGGCAAAAATTAAAGAGGTTTTTTTTTTTTTTTTTCCCCTGGCCTTAAGGAAAACTCACAAGCTTGAAAAACATTATTAAAGAAATCCTCTTCTGTCTTGTGAGAATAAGACATGTAACTGTTCACACATGTGGCTTATAGAGCATTTGTCAAGGCTCCGGTGTCACCATTTGGGGTGGTGTGGTTTCGTCCCATTGGCTGAGTTTCAGTGATATCTGATCAAGTGCTCCTCCCAGCCTCATTGACTGCCTCTGGGTGGTAAAGGGGATCTGTGCTGCCCCTCAGGTTACTGAACACCTTTTAGATCCCAGCCCTGAGCTAAGCATTTTATACAGGTTAGTCCTTATCCTTCACACCTATCCTGCAAGATAGATACCATTATCCCTTATTTACCAATGGGACCATTGGCGTTCCAAAAGGTTATGTCACACAGGGAGTGAGGACACACTTTATTTTCAGCTCCTCTGTCTCTTTTTTCTCTATGTTACAGTGTCCCTTTGCTAGGCACAGTGGTGGTAAGGTGGTGACTCCTACTCTAACGATGTGTGACATTCACACCTATGACTGTCAGATTGCATAACTGTGAGGTACTGCTATTTTTCTGGTATGTGTAGCTTGCAGACATTCAACTACATCCAAAATGTATTTATTGAGCCTCGTTATGGGGCCAGACAGTGACACTGGGGTAACAGTAACAATCGAAATATGCCCTTACTGAACTCAAGATCCACTGTATAAAATACAGAGTGAAACCTAGCAAGAGTATTATGACAGCCATTTGGTCTTTAGTTAATTTTGTCCAGAATGCAGTTGCAATTTACCTATGATATGTTGTAAATTCAGTAAGTAAAGAGAATTCACCTTAAAAATATGCTAGGAATGTGCCATGTAGAAAAGTGATATATTATCTCTAAATAATTCTTAGGCAGCCAACTTTTCCTCCAGGATTGGAAGAGATCACCACTTCTTTTGCTAAGCACCCGATGAAGTCATTGGTTTGCTTTTAGGGCCCACATTGTGTGGAAAATACTATTTTCAGATACTAAATAACCAGAGCAGTAAGATGTCCATATTAGGAAGGCCTGACGACCTGAGTTTACCTGATTCAAAGCTGCTGCCACAGGTGTGCTGTTCACTGAGTGGACCAGCCTCATCCACTTTTCCACCTTTAGTGCCTTTTGCTTTTGAGGAAGTTCCATTTCTCCCTCTAGCGCGCTTTCTCTCTCTTTCCGTGTTTTGTTCCCTTAAGTGAGTACAGTTTAATTTGATGTACCTAAACTATGTATTTATATATTTTTTTCACTCAAGCTTTTATCTTTCCCCAGTAAAAACCAACCAAAGGCCCATTTTGCTTTAATATACTTCAGGATTCTTTAGATTTTCCCATCAGTTTTTTATTTATTCCCCTCTTTGCATTTGGTAGGTATATTTATTTAAATCTCTTAAGTAGAGGAAACTTAAGGACTTTGGAAAAAGAAACAACTATTTGCTAAGAATAGAAAATAAGATATTGGTATCTATATCAATGATGGTGGGAGAAAGGATAAAGTCTTGTAGATTAAATAAATTCAAAGAATTATATATCCTGATAAGTATATTAAAAGTAAAATGAGAAAGACATTTTCTTGGACTACAGTATTGTTGTGTGTGTGTGTGCATACCCTTATCATTAAAAATGTTTGAGCCTATATGTCCAATATATGCTTATCTGAGTTGTCCAGATACATAGTGTGCTAAATATTACTGTAAGAAAACAGAAAAGGAAACGAGAATTAGAAAGAATGAGATAAAATGATTTTAAAATAGCGTGTATACTCACATATGTATATATAGATATTTTAATATCAACATAAAGGTTTTAATATGTGTTATAATTTCAAATACATATATAATTGTTGCATTCTAAAGGATTGTCTGTGTACCCCATTTTGGAGCTCATATACCTACAACATGAAGTAATGAAAGACCTAATAAGAGATAATCCTTTATATTCACCAACGCGACACACACACACACAAACACACACACAGTGACTGGATTAGTTGCAAAGAACTTATATCCATGATTAACGGCAATGGTTTCTCAACCCAAGTTGAATGAAGCAGATGAGAGCTCAGCAGGCATATGCTGCTGCTGTGAGCATACAAATAAGTTTGATCAGTAGCTACAGTCTTCATGCCTAATGCCAAACAATCGTCTTGAAAATGCTAAGCGAGAGTGTGGATAATTCAACACGGGCACTGATCCCTGTTGTCATGGGTGTCCCTGAGAGTGTTAAGAAGGTGGGAGCCATTGGGAAGAGCCCCTTGTAGTAGCTATATGACATGGATGGGTTTTGGAAAGATGTCTCAGGGAGATTTAATATTAGAACTATAAAAGTGGCTCCCTGGTTGTAGAATATACCTGATTTGTGACATTCTTTATCACTGGGATAGATCGAGGACATCCTATATCACATCATTTAAGTTCAGCCTCTTTCAGTGGGGCAGGACATCAGCAGATCCCGTTTGGAATCAGCATGTGCAAATATTTCATTTCTTCTTTTCCCTGTTGAATGACTTGTAACACATAGAAGATGCTGGACACACCAAAATGATGGCGATTTTCTGTGCTCCTCTAGTTAGGTCAAACTCTTCTATTAGCCTGTAGAACTCAGTAAACACAGTAATTCTCTAGCAATGTGTGCCATAGACCCATGGACGAGGAGCCATATTAAATGTTATTCTATGCGTTGTTAGTCTTCCATAAACAATTCTGTGTGTTATAATAATGCAAATAATAATGGTGTTAGAAGTAGGCCTAAAGGGTTTGAAATGAGGTCACTAAACCAAAGTAGACAGGGCACAGCCTGTGCACTGTGTCACTTGGTCAATTGGACAGCAGTAGGGACTATTCTTATACTTGCCAGGGTAGAATTTGCTTTTCAGTGTATTGGTGTGAAGTTCTCTGTGAAGGCATTGCAATCTGTTTATAACTTTTTGGCAGCAGCTTTTGAAATAAGGCCAAAGATACTGTCAAATAATGCAAAGAAAGGGAATTGAGTTGCTTGGATATTTTAACCATTCTTCTCTTTTTGTCAGGCCAAAAATATTGTAGTTTTATAACTATCTTTAATTAGTAATTTCTACCAGAATGAGTTAGAATTGCTAGATGGAATTTAGCTCTTCTGAATGATGCTCATTAAGTTATGACAACTGGTATGCAAAACCAGTTCTTTGACTTTTTTGACTATCCTTATGCTCAACAGAAAGTCTTAGTTTTTTAAAGGTATACTCGTGGGACAGCATCTGAAAAAAGGCTTATAAGCAATCTTTTAGGGATTGGAAGCCAAGCCTCAAATTATCTGGGAATTAGCAGTAAAAGGATTGTATGTATTGGTTGAAACACTTCCTTTATTCCTTATGTTGATTTTTAAAAAGATGGGAGCCTTGGAATTAGCACACCTGGGTGAGAGCTGGTCTCTTGAAGGCTTGTGTAATTCATAGAGTTCTGGTCTTGGAGAGTGCTTCCTGAGAGAGCTCTCATCACTTTAGTCTCTACTGTTTTATGTTGACACATTGGTCACAGCCTCAGACAAAAGTAAGTGGCTACTATGAAGAACAGTTCATGGAGGACTGCCAAGTAGAAATTCCTGTATACTGTGGTCTCTTGCAAAATCCTTGAATATGTGAGAGAAGACATGTCAATAATTTTTTCAATGAGAGGTATAATTACGTGGCTGTTTTCTGCATGTCTGCTCTCTCTGCTTCATTTATTCATAGATAGGAATCTATAGGATGTCTTTTTATAGCAATAGAACAGTGTTATTGTTTAGGCATTTGGGAATTTTTGGGGGAGGAGAGGGAGAGAGAGAATCCTCAAGCAGACTTCCAGCTGAGCACGGACCCCTATGCAGGGCTTCATCCCAGGACCCTGAGATCATGACCTGAGCCAATATCAAGAGTCAGCTACTTAACTGACTGAGCCACCCAGGAGCCCCTAAAAGTGTTTGGGTTTTTTTTAGATAAAAATTACCTCCATAATTATAACTTTCAAATCTATCTCTAGGTGCTATAAACTGCAAACAATGACCCCGTCTTAATACTGCAGACATACCATAGTGAAACTAAGGGGAACTTAACTTCCTGGTAAGAATATTTTTCTTAATCATTTGCCTTATGCAGTTTTGAATGCATTTAATTATTGCAATGCATGGTAGAAGAGTGTAGCCAGAGGGAGTGACACAGGGTATGGGCCAGGTATATAACATGTGAGGGTCGTGGTGGTTGTTGTTACTTTTCATTAAAATGCTGGCTTATTTTTGAAAGGGCAAAATCCTTAATTAAAAGTTATTTTTCTGTGAGCTCACCTCTTGGCATATTTGAAGGTTGAATCCTGGTATTTATCTGAACATCATTTTTTTATAGAAAATGAATTTCACCATTATGATCTGAGAAGGTCGGCTTCTTAGGAGGCTTGAAGTTTTAAGGGGGAAAACCTGTATTTTCATCAAACAGAGCTCACCCCTTCATGGTCTGGAGGACTTTCAGCTTCAGTAACTGTCCCTTGGATTTGGATCAATGTGAAATCTGACCTGAATCCTCCTTTGGAGTTTTTTCAAGTTCTTTGTGCAGTACCAGGCTGAATTGTAACTAATTTCAGAGAGTTTGGAGGAGTGAGAAAAATCCACTTTCCAGGGCCAGACACACAGGGATGTGGTTATGGGGAAGCTGTTTCAGCCCTTTTATTTATTTTTTTAAAGGTTTTATTTGAGAGAGAGAGAGACAGCCAGAGAGGGAACACAAGCAGGGGGGAGTAGGGGAGAAAGAAGCAGGCTTCCCGTGGAGCAAGGAGCCCGATGTGGGGCTTGATCCCAGGACCCTGAGATCATGACCTGAGCCAAAGGCAGATGCTTAATGACTGAGCCACCCAGTTGCCCCTCAGCCCTTTTAAACCTCCGTTTCCTAATTTATAAAATGAAATAATAATAGTTGTAATTGCCTATAGGCACAGGTTAAGTTGGATTCTTTTGGTAGCACTTAGTAGCACTGTGGTTAGTCCATAATATTGTTTGGTAAATGTCAACAATTAGTATCATTATGACTTTTTAAAGACAAAGTGATTTAAGAAAAAAAAGTAGTGTTTTTCCTCCAGTGATATGAATGAAAGAATAATATTATTCTTACTTTCTCAAGAGCACATTTGATTACCAATAGACTGTGTACTCCTGAAGAATTAAGATATTATCTGGTGAATGCAGAACCTTTCTATATGCCGGTTGTAAACTAGGATCTTAATAACGATGAAATAATGAAGAAACAGGTGAAAATAATGTGGAAGCAGATGAAACACCTTGATTCTTTTTTTTTTTTTTTTTTTTTTTTAAAGATTGTACTTATTTATTTGAGAGAGAGAGAAAGCACATGAGAGGGGGGAGGGTCAGACGGAGAAGCAGACCCCCCGCCGAGCAGGGAGCCCGATGCGGGACTCGATCCCGGGACTCCGGGACCATGACCCGAGCCGAAGGCAGTCGCTTAACCAACTGAGCCACCCAGGTGCCCCGAAACACCTTGATTCTGAGTCCTTGTTAGCATACTTACTGCCTGGTAACCAGGAGGGGCTTTCTAAATGAATGGGGGGCTACTCCAAGAATAAGTCTATGAGGAAATTGTATGTGTGTGTGCTTTGAATAAATTTGGTCTCTTTGTCTCATGCACTGGAGTGGTTTTGTCCCTCCACCATATTTAGATCCTTCCTTTGGAGCTGGCTCCAAGAGGGCTACCCTGCACAGGGTTTCCAATTCTGTTCAATCTACTGTTCTACTAGATGACTAAAGAGCATTTGCAATATACACTCATATTCTTGAAGAAAACCCTTCCTGAAATCTGATTAATCAAATCCTTTGATGATGATGGGTAATGAGGGGTACATTTGTCATGTTAAAACACTACATGATCTCATCCTAAATAAATTTCTGATTCACAAGAAACCTAGGTAAATATTTCCAGAAATTAAAGGATGAAATGCAACGTCCAGGGTATTAAATTTTTAAAAAGTCGTTATCATACTACTATGAGAAACCTTAATTGTGCTTGTGTCGTGATGATGTATTAATAATTGTGTCTTTTGATATTCATGAAAATGGATGGCAACCTGCAAAACAACTGTATACTCAACAATTCACTATTTCATTGAAATCTGTTCATTTTCTTGTGTTTTTCTTGATGACTGATCAAATTATTACTTAGTTCTACAAAATCAGTTCTCTTGCCATCAGTTTTCACTGTGGTGCTTGAGAAATTCAGCTTTTGTATCTTCCAGGAAGCGTTTATGGAATCCTAGTCCTTGGATATCATCCCCCCCCACCCCACACACACATTCAAGCATCAATTTTCTTTTGAAAAATTTTCATTTGGAGTCTCCCTCTCCCTTCCAAAGAGGCTCTAAAATTAAAAAAAAAAAAAAAAAAAGGAGTGAAATGATTCCCAAGGCTCTGATTAGACTGTAATATATGAATACTAATTTTGCTCTTTTTGCTGTTTTTCAACACCCAGATTTATCTGAACTTGTTCACAGCACAGTCTACAATTTAAGTGTTAGAAATTTTATGAGTTTGAGTTTGTACATAGCAGATTGATATAAGTTCACCTATACATTTCAATTGTAATCGTATCTATGTATAATTTATCCAAAGATATTACCCATACATCTTAACAGAAGGCTTAAGTAGTTGAATGACAGAGACTATATTTTTGTAACAGAAGGTCACTCAAAAAATATGGGCTTTGTTAAATATGGTGTGTCACCTTGGGTCACCTGCTGAGACTGGTTGATGGTGCTTATCTCTACACACTGCTCTTCCCACTGATTTATGGACTCGGGTGGGGTGGGTTCTATTATATCAGAGACTAGGCTGCATGCCCTAGGAGGTAAGAGAGAGTAGTGTTTTAATTTGTCTTAGCAAAGTGCTATTATGTGAAAGAAGATTATAGCTGCCTCCCCTTGCTGGCCTGTGAAGTTTTCATAAAGGTGTTGATTATTTCCCAGTGACATCCAGATCCACTGTCAGACACCACTCACATGTTTAGTTATGTCAGGGCTTGGCTCCTATACTCTAGAGAGGACAAGATATAACAACCTTTCGTTTTTGAAATGTTCTCAGTGCAATGTGCTGTACTTACTGCATATGGTGATGAATTTTCTGTCAGCTTGACGGGGGCTAAGGGATGCCCAGACAGCTGGTAAAACATTATTTCTGGGTGTGTCTGTGAGTCTGTTTCCGCAGGACATTAACATTTGAATTGTAGACTGAATAAAGAAGATCTCCCTCACCAGTTTGAGTGGGCATCATCCAATTCATTGAGGACCTGAACAGAACAAAAAGGCAGAAGAAGTGTGAGTTTGTTCTCTGAGCTGGGATACCCATCTTCTGTCCTATCTTGGTTCCTGAGCCTTTGGAATCATACTGAATTGCACCACGGGCTTTGCTTGTTCTCCAGCTTGTAGACAGCAGATCCTGGGATTTCTCAGCTTCCATGTCATGTGAGCCAACTCCTATATATAATAAATTTCTTTATATCTATCTATCTGAATATCCTGTTTGTTGTATTTCTCTGGAGAACCCTATCACCCTGCACAAATGCAACTTACTTGGCTGATCCTACCTCTGTCTTGTTTTAATTGTGTTTATATGCCCTCAACTCAATTGCAATTAACTGTTTATATATTTGTCTTATGAATATGTCTTTGAGAGCAATGTCCAGTTCAAATACATATTTGCTTTGTTAACCCTGAGTGTTGAACCTAGCACATACTAGATGCTTTATAAAGATGGGGGCAGAAAGAAGGGAAAGGAAGAATGAAGGGAGGGGAACATTATCCTGATAGATTGTTCCTGGGACACCTTCTTTTTTTTTCAATTTCTTTTTAAAAAAATTTTATTTATTTTTTACATTTTATTTTATTTACATTCACTTAATTAACATATATGTATTATTAGTTTCAGAGGCAGAGTCCAGTGATTCATCAGTTGTACATAATACCCAGTGCTCATTTCATCATGTGCCCTCCTTAATGCCCATTACCCAGTTACCCTATTCCCCTACCCCTGTCCCCTCTAGCAACCCTCAGTTTGTTTCTTATAGTTAAGAGTCTCTTAAGGTTTGTCTCCCTCTCTGATTTCATCTTGTTTTATTTTTCCCTCCCTTCCTCTATGATCCTGTTTTGTTTCTTAAATTCTACATATGAGTGAAATCATATGATAATTATCTTTCTCTGATTGACTTATTTCACTTAGCATAATACCCTCTAGTTCCATCCACGTCATTGCAAATGCCAAGATTTCATTTTTTTGAAGGCTGAGCAATATTCCATTGTGTGTGTGTGTGTGTGTGTGTGTGTGTGTACCACTTATATGGTATACCACATATACCACTTCTTTATCCATTCGTCTGTTGATGGACATCTGGGCTCTTTCCATAGTTTGGCTATTGTAGACATTCCTGCTATAAACATTGGGGTGCAGGTGCTCTTTTGGTTCACTACTTTTATATCTTTGGGGTAAATACCTAGTAGTGCAATTGCTGGGTCACAGGGTAGCTCTATTTTCAACTTTTTGAGGAACCTCCATACTGTTTTCCAGAGTGGCTGCACCGGCTTGCATTCCCACCAGCAGTGTAGGAGGGTTCCCCTTTCTCTGCATCCTTACCAACATTAATTGTTTCCTGTCTTGTTAATTTTAGCCATTCTGACTAGTGTGAGGTGGTATCTCATTGTGGTTTTGATTAGTATTTCCCTGATGCCGAGTGATGTTGAACATTTTTTCATGTGTCGTCGATTTGGATGTCTTCTTTGGAGAAATGTTTGTCCATGTCTTATGCCCATTTATTGACTGGATTATTTGCCCTTTGGGTGTTGAGTTTGATAAATTCTTTATAGATTTTGGATACTAACCCTTTATCTGATAACACATTTACAAATATCTTCTCCCATTCTGTTGGTTGTCTGTTGGTTTTGTCGACTGTTTCCTCACTGTGCAAAAGTTTTTTATCTTAATGAAGTCATAATAGCTCATTTTTGCTTTTGTTTCTGTTGTGTCTAGCCAGAAGTTGCTGTGGCTCAGGTCAAAGAGGTTGCTGCCTCTTCTAGGATTTTGATGGATTCCTGTCTCATGTTTAGGTCTTTCATCCATTTTGAGTTTATTTCTGTGTATGGTGTAAGAAAATGGTCCAGTTTCATTCTTCTGCATGTGGCTGCCTTGGGCACCTTCTATGCTAAATTCCAGGATTGCTTTTCTAGATTCTGTAATCTAGACAATCTTCTTAGGAGTTTCTAGTCTCAAACTTGGTTTCCGATAAATTTTAATATTCCCTTAACTCTCCTCTCTCTCATTTCCCTACCTGGCTAAGTGGGACCTGGTCTCATCATTGGCATATGGCTAATTCACTTCAGGACCACTAGGAAGTAGAAGCATGTGGTATTCCCAATGAGTATTCTGCAAAATGGAAATCTCTCTCAAGAAAGCCTAAGTGGTGGGCGCCTGGGTGGCTCAGTTGGTTAAGCCACTGCCTTCAGCTCAGGTCATGATCCTGGAGTCCCGGGATCGAGTCCCGCATCGGGCTCCCTGCTCAGCGGGGAGCCTGCTTCGCCCTCTGACCCTCCCCCCTCTCATGCTCTCTCTATCTCATTCTCTCTCTCAAATAAATAAATAAAAAATCTAAAAAAAAAAAAAAAAAGAAAGCCTAAGTGGTGGGGTGCCTGGGCAGCTCAGTTGGTTAAGCATCTGACTCTTGATTTCCGCACAGGTCATGATCTAAAGGTCATGAGATCAAGCCCCAATTCAGGCGCCTGAGTGTGACTGAGATCCTCTCTCTCCCTCTCCTCCTCCCCCCACCCCCGCTCACACTCTCTCAAAGTAATTAATTAATTATATCTTTAAAAAAAGAGAGAAAGCCTAAGTGGAAAATAAGTAAAGTTGACTTCCTCAGAAAAAAGTTCTCTTCTTTTGCATAATTAAGTGTTAATTTTTCAGCATCTTTTGAAATGGGATATTCAAAAGTGATAAGATTCCATTAGATGCTAGAATATTTTGCATAAATAGTTTCATGTTTCAAAAGGACGATACTAAACAGTATCCTCTTTCTTTTCTTTTTTTTCCTCCTTTCTTTTCAATGATATAATCAGAACTAACTCTGTACCCTTGTCCAGAATTAATCATCCCTATCCATATTTGATGTTTACACCTTTTAAATATTTATGAGCTGTTATGTTCCTTTATTGTTGTTTACCCACTCTGGGACATTTAGAAGCCTTACATTTCTTCCTTAGCCAAGCACTCCATTCCCTTCATCATTCTCTTGGCTGTTCTTTGGACTACCTCCAATTTGCATACATAATTTTGGTATTGAGGTGCCAAAAATACGTTTGTTTCAACTGGAGTCTTATTGGATTTGCTTTCACTCAAATCATGTACACAAATAAATGTGATCTCCAAGGGATGAAAACTCAGTGAGGGCTCCAAAGGGAAGCTAGGATATATAGATAGGCTGTTAAAATGCTATGGGAAGATTTGAAGTCACTAGGGAAATGGCATCTCAAAATCAAATGATCATAGAATGAGCAGTGTGTGGAAAATTCTGTTTGTAAGCTCAGGTCTGTGATCATTTTGAAGGTTTTTGTTGTAACTGCGGGTCTGTTGTTTTTTAAGATTTTGATGGGGTTGGGTTCAGTCTTACAACCATTTCCTAATTTTTAAATTTATTTTTTCTTTCTTGGTAATTGCAGAAGGCAGAGTCCTTTATCAGTAGGAAAACAGTTACTATTTCATTACAGAGGGAAGACTGAAGTAAAATGACCATTAAAATATTACAGACAAAGAGACACTGAAAACCCCGGAAAACTTGCGTGATCTTTTTAATAAATGGACACTTTGGATCTTATATTTTTATTTAAAAGGACTTTTCAAGTAGCAACATGACACACTGCACAAATAAGATATCCGTGAAATTATGTAGCACAACCAAATGACTTACAGTGAAATCCACTGAGGAGAGAAAATTGTGTTTTCTCAACAAAATGCCGTTTTTGCCCTAAGGCAATTCATGTTGGGGAAAGATATCATGTATAACATTGACACAAATCATAGGCATCTTCCCTAAACAGCATTTTTTTATTGAACTGCACACATGTGCAAATATTTGAGGCCTCAGAGAAGAAACAAACCAATGAAATACATCACTGCTATCACCAACTGAACTGGGGAGGGCAGTGGGAGCAGACACATTTCAGAGCCTAGTGATGAAGCAGAGAATTAGGAAGTAAATCAGAGCTTCTGATTAAAGGCTGATTTAGTCTGTCATAAATGGTCCTACAGTGGAAGAAAGCCTCATGCACAAAGATCAAAGATTAATGCTTCTACATACACCACAACACTCTCTGCAAGGAGGCAAGAGAAAGCAGGAGAAGGAAGGGGAAAGAAGAAATGCATCAAAGCATCCTAAGCATCCTGTGCAATATAATCTCCTTTTCTTAGTACAGCATGCACTGCTGCTATGAACAGTGGGGTCCAGGTGCCCCTTCGGATCACTACATTTGTATCTTTGGGGTAAATACCCAGTAGTGCAATTGTTGGGTCATAGAGTAGCTCTATTTTCAACTTTGTGAGGAACCTCCATACTGTTTTCCAGAGTGGCTGCACCAGCTTGCATTCCCACCAGCAGTGTAAGAGGCTTCCCCTTTCTCCACATCCTCGCCAACACCTGTCGTTTCCTGACTTGTTAATTTTAGCCATTTTGGCCGGTGTGAGGTGGTATCTCATTGTGGTTTTAATTTGTATAGGAGAAGTGGACTTGGAAAAAAACCACAATTCCACTTCTTAGCAACTTTACTTACATTTCTTTAATCCACACTTTAGAAGTTTCTATTATTTTAGATTAAATGCTATAGCACACATTTCTTCTGCTAAAAGGCCTTTAAAGTGTTTCGGTGGGACATTTAATTTCCCATTATGGCTGGTTTCTCAAATCATTCCCTTTGTAATTGTCACATTTTTACAGTCCTATTTAAAGTGAATTTAGTTTTCCAACTAAAAATATCAAGCTGAGTTGGAAATTGAAATCTAAGGACTGTAAAATAAAATGATGAAAAATGAGGCTTCAAGCAGAAGTTTTCAACTATTACATCTAGAAAGACCACTAGTAAAGTGTTTTCTTTTTCTCTTATTAAATACATAAGAATACTTCTAAAGTTATTTTGGTCAAAATAAAATTTTATAACTTTTCTAAATCTAGAAAAGGGAAAATGATTTATTTTATACCTTGTTAGTTATTTAAATGTGTAAATATTTGGTTTGATTGGGGCGTCTTCTTTATGCTTCACTTAAATTACAGTTTCAGCTTTACAAAGTTTACTTTTGACCATATTTTGTTAAACATTTAATCTTTTCTGTAGCGTCACAGATATAAGAAAGAATACAGATACGTATTTTTTTTCTATTTGGTATTTTAAAACCTCACTGCTATGTTTTGCGTGATAAACAGTCTAAATGCTTTCATGTTTATCTTTACCCTTAAGGGATACATATTAAATGCATTAACTAGGTAGCCCAGGTGCTACTATCTACATTACAGGTTAGTTACTGAGATGTTGACCTGCTGAAGGTCAATTGCGTATTTAATTGGAATTACATTTTCTGCCTCCCAACTTTTGGACTAGTACACACTTCACAGTGCCTCACTGATTTTCAAATGTACTCTAGACCCCACTCAACTGAATGGAAGCATGCAAATCCCAACATGAATTAGATCTGGTTAAATTGGTCAATCATTATCTGATTGGTCTCAACGATTGTAGCATTAAATACTATTTCACATTGATTTCCCTTGCTATTTTTTCTTACAATATTTCCCATTTAGTCAGCCTCTGTATGGATATGCTTTTCATTTGTGAGTACCCAATTATCATGCCTTCATGTTGGATGGAAGACCGATTAGCATGGATTAATTAAGGTAATGAAATAATTATACTTATTATGATATAACTATATAGTAACCACCATTAGTATGGCCTAATTATCTAGTAGTTATGAGTGTGTGGTTTGGAGATCTGATTTAAGTGGGCTTGAATTTGACCTTCAGTATATACTATTAATGTGTGTGCTCTTGCAAGTTAATCTCGAGCCTTAGTTTTTTCATCAGTAAAGAGGAGATGATAGTACTTAGAGTTTGTTTTTTAATAGATAAATTATTTAACCGTATTATATTTTATACATGGTAAAAGCTCCATAGTTATTACTAACGTTACTTTTATTGCCCTAGCCATAAGGGTGTATAGATATCAAATTTTGAAACAGTCATGTTCCCATAACACCATAGTTCTGGAGGTGGGACAGGTAATGCAAATTTGGTCATAACAAGTTCTTCGCTGGGAATTTATTAAACTCAAGCTGGAATAAGAGGCTGGTCACAGCAAATGATGCTGCAAACAAGCAAGACAGAAACAACAGTAAAGCAAGATAGCACTGATGGTGTTTGGGTTCCAGAATCCAGAGTTCCCTGGGGCTAGTTCTCCCTCTGCCTTTTCTCTAGTTTTTGTTTGTAGGTCAATAAATTCCTCTTAATTAGTTTGTTTTGGATTTTTGTGACCCACTAATGGAATCCAATAATATAGTATCTTAAGAAACACATTTCTTCATCCTTCAGTTAACATTTAATACTCCCAACAGTGTCTTATTACTTATTTATTTACATGCTTATTTTTCTCTTCCCTTTACTAAAATGTAAGCTCTATTTGGACAAGAATTTGTAACACTTTTCCTCAGGTATTAGAAAATCCCTACCGCCTAGTAGGCACTCAGTAAATATTGGGTGAGTGAATGCATGAAGGGAGAAAGGAAGGAATAGTCTTTAAAAAAAAAGTGCTCTCTGATCAAAGGATATACATCTATATCCTTTCTTGAATAGATTAGGTATAGATGCAAATTTAACATATATTGAGAACTTTACATTGAGCCAGTCATCATGTTAGATATTGTACACCTTTTAAGACTGTTAGTATCATCCCCATTTTACAAATGAGAAAATGGAGGGATAGTGAGGTAAAGTCATGGTGGTGGATTCTGTAATGTCCTGTCCCGATCAGCCTTTGAGAATCAGTTGCTCCCTATTCTGCTTGGAGTGCTGTCAGCAATCGGCCCTCACATGTCACTTCCCAACCCATTAGGTTGCCTCCACTGAAGAGAGTACTCCCTTGCTCAAGGTCATGTCTCCTTTCCAGGGCAACCCACATCTAAGGCCTGATGTGGAGGGATAAAGGCCCAACTCAGGACAGCTCTAAGGATCATACCTACCCCAGAACTCCCTGTAAGGTAGGCTGAGGCCTCTCCTGACGCTGTATTACCACTCCACTTCTCCCTTTTGTCCAGTTCACCTTCCTTCCTATCCTTTCCCCATGTTTTGATCTCCACTCCCTCATTAATAGACCAGAGTCTGCTTCTCAGGGAAAGCAGCGTGCTGTGGTGACTTGAGAAGATCCCTGCCCCAGCTCATGAGGAGGCCTCTCTGAGGACATAAAGTGGGCTGAGAGCTGTCAGAGCTGGGAGAAGTTGAGCTCTGAAGTCTGAGTGGAGGAAGGGCTAGGCCTTCTCTAGGGTCTTGAAGATGACAACTGTAGCTGGAACACAAGGAGCTGGAAGGAAAGAGGCTTGAGAAGGTGGTGGGCACCAGGCCATGCAGGGCTCTGTAAACCATGCCAAGAAGTTAGACTTGTATTTTTAATTGTTTCTGCCCTTCTTTCTGCTCACGCACCAGGATCTGCCTACTGCTGTCTCTAGCTATAATGGGTCTGCCCTTTGGGGCCCATTTCTGCCCTATGAAATTTTACTAGAATTTATATTTTCCTTTCAGAATGCTGTTCATAGACCCTTTCATTCTTAACCTTCTCACTGGCTTCCTACTATAATTACAGTCTCAAAAAGCAGTTGTTTTCTGGGAAAAAGAATGTTTTGAGCTACTTGTTGTGACTTAGTTAATTGTGTATCATTTAAAAATTTTTTATCCACTGAAAAGACTAGAGTTCCGGTTGTTATGATTCAAAGGCAAGAGGGAAGACTTCCTAGAGTTTCGTGTGATTATGAAAACCTTTTCAGACATTTTCAGTGATCGTGGTTTATACCACATTGATTTGCAATGTGGGTCAGTCAGGTGACCCTTGGAATTCAGTAACTTCTAGGTCACAGAGAAGCACAGATGAGCACCATAGATCTTTGTGTTTGGTAACCAGTGGGGTGTGTATGTGTGTGTCTGTGTGCGTGTGTATGTGCGTGTGTGTACACCCCCCCCCCCCAAACTGTCTTGGTATCCTGTCTGGAAGAAGTCTAAATGCTAAGGGTTTTCACCTATTTGGGGCAAGTATCAATGTGTGGTGGAAGCAACGTGGTATCTGCAATCTGGAAGATGCAGAGATAAATGGATCATACACGTGCTGCAGGCCTTATTTTCCTGCATGATTTTTCCCCAGCGTTTCTCGACAACTTAGAACAATAGTTCTCACGTTTGACTGCCTGGGATAATAAATACCTGTGGCACTTTTTAGATCTAAGGTTCTCTGGGAAGATCTTCTAAAACTCTAGCTGGAGCCCAGATAGCTATTTTGTGGTGGAGGTGGTGGTGATAGTGGTTGATCTTTTCAACTTATACCTGTGATTTTTTGGACTGCCAGGGGTGAGAAGCATTAGTCTGTTCTAATGTCTAAAAAGAAGGTGTCTGTGGATCAAGGATATTTCTTCCTTTGTCTACTGACACACTCACAACTTTCAAAATTCCTGAGATTGATGTTCTCATTTCCAGAAGAATGGTAAACTATCTATAATTATACAGCAACCAGTCCTCAGTCATCAATAATGCTTTTGCCTCATTGCTTTCTTTGGGCTGCTGCTTAGAAGTAAAGGCATGCCAAACAAAGTAAGAGGGTTCCAGACCTCTGTATGTGTCTGTGTGTGCATGACAGAGAGAAGAAAAGACAAAAAAGAAGCAGTATTCATGAACGCAATGTAAAAATGCACCAGAACTTTGATAGGTATTCTCTATCCTAGTTTTTTATTAAACTTCCAAATCAATGTATCTCACCACCAGAGCGTGTAATTCCACCCATAGCACAGTAAAGCAGAGCCGCTCCTTTTGAGTGATGTACAGTTGCACAACTCTGAGGGATAACTTCACACAGAATTACGATGAATGTTACTCCTTCGAGCTTTGCAGTGCAGCACTCTTGATTTGGATGTAGGGAAGAAGGCCTCAGAGCAGTGGTTTTCAACCAAGGGCGATTTCGTCCTTCAGGGGACATTCAGTAATATCTAGAGAACATTTTTGGTTGTCACAACTGGGTGGGAGTGGGACTGTTGCTACTGATAATCTAGTGATTAGGGTCCTGTTCTCAGTGCACAGGACAACCTCTTACAAAAAAGAGATTATCCTTCCCAAAATGTCCATCATGCTCAGGTTGAGAAACCCTGGCTTATTTGTATTAGCTTTCTTGCCCCCATGATCCCATGTAAATATGGAGGTAAGGGCAGGAACCTTGTCGTTTTTTTGGTTTTGTGTTTCCAGTATCTAGAACAGTACATGGTACACAGTCGTTGCTGAGTATATTTTTTGGATGATTGAATGAGTGAACTGTTTGAACTGGGCAACTTTCTAGGTGAATGGGAACTGCATTAGGAGCCAGAAGTGAGTCCTGCCTATCTCTGTGGTTGCCCTTACATGGAAATTCCAGTTCAAGGGGGGCTTAATATGTAGGTGACTAAAGATGTCTCATTGGAGAGGCGCCTGTGTAGCTCAGTCGTTAAGTGTCTGCCTTTGGCTCAGGTCATGATCCCAGGGTCCTGGGATCAAGCCCTTCATCGGGCTCCCTGCTCAGTAGGGAGCCTGCTTCTTCCTCTCCCACTCCCCCTGCTTGTGTTCCCTCTCTTGCTAGCTCTCTCTCTGTCAAATGAATAAATAAAATCTTAAAAAAAAAAAAAAAAAGATGTCTCTGTGGGTTTTCTGTGGTGCCTGCCATGTTCTAGTTTATTTTTCCTTGAAGTTTTGCCCACCTGGGTAACTTCAGTGCCTTGAGGCTTCATGTCATTCCTAAGACGGGGACATTAGCTTTGGTCAGTTCAGTATATCCCATATTATGGGATAGATACCACTGATGGGATATAAGGATCAGAGGTAATCTAAGATTAAATATAATTAAATAATAGACTTAATGTAAAGCAAACATTTGTTCCTTTAATTTTTTTTCCCTGATACTTCAGGGTAAGTCAAAGGCTAATTTTGTGCGAGCATGATTTTATACATTTTTAACACTTTCCTCCATCTCTTTTTCATAAAAAGAGTCCAGACCTCAAAATCCAGGAGTCTGCTAGTCACAATGTCTCTTTAGAACTTAATTGGTTAGGTTTCATTGTGTTTATTTTCATGTAAAATGATGCTGATTCCCCATTTATAGTTGTGAGAGAACACATTATCGTAAGATATTTTAATTTAAATAGGAAAGCCAATTAAAAATACACACAAGTAATGCATGCTTACAAAACACATCATGAACATATCATTTGAAGGGATTGAGAAACATTGAAGTTGTTGATTTCAATAATTCTGACATCTCATCTCGAAAAAGATAGAATCTTGGGGAACACCTGCCTGGTGCCTCTGAAAGAGGCAGCTTGTTCTGGGGATGTGTGAACAGATCGGTGGGGGCTACTTGGGAGATGACTAGGGATGCTAGAAAGAGGGCAGCCCCCCAGGAGGGAGCAAGTGCCGAAAGGCCACGTAGGGCCCTTGGAAAGGTCACCTGCCTCTGGTCATAGTGTTCCCTTCTTCCCACGTGGCTGACTGTCCAGACAGCACCAACGTCACTTCTGATTTGAGAGGCCTGGGAGAGTGAGAGGGAGTATTGTTTCATGGGAGCAAGCAGTCATGCTATTATGAGTCACAGAACATGAATCATGCGTCACAGTTTCTCTTAGCAGACCTCCGTGGTCTTTTAATGCCACCATGCATTTGGGTCTTGAAGACCTTTGCATTGCCAGCCAGTGTGTGGTCACCAGCCTCTATTTCTTCTTCTCTAATAAGGGGCCTTCCTCTTGAGACTTTTGAGTCCATGTTTGTATAATTGCAAACCTGGGGTTAGGAATTTGCATCTGTTTCTCTCACTTCTGCCTTAGGGGACCACAGACAACAAAATCTCATCCTTTCCCTATGACCTTCAGATGTTTGAAGAGAGGTTTTATGTCTCACTTGCATCATCTGTTTTCCAGGAAGACAGAAACATCCCTAGGTCTTTCAACTTTTCCTTCCATGAGACAGTGCTAATCTCTCCTCCCATCTTGGGAGCTTGCCTCTGAATAAGCTCACTTGGTCTGAATCAATTTTAAATCTAAGCACTTAGACCTGGATATAACTTACGAGGGATTTCCTGAGTGGAATAAAATAAAGTGTAACAATCAAATCCTGTATTCCAGGTACCGTACTTCTTTTACCTAGGATCACCAACTTTTTGGCAATTTCATCACATGGTTTATTAACAAACTCTTTCCTTTTCATACTACAGTTATGCCAAACCTTTATTTTAAGCATTTGGCAACAGCTTTCTAATAAAAATATGTGTGATTGTGTTGTGTGTGTGGTGGGGGACGGGGGAGGGGGTGGGGGTAGGAATTGCAGGGACATAGGAGCGAACTGGTAAGTACCAAGAGAAGTGGGAAATTTGAAAACATGAAATATCTGACACCAAGTTCGAGCTTGGCACAGATTGTATTTTTCCTTAGCCTGTTTAAAGGGAGTATTTCTCCAGGTTTGGTGTCTGAGTCACTTACATCAGCAGCATCTTATCTGGGAGGCCCTGCCTGAATACCAAACCCACCCCCCACCCCGCACAGTCTCTCATCCACCTTTGCTTGCCATTGCTCTCCCCTATTAGATTTCTATTCCTAGCTCTTATCACTACCTACATTTTATGTATTTTTATTTATGGATTAAAACAATTTATAAAAGCAGGGACTTTGTTTTTTCACCACTATATCTGTAAGACTTAACACATAATATTTGTCACAATGAATTTGTTAAATGAATAACTGAATAAATAAGTAAAAGAATGATTTGGGATGTTAATTACATATGCAGATTCCTGGACCCCCCACTGTACCTGCTGAATTAGAATTTCTGACAGTGGGGCCCAGGACTGTAGGGATTCATTGTATGCTAAAATTTTAGCATGGCTCTTTTTGCATAAGTGCGCAAAACATTCATGAAGCACACCCAAACCAAAAACAAAGTATAAAGAGCACATTTTTGAAATATTGAAAAATGGCCATCTACCTTTACATTCTTAAAAGAAGACATGTCTGTACCAAGGCATTAGTATATGACCATTTAGATCTTTAATTTTAAGGCCTTTGCACATTACTGACCATTTGAGGATCACTACCTCCCAAACCATAACATTTGCCATAATGTAGGTCTGTTATTTAAAGAGATGGAAGGAACTTACAGTAAAATCCTGTTTTGACTATGATGCCACAATAGCTTGAGCGTTCACTCCCACTTCCTAAATCCCATTCCATTGCAAGTATGACAGCAAAGATCTGTACATACATGGGTACCAGCTGACTACTGTAGCTTACCAAACAAGTCCCAGGTAGATCATTTTAAAAAGTCACCTTACTGACACAGCTGGGCTGTCGTTTGTGAAACTCGTTCAAAATGCTGATCTCAGAAATCCAATGCATAGTGGGATGAAAAAAATCTGCATAAAGCCTTTCCATGGAAGGAGAAATTCTTATTTTCCTATAAACTTCATTACTAATAAAATAAGGGAGAAGAGCAATAAGAAACAAATAAGATTAGGAAAGCCAGAATGGTTTTTAAATTAAGTTATTCTTCTCAGATTTTTCTATGAGACATCGGCAGCTCGGCAACCACCAGTTTATTGGAAGTTAGTCTGGTTTTTGAGTTTGAGACAGTTTGAGAAGCCTTTCTGTCTGCCCCATTTTTTACTTATTAAATTAATTATACTTAATTTGTTTTTCAGAAGTAAATGAGAATCATCTGAATGGCGAGCTAAGCTGTTAAATCCCACAATGGTTTGGTCACTTAGTTCTGCCTCCTAGCTAGCTGGACAAGGGTACACTCCATGTTTTTACCTTTGATCGTTGTACAAAAAGAAAGTCCGATATTGCATAATATAAGCATAATGAAGAAAAAATTGTCTACACAATTGCTCAGTGCAGCTGTCCACTGAAACACTATCTGTTTAGCATGATGTTTATATAATTTTTACATTCAGGTAAACTATTGGGTCTTAAAAGAAGAAAGTAAGGAGGAAGGGAAGCAGGGAGAAAGACAGAGGAAGGAGAGGGATGTAAGTAGAGAGGGAAAAAGAAAAGAAAGAGGGAGAGAAGGGAGAGGGAAGGAGGGAAAGAGAAAGATGAGGAAGAATGCTATATTATTTTTCCTTCATGAAACATAATGTAATAGGAAAGGCCAGTTACTACTAAAATCAAGCTTTGAACTGAGGTTAAAAAATCATATTGCATCCTTGAATTTCATATTCACTACATGTGTGCCCTCAAAAGGTCACAAATTTATTGATTTCTTACTTGTAAAATATATGATTTGGAGCTAAATGATATTGAAGAAACATTCCAGCCTTAGAACTGTATGGCTCTTTGATTTTTAATATATCTGCTAAATTTGAAACATGACAAAAAGAATATTTAAAAATATAAGCCTCAAAGTTAAGGGTTGGCTATAAAGGAGCTAAATAGTATATATAAGGAGAAATAAACTTTGAATAAAATGATAATAATTGTGAAGTACAATAAAATGATAATAATTGGACTAATTCAATCTTTAGTATTTTAATAAGAAATTAAGCAGTATATGTTATTAATAAATTCTTTAAGTCAGTAATTTAGTTTTAGAGTTTTAACAGCTTGAGTATATTCACAGCCAAGATCTATGGTAGATATGGGGCTGGTATCACACGTTTAAATGCAAAGGAAGGAGGCATCAGGAAAGGTACAAGACAATAAGGAGTGCTGGAGACTGGAGCACTGGAGAAAACGGCCTATTCTAAAACTGGAATGTTCTGCTCAGCTCTGGAAGATCATTGCCATGTGCCAAAGCAGGACTTGTCCTGTCAGACTTGCTACATATTTTTAATAAAAAGGACAGAAATCTGTATTTTATTGTTAAAACTCCTAATGGTTAAGAAAAGGAAGCTGGGATGCCTGGGTGGCTTAGTTAAGCGTCCGACTCTTGATTTCAGCTCAGGTCATGATCTCAGGGTCATGGGAATCAAGCCCCTATTTTGGGCTCTTTGCTGAAGGGGGAACCTGCTTGAGATTCTCTCTCTCTCCCTCTGCCCCTCCCCCTGCTTGCACTCTCTCTGTCTCTGTCTGTCTCTCTCAAGAAAGAAAGAAAGAAAAGGAAAGAAAGAAATGGAAGCTAATGGGGCGCTTGGCTGGCTCAATCAGAAGAGCATGCGACTTGGGGCACCTGGGTGGCTCAGTCGTTAAGCACCTGCCTTCGGCTCAGGTCATGATCCCAGGGTCCTGGGATCGAGCCCCGCTTCGGGCTCCCTGCTCCGCTGGAAGCCTGCTTCTCCCTCTCCCACTCCCTCTGCTTCTGTTCCCTCTCTCGCTGTGTCTCTCTCTGTCAAACAAACAAACAAACAAACAAATAAACAAATAAATAAATAAATAAAAGAAGAGCATGCGACTCTTGATCTCGCTGTCATGAGTCCAAACCCCATATTGGGTGTATAGATTACTTAAAATAAATAAATAAATAAACTTTAAAAAAGGAATGAAGGGGAAGGGAAGGGGAAGGGAACTAATTTAAGCCTCCACAAAAGCCACTGTGCGAGCTAAACAAAATGCACCTATGAGCATTTTGCCGCCTTTGATTCTAGGGTCTTTGAAGGTGCCTTCTACTCATTCAACTACCAGGTGAACTACTATCAGTTGTCAAAGTTTAGTGACAGCTTTTTAATGATCTCGTTTAGATATTTAAAGATTGGTTATCCCTGTGGAATTCCAAATGGCTGAAACATGAAGACAATATAAATGCCATGCAAAGTGAAGGAAGTTTGGAGAGTAGATTTTTTTTTTTTGTAGATTTCTCGCTATTCCCAAGCAGAGTTGCTCCCAAGCAGAATCCAGAAGCTCTGGCACCTAAAAGCTCCTTAGAACAGAAATGAGCTGCTCCATTAACCTGCTTCTGTCCACTCTAGTGCCCTGAGACTAATGGTAATTCATCAAATGAACTCTTAGCCATCTGAAAGAGCTAATTCAGACTCATCCCCAGGGTGGTATTGATGCATTAAGAGGTTATGGCTCTTGGAGTAGTTAATAAAAAAAAAAAAAAAAAATGCAATAGACTTGCTGAATAGTTAACTGAAAATTTCTCATTTATACCATGATGGTTCTGAATTTTGCCAGCTACTTCTTTGTACCACTGTGTCAGTTTCTTGTTTGTTATTTTGTTTTCTCTTAAGGAAGAATAATGTTAGAGAAAGGAAATGTTCATTTGTTACTAGAAACTTCCAATTATAAGATGTACTACACAGGACATCGTAAGAGTCCCTTGTTTCCAACTTGCATTTGTCACTTCTCCAAATCACTCACATATCCATATATTTGTTTTTCTATCTAGCTAAGATTTATTCACATAATTGGTTTATTGAGTCCATTTTCTCAAAGATGAGAATTATAGTACATTTTTGATTTATGCATGTATTTGCTTTTCTGCGTCTTACTTTTAAATTTTTACAGTTCTTGGAACATAGAGAACATGCACCCCATTTGTGTTGGCTTAGTGGATGTTGAAAGAGTGATTTCAATGATGCCACATATTTTTTCCTTTGTTCGTAGCTACACACATATGTGTAAGGTCCACCTTTTGAATGGATCCATGTGCAGTGCCAGATGGGGTAACACAAAGTGCTAATATTGATTTTAAAAGAAGGAGCTTTTCTTATATGTTCCTTTCCAGCAATCAGCTTATCTAAGATAGATGGTATCAATAGGCTGCACTATCACTGTCTTAGGACAGACTTGCAAAAATGCCCCACAGTTTTTTATTTAGTTTTTCTCCCTTGGGTGCTTTGCTCTAACTCTGTCATACAGACCTTACTATAAGGATAACCAATTAGTAGTTAGATGAGTTGAATGAGTCTTTTTATGTACTCTATTCAAATGGCACTAAATTCATTGCCACATGAATAGGACAAGTGAATTACCTCTTTATGCCCTTTTAAAGCAAGCCCACACAGTACATGATACCGTTCATAACCCTTGCCTTTATTGCTCTTTACTATACCTTGAGAATCATTCTGAAAATGAACTTGTAGAGCTCCTATTTGTATTGCAGTAGAAAAAAGAACTCAGTAGTAGTAAGAATGTGTAGTTTTTTTGAAGAAATAGAAAGGGAGAAGTAGTTTTGAAAACAATGCTTGATGGAACAACAATGAGAATACTTACTGGCAGTTTACACCTTTAATAACACAGGACTATCAAACTAACAAAATGGTCCTGTCCTGTATCATTTCTGCATGGCACAGATGTATGTTGTGGACCTACTACATGCCATACATTAAGATTGCCAAGGTAAATTCTCACTTCCTGTCTTTGAGATACTCAGACTTGGGGGCTATTTGGGAAACTCGATGCTCATTATTTGACTCTCAGAATGAATGATCCTTAGTCTTTTAACAAAGGACATTCTGATTAATAACATAGTCTTGGGGTTGTAGGGAAAATGTGTCATTCTGGAAAACAAAGACCTTCTGTCTCTTTTCAAACAGGACCATTTGCATAAAAGAGCAGAGTGCTAAGTGAATTACACATCTCCAACTCTATGTAAACATTCCTTTCCAGTCATTGCTTCCTGGTCAGCAATCCTGAGCACTTTGAAAGGTCTTTAGTTTGGGTTTTAGGAAAGAACTACAAGGGAGATACAGCCTTCAGTAGTTGTTACGTAGTAAATTTGTTACTAATGACATTATGGCATGTAATGGAAGCATCATACCTAATGTTTACTATGACTACTACGTACTACATTTACCTTGTGCCAGGAACTGTGTTTATCTCTTATTTGCATAATACACAATTATTTAATTGACTGGTGGTTTTGCCAAAGTAGCTAAGAGAGTGTCCTGCTGAAGTTTATGTTCTGGCTCCCATACTTGCTAGTTATGTGATGAACTTGGCCAAATTGCTTAACATTTCTGTGTCTCACTAACCTCATCTGTAAAATTGAGACAGTGGAAATATTTACCTGATAGTTCTTTATGAGATTAAATCAGATGATACCCATTAAGTGCTTGCAACACATCGTAAGCATTCAATAAAAGTTTGCTATAACATTTTCATATCACTCAATTAATATTTGCTATGATATTTTTACATCACTTACTGGTCACCAAAGAATTGTCCTTTTTTATTGTTCTCATTCTCTAGATAAGGAACTGGGCTTCACCTTACTTCTTTCATCAAAAATTGCTGCATTTCTGAGTTGAAATGCAAATCTGACTGATCTGATGCAAGCCCAGAAGAATGATGATATGTGGTGGGAAGAGGATAGGCCTGTGCCTGGATGTTTCTAGAATTCCATACAATAATATATTATCCTCACACTCAGTCAAAACCTGTGGGGAGAGGTATGGGAAATGTAATGCCAGAATCTTGTAAGTATTCATAGTGAAGCAGAAGGTTTAATGAGGTGGGATTGTAAGGTTTTTAAAACTTGATGGTTGCTACAAGGTAGGAATGGAATGGAATGGATGAGAGGTGGTAAATTTGGATAAGCATTCTAGGAGTCTTCTAGAATGGAAGAGATTTCTCAGTATTCAAGGTCCTTGAAACTTCTTGAAACTTGGTCAAAATAATATGCCTTCTAAGAAAAACAATTTCATGCAGAGAAAAAGAAATGAAACCAGTAGGTATCTGAAGTGGGGGGTGGTAGTTCTGGGTCTGTGCAGCTTGTCTACTAGGAGCCGATCATATTCTTAGGGGCAGTTGCGAAGAAAAGATCTATAAAATCTGGTAAGGTTAGTAACCGTGGCCAACTGTGATGTGCAGTATCCTTGGTTAAGTATAAAGCTTAGGGAAAGATTCTTCTTTCTTTCACTTTGAAGAATTATGTAGCTTAGTCAGGGCCTGGTACCAAGAGCTGTGTCAGCAGTAGGAAAGCAGGTTCTCCTCAAGCCTCTGTCCCTTTGAACCTATAGGCGGCTCTCATGGGCACCTTTAACAATGACACCAGTGAATGGCAAATGGAACTCTGTCTTTACCAAGGGCAGCTTTGGAATTTGTACATGGGGAAAGTTGAGTGTCAGCAATCTAATGAGGAGGGGGCTAGTGGCTGATCTTGAAGCTCTAGATCTGCCTAGCAGGAATTCTATTTTTACTTAGATTGTAAATTTCTTTGGGATGCTTGGTGGTTAATGGTGGTTGTGGAACTAACCTTCTTCAAGGTACAGGTTGGCATTGCAACTGATTTTTCTTTATTTGTAAAAAACATTAAGCTCTGGCTTTGGTTCCAGCAACCTCAGGATGGAAGCTTGCTTTGTGGTGTAGGAGCTGAAAACTGCTCCTTTCTTTCCTTCTAGGTTCTTTGGCTGGTCTAATAATTAAGTTGAGCTAAGACAGATTAACAGAAGAAAAACAGATTTAATTTCATACATATGGGATCCCCATGGACAAATATGAGACTCACAGACAGTCAGGGAATTGAGGCTTGTATACCATTCTGAGTTGAGAAGGGATTAGGGTTCTGGCTTCAAAGGGGAGGAAGACAATTCACAGGAAGATGAGAAGAGCAAATGTTTGGTAAATAGATGTTTGCCCTGCCATGCAGGTAAGTCTTTCTGATATTAAGAGTTTCTCTGATAATAGCTCTCTCTTCCCGGTAGAGACCCTCTATCTAAATTCTTTTAGGCATGTGGAGCCTGGGTGGCTCAGTTGGTTAAGCATCTGCCTTTGGCTCAGGTTATGATCTCAGGGTCCTGGGATTGAGCCCTGCATCGGGCTCCCTGCTCAGCTGAGAGTCTGCTTCTCCTCTCCCTCTGCCCGTCCCCCCCAGCTGTGCTCTTTCTCACTCACTCAAATAAATAAATAAAATTAAAAAAATAAATAAATTCTTTTAGGCAGTTAAGGGAGAAGCAAAAAACTCTTCCTGAGGCTGTTAGGTATTCATGGTGTTTAGCTCAAAATAATCCACATGCCGACATGGTACATTTTGGGGTGGTATGCCCTCAGCGGCAACCTATCTGGTAGAGACTGTGTGGTTTTCTTGCATCAAGGTTAGGATGGGATCAAGTTTTATTTTCATCTAGAACAGGCGAGGTAAGAGCAAATGGGATAGTCTTCAAACACGTGTGAGCCAGATGTGGATTCTTTAACCTTTCAGAGGTGGGCATGGAGGTGCTCTAAATCAGCAAGGCAGCACGTCCAGAGTTTTAATTTAGGTCATGCTAACACACAGTTATTTACTCTTATCATAACAACAATAGGTATTAAAACAATAGTTATTAATCAGAGTTGTCCCCTGATTATCTTAGGATCCAGTGGTATAGAATGAATATTTGTGCCCCCCCCCACCAAATTCATATGTTGAAGTTTATCCCCAGTGTGATAGTATTTGGAGGTGGGGACTTTGGGAGGTGATTAAGTTCTAAGAGGGGAGCCCCTATGAATGAGATTAATGTCTTTACAAGAAAGACATCAGAGAGCTCCCTCATCCCTTTGGCCATGGGAGGACCCCAGCAAAAAGACACCTATCCGTGAACCAGGAAGCCAGTTCTCGCCAGACACTTCATCTGCTTGTGCCTTGATCTTGGGCTGCCCAGCCTCCAGAACTGTGAGAAGTAAATTTCTGTTGCTTATAAGCCACCCACTCTATGGTTCTCTGGTATAGCAGCCTTCCTGACTAAGACATCTAGGAGAGGATCTCACCCTTCCCCTAATTGAAATGGTAGGAACTGAGTCTACTGGGAGCTAGCTGATCACAGAGCACGTGAGAGCATCCTCATAGCATTTTTGTCCTCATTCCTTTTCATATTGGCGCATCTGGGTCCTTGCATTCATTCATCTGTTACTTCCAGTATATATCTCATATTTCACAGTGGTAAGGACCCTGTGCTGTCTTTATTTTGTGCTCCTTCGCTGTATATGGCAGAATTCAAAGAAATGCCTATTGACGAACTGAACAGCTAAGTGATACCATTTTTGTTAAGGCAGTTTTACTTGGCAGCAAGATCTCTTTTTGAAATTATGCTGAGAAGGACTATCTTGCTATTATTTCCCTGGTGATCTCTGGGCACCGAATATAATGAGAATTTGTTTCCTTGCCCTGGTAGCAACTTCCTTTGCATACGATCTAAATTACCACTGGGAGGTGATTTAGGCCTTAGGGTGGGTTGGGATTATTCATTTTCCTCTATTTTATGTTCATATTTTAGTTCCTACTTACTTCTCCTTAATATTGCATTGCACTTCTTAAGAAATTTTTTAGTATTGAGATGTTTCTAGTGGCTCATGTTACCTTAAAATTATGAGGATTTTTTTATTATTTTGCAAGAAGAAAATTAAAACTAAAAGCATGATCTGTAAAATCTTTTCTGTTGATGGTCAATTCTGAAATGATACATCTTTCCTATGAAAAACCTTGCTTTAGTTTTATATCACAGCTGGTAGCTGGTAGCTTATTCAATTCATATTTGTTGTCTTATAACATTGTGTGTTTACTCCTGCTTTGAATGTGTTTTGCCCCAACATATGTTCTGTAGATAAACAGTCTTTTGCATGAAGAAGGCAGTAGGTTTCTCAAGCTTCTATATTATATTAATATCAAACAGTGAGGAAAATAATTCGGAATAATAAAGTATAAGATTTTATAGAAGATCTAGTGGTGACATGGAAAATATATTAAGAAATGATGACTAGGGGCACCTGGGTGGCTCAGTCAGTTAAGCGTCTGCCTTCGGCTCAGGTCATGATCCCGGGGTCCTGGGATCGAGCCCCGCATCAGGTTTCCTGCTCAGTGGGGAGCCTGCTTCTCTCTCTCTCTCTGCCTGCCACCCCCCCTGTTTGTGTGCGCTCTCTCTCTCTGTCAAATAAATAAATACAACCAACCAATCAATCAGTAAGATAAAAGGATGTCGAGTGGGATTTCGTATTTTTGTTGTTGTTGTGGATCCCAAATTGATAATTAGAGTTCACAGCTGAAAACACAGATTAGCCCAGTTAATCTTTAGTAAGAGAGAATTAAAATCTTAGTAAAGAGAGCAATAAAATCTCAGGGCTAGAATCTTCCTCGGAGGCGTCCTGAGAGCCGAAAGAAGCCGGAGTTCCTCAGCATTACCAGCTGCCTTACTTGTGTAAGGAGAGATTTGGAGGCAGGAAGACGAGAGTGGCTCTCTGAAATTGTTGGTGCAAATCGTGCATTGTTTGTGCTAAGAGGGGCTCCCTCTGTAGCACTCTTCCTTAATGCGAAGCCACGTGAAGGGGTCTGATATAATCCTTTGAACAGATTGATGTGCCTGAGAGATGGGAACCCGGCAACGTGTCCCCTGTTGGGTTACCTGAATCACTGGTGGACTTCCTGGTCTGTGCCTGGGCCGATGTGGGCAGGGCAGGAGACACTTCGGGGGAGGTCATAGGATGGGCCAGTCGAGCAGCTCGTACTTTTACCTCTGGGTCCAGCAGGGGTGCATGAATGTCTTGTAGATCAAATAGAGCCGGTAGAAAGTGGCTGGGTGTGAGCTGTCTTGCGGGTACCTCACCTAAGGGGGTTGCTAAGAGGACTTTGTCACCAGCTGCGGGATGCTCTGGGATCATTCTGGGATCGGGAGTGAGGGGTAGAGATGGGTGGGGGGTGGAGGTGTAAGTGCCTGGGGCTGGTGCAGGGGCTGACCCAACAGACAGGCTAGAAGTGACAGTTATAATTCCAAGATGCTACAGAAAGAGGAAGAATAAAATAGGAGACTGCATGCCTCTCCTCATTTAATAAATTCCATCCAGCCTTAGTTCTGGCCAGAAATGAGGAAGGAAGGAGCATTTTGAATCTGCCTGAACTTTAGTTATAGGAAGTGACATGAGGGTTATGGAATGACAAGATATCATAGAGTGATGGGAAAGGCGAATTTGGCAAAATAGTGTTGAAAGCCACGTTTGAGGGAAAAAGTGGAATCATTTCAGGCTAATGCTCTACCTGAGCTGAGGATCCTTGATCAACCAATTTCAGCTGTATTGGAGAACTCCATGAGGCCTCCTATTTTATTTTCCCTGAACGTCGACCCTCGTGCCCACTGATTATTTCTAGCCAGTCCTAGGCAGAGAGGTTGTCAGGGACATTACAGAAACCTGCTTGATACATTTACCACACGGGGAAATTCTCATGAGATGAAATGAAGGGAATTTGTGAGGGTGTAGAAAACCTGTCAAAAATTTTTAATTTTGAATGGACATTGGCATCAACTGAAGCCGGGGATGCAGAGCTGCAAAAGCTGATATATTCATGCTAAGCTGTGGAAATCAGGAAACGTGCGATATGGTTATCTGACAAATAAATTCAGAGGAGCAGCGGAGAGAGGAAAGGGAAATCAAAGTGAACATTGATGAATGTGGGGAGGAGTATTGTGTGTCGAGCATGCATCCTGGTTCTTCCTTTTAATACGCATGCTGTGTTTGAAGCCGTCTTATGAAAAGTCATCTTTCATGTTAAGTGGAGATCATGTTTTTGTGACATTTCTATTTGGTAATCATATCTCTAGCTATTAAAAATAACATTGTGATAAAACACTGTTTTGATATGTGCTGACTGAAGTCATATGGTAGACGTTTTCTGCAATATAGCAGGATTTCAACAGAATTGGGTAAATGAAATTTTCATACTCCTAAAAGCATGCATATAAATAATTTTACCAATACGAATACAGGGAGTTCTTATATCCATCAATTATTTTAAAATTTTCATTGTTTTTATGCTTTATCATAATATTTCTACTGTTATTTAAAACATGTTTCACATATACAAGCACATGTAAGCAATGCCAAATATATTGGGGGAATTACTTATCCTTTTGAAAGTCTCAGAGTATGTCTACATTTCTGTTATAGCTGTTGCTGTAATTCTTATTACCTTGTTCTTTGCAGAATCTGCACAGACTCTTTTGTACTCTTCCAAGTCTTAGGGGTACTGACAGACATATTTCCAATTCATAATTTGTTTTTATTCTTATCAACACACTGTTCTTTGTCATTTCTGAATGGACTTTCTATGATCTTCCAAGTCTTAGGTTTAGTAACGTGTGTATTTCTAATTCATAGATTTCAAGCCTTCTTTCATAATCCTTTTCCTCTTTCCTCTCAGAAACATTTCAAGAGCACAGGCTTCTTTTGTTACAAGGCACTATTTTTTTGGTTCTGTGGAAATATGGAAGATGAATTGGACATAGATTCTTCCCTCATGTAGCTTATGTAGTAAGTTAGTACATTAGCCATGACACTTTCAATGTCAAGTAGCCCTAAGCAAAAGAGAATTTTAGGTCTCATAACTAGAAGACTACGGAGTTGTTTACATTGTGGAAACAAATTACAAGATCAGGTAAGAGTTTATAGTGAAATAGTTCAAAGCAGCAATCAGCACATTTTGTGCCATAAGTTCCAAAGATGTCTGACTGCTGGACTCCTACTCCCAACTTGATCCGTCCTATCATTTGTTCAGTCATTCTCACACCTATTACTTTTTGAACTCCAGTAATTGCCAGGCGTTGGGTGCTGGGGATATAGAGATGAGTAAGACAAAGTTCTGTCTTTAGAGGAGTTATGGTCTTTTTTTTTTTTAAAGATTTTATTTATTTGAGAGAGAATAAGAGACAGAGAGCACGAGAGGGAAGAGGGTCAGAGGGAGAAGCAGACCCCCCACTAAGCAGGGAGCCCGATGTGGGACTCGATCCCGGGACTCCAGGATCATGACCTGAGCCGAAGGCAGTCGCTTAACCAACTGAGCCACCCAGGCGCTCTAGAGGAGTTACAGTCTTAATATTGGGAGGTAACAAACAGCCAAGCCAATAAAGAGGTAATAAAGTGTCAGGTGATGATACTTCCTATTAAAAGTGAGGACATGGGGCCACTGTTAGACGGGCTAGCAAAGGAAAGCCTCACTGAAGTGGTGACATTGGACCGGAGATTTGACTGAAGGGTAACTCTGTGAATATCTGGGAAGGAGCCACTGAAGTGAAGGCAGCAGCAGGTGCAAAGACTGTAGGAAAGCAGGAACTTAGCAAATATTCTAGCGACAGTGAGGCGTTCATAGTTTGTTTTCTGTTAGTTTTTGTATTTGTTTTTTTACTGGATATAAAATAGCTAGAATTTGCTCAGTGGATTTTTCGTGGCCAAAAAAAAAAAAGAATGCGCCCCTCCTGTGACCATATTACTGCACCCTCTGAAAGTGGTTACTTTGCACCACCCTGACCAATGGAGATTTTCTTGTCTAGGAACCTGAATCAGTGTGTTTTAGTTTAGCTGTCTTTTACATAGGTATTTAAGCTCTTTAATTCCTTAGAGATAATTATCATTCCCAAACTTAATTATTTCCCCCTTAGCCTCTGTTATCTCCTTTTTAAAAAAAATATTTTTATTTATTTATTTGAGAGGGAATGGGAGGGAGAGGAAGAGGAAGAGGGAAAGAATCCCAAGCAGATTCCGTGCTGAGCGAGGAGACGCGGAGCTCCTTCTCACAACCCTGAGATTATGACCTGACCCGAAACCAAGAGTTGGACACTTAATGGACTGAGCCACCCGGATGCCCCTGTTATCTCCTTTAATGTTACTCAGGAGCTGGGTTCTCTAGACCTTTATTGTTTTACCATTAAGTCTAATGAGTATTGGCTTGGAGCTAAATTCAGCATATTCACATTCTTCCCTGTCTATTCCTTCTCCTATTGCTTCTGTGGATAGAAAAGAAAAAAAAAAAACCACATATGTTATGAAATTATCATATCCGTAAGTTTGAGGTCAAGTTTGTTTTCTCTTGTAATAACTCCTTTAAAAATTTAGCCATATTAATATGGATGCTTTTTCTTGTTAAATTATAATCTGCCTGCCTCTATTTAAACTAGAGGTGACAGGTGGAGAGATGGTCACATGCATGGATGTGTCTCCTAACTACTCTTTTCTACTCTTGCCCATATGGTAGTTCTACATACTGTACCCAGAGATTCTTTTTGCAATACAAATTTGACCATAGCACCTTTCTGCTTAAAATTACTTTCCTTTTCTTTTTGGGTAAAGACAAGCTCTTTACGTGGTTTACAAAGTGTCAATAATATGGACCAGGCTCAACTTTGACTAATTTTCCCCTCTCTTTAACCAGTTCCCATACACTGACCTTTCTTCCCTCACATTCTCCAGGCCCTCCTTACCACAGAGCCTTTGCACGTGATCATCTATCTGTTCACTACACTTTCTTCCCTCTTTGCTGAACCAGCTCCTGCACATTCTTTATTTCATGTCAATGGTAACTTCACTAGAGTCATCTTTCCTAGGTAGATCAGTCTTCTCCCTCTAAAATTACACCCCTTGCCTCTGCTTCTTAGCATTGTTAATATTTTCAGTTTTAACTTTATTTCCATGAACATTTAGTTAGTGTCTATTTATCCCATACGAATGTAAGTTTCATGGGAAGTGGAACAATATCTATATTTGGTTATCATTTTGTCCCATGGCTTAGCCCAGGGCTTGGCACGTGGTAGGTACTTAATAAAAGTAATAAAAGAAACAAAAATAAGTGAGTAAAAATGAATGTATAAATGAATGTCCACACCAGATCTACTCAATACTTTATTCAATGATGGAAATGTCCTGTATCTGCATTGTCCAGTATGTGCATCTCTAGCCGTAAGTGGCTATTGAGTACTTTCCATGTGATTAGTGTGACTGAGAAAATAAATTTTTAATTATCTTTCATTTTAACTAATTTAAATTTAAATAACTATATGTGGCTAGAGGCTACCATATCGTAAAGGGCAAATCTAGAAAGAGTATGATATCACATGCAATTTCTAATCCCTGTAAAACATTGTGCATTCACACACACACACACATTTAATATTCAAACATATTACTATTTCAATATAAATATGTTTGCCTAAGATAAACCATCCTCAAATTAGAGCATTCAAAACTATTAAGCCAACTAAGGCTGTCTTTAGTTAAACAGAATAAATATGCCCACTATTCAGATAATTTAAATGAAAAAAGATTTGACTTTCAAGTTAATCTACCTACAGTCTTCTAATCCAAGATACTGCCCTGGAATTTCCTGGTATATTGTTTGGTACAATTTTTTACTCTAGTGTGAGGTGGATTGACATTTATGTTACCAATAGTTCCCTTTCATTGTAAGCAGCACATTGTTTGGTTTCTCCTAACATGATTTTCAAAATTTTAATAGGCTAATTTTGACCATTTTCAGGAACATTTAAGACATCTGCAATTGGAATATTGCTTCCCACAGTTTGTGAAGTACGAGGTATATTCTGCCTTAATCAATGCACAATTTTTTCTTTGTTTCTTTTATTTGTATGAGGATTTACCCAATTGATAATGTGCAAGAAATATTATTAATGCTATATTGAATTCTTATGCTTTCCATATATGAACCACTGTGATCTTTGCAGTGTCTTCATTTATCGTTCTGGTGGACCATTTCGCTTATCCTTAGCATTTTTATGAAATAAGAAGTCATATCTTCCTTTTCTAATTAAGCAATGTAGACAGTGAATTCTGTTAGCATGGACTCTAGTCTAGTTTGGTTCACCACTGTATCTTCAGTGCCTAGTGCCACTAGGCATATAATAGGTGCTTAATTCTTACAACAACCTGTGGGTTGGAATTATTCTACCTACTTACTAATGCTGAAACTGCCCCTTAGATTGGAGAGTGTGGGAATCAATGACTGCCCCAGTTTACATAGCCATTGAGTGGTAGGGCTGGGCCAAGCTCTTACTCATTGTGTGACTCATCATCTAGTATCATACCAACATCTTATGGATATATTTTTCTATATCAAAATGATTTGTTACTTAAACTTTCTATTTATTGGTCAGATTTCCATTGTCAGGTTGAAAAAATAAATCTATAATCTATAGGACAGAAGCAAATAATCGATTTATTTTCTAGTTATATTATATAGATGCTTTTAACTTCAATATTTCTATTGATGTGTATTGATGGCAGCAGTGGTTTATGAAAAAATCTTACCTCTGTGAAAAAAACATATTTTATAAATTGTTTTAGTTGCTATGTAGAAAGACAAAATTTTGCCCATCATAGTGAAATATTTAGTACTTTACTACAGAGAGAGTTAGCAGATGGTTTCTATGATGTCACAGACAGGGAACAGTGGACACTTAAGGACCAGGTGTTTGCCTTTTTCCAGTAGTCTAACTTTTTTATGTATTCATAAAAATATTGAATGAAAATTTGATAAACTTACTATTGTTCTGTAATGAAGAACCTTTATTTGTTGTAATTGAAAAAAAGGCCATTACTATTATTCAAAAGCATAGTTCTTAGTCTGAAAAGAACACTAGTGTAAAGATAAACTTATGTAAAAGGAAGGGTGTATAAAATATAAACACTGTGAGCAGTTGTAAAAATACTATTAATTGAATGTATATATTGTATGCCAGGCAATTTTCTAAGTATTTTATATGTTAACTCATTTAATCCTTAAAACACTGTTATTCCTTTCTAGTAGATTTTTTTTTTTAATGAGCATTTAAAAGTTTAAGAAAGTCATTCATGTTCTAAAAACTAGTAATCAGAAGAGTTGGGGCTAAAGACTTACTGGACTCCAAAGTCTAAATCACTGATTTATACCATTCTTTTAAAAATTATTTAAAATAAATAATCACATATTCATTGACATGATTACTTTTATCATATCTTTTCCCCACCAGTCTAAAGTGTTGTGAAAGTAAAGATTATGTATGTTTAATTCACCACTCTTTTCAACATATGTAATATAAATGATGTGTATACTTCATACATACTCAAGAAAATAGGTTGAATGAAACATCTTGAGTTCTGAAGGCTGACGTCATCAAAATATTAACATTGTTACAGCCTTTCTTCAGAGACTTTCTGGGAGGTTGGGGACGGGGAAGGGTGGAGTTTAGCTTGCTTAGAAGACAGTTGGGTTTTATACAGTTGGCAGTGTAGTTAAAACTAATGGAATCCAGTGACTCCATTTTCTTTGACCATAAGTTTTAAATAAGAGGTGATAGCAAGAAGAATGGAAGTCCCAAGGGAAATCTCATGCCTGGAAGGGTTGTTGTACAATGATCTGGAAAGGACTTCCACAGCATCATGGAGGTTAAAGATGATGGACTCTGGTCCAATTCCAGAGTATCCCACTTATCAGCTATAAACTTGTTAACTTTATCTTCTCTGTACTGGCATTATCTCATCTGAAAGTTGGAGATTTATTAATAGTACGTATCTTATGGGGTTGTTATTATTAAGATTAAATGAATTACTTGTAAAGTTCCTAGAACAGTGCTTGGCACATAGTATTTGTTATACTGTGTTTGTTACATATATAGTCATTTTAGGAAATCACTTATTATATATGCTAACTGCTTACTAATCTTAAAGAATGTATTGAATATCTGCTTGGAAATTGAAGGGTATTATTTGGTGATTAAGGTATTCACAGCCTTAGAATTAAATGATAATGTCCTCATGCTGGGGTCCTAAAGGAATTCTCGAGAAAATTTATATTGAAAAAAAGCAAAATAAAGAACTAGGAGTTAGCCTCTAGTGCCCAGATTGTGAAACCAGAGTTAATGGTCTATATCTGTATACACACATAACATTAATACAATTAATTTGTCTGTTGACAGAAGAACATAGCTTTGAATCCCATGTAATTTCTGGTTGCCTACCACATTTATAGTCACATGTTCCTTTTATCCTTTTCAGGACTAACAATTGCTTGCATTTCAAGCTGTAATCACTGTACTTGTGATTTCTCTTACCTTATACCATGAAAATTATGCAAAAAAGCGCATTCATAACTTGCATGTTGTTTTTATATTAGAAATTCAAAGAAAATAAATACCTTGTTTATGTGACTTTATTTCTAAATGCTAAATTTGCCTATTCTTCCTTTTCCCTATTTACTCATTTCCTTATATTATCTTTGACGTGACATTTGGAATTGATATAGAAAAGGCAATTAACTCAGAAGTCAGTAAAGTAAGCCTGTGACACATTTATTTATTACATGATGCAAATGCTTTGCTTTGCTCTTTTAGCACCTATCTTTTCTATAACAAAGGGTTTTACAGTTACTGTTTCCAGATTTTACATTTTTGCATGTAACATAATTATAAGATTTAGTTACAGTGTGGGCATTTAGTGTTTTATTTTGCATGGTACAGCCACTTTGTGTGTGTGTGTGTGTGCGCGTGTGTGGACACGTGTGCTGCAAAAAAGCATGGTTGCTCCAGTACTTCCTCAGCTCATGACTGAAACCCTTGTTCTAATTCAAGGAAGAAATAAAGAGCTCTTCAAAATTATAATAATGGATACTTTATTCATCTTCCCTGTGGAGATTAGTCCAGGAAGCAAATTAAAGTGACAAGAGTATCCAAAACAGAATTATTTTTGCTTAACTGCTACGTATTTGAGCCCCACCTTCTATAATTTTAACTTTCTCCACATTTTCTCGGGGGATGGTTTTTCTTATGGCCCTTAGGAGATCCCACTGAAATCACTTACGAGATGTCTCAGTTCCTCCCACAATCCCCACTGTGCTAAATGGCAACTACTCTGGAAGCTGTCATGTTTGGAAAATACCATGATACCACGAGTTAATTTCATACCTGTCATTAGATCTTTGCATGAGATCCCAGGGGGCCTTTCAGTGTGTCACAGCACTGCAAGCCATTCGTTAGTTCCTTTCAAAGCAATGACCCATGGCCAAGAGATCTTGTCGCAACACATGGCAACACCTGTCACCAGGTTTTGTGATTGGCATAAAATTAACCTGTTTTCCTCTTTGATTTGCTGCTTTTTTATAATATCCATAAAAAGGATGAGAAGAAATTGTATTTGGAAGCAATTTATTGTCACTTTCAAGAAGCATAATGGTAGATTTGGGATACCGGAGTTAATGAATAGACACACCATTTCCTTGCAGAGGTACACACACAGTTATTCAATCAAGGTAATATTCTATGAAGTTCTGAATGGCAGTCTGCAAATTTCAGACAGGAAACTGTTTCAGTATTTGAACTTCATCAAGGATTGGAACAAAGCAAGAAATGATGTTATTTTGAATCTTGTTGTGGAAGAAAAATCCAGGAAGCTTGGGTTTCAGATATGGGCTTGCCCTTGGTTTTCAATGGTTTCAAGCAACTTGAGATTCCTCTGATTTCTCTCTATATTTCTCATGCCCAGGTATTACTATTATTATGGAGGCATGCATAAAAATGGACCTATAGAATAACAATATTTAGAATTATGACAGATACCTGAAAAAATAGTTTAATGGTGTTTAGCCTTTAGATTCTTAACAATTTGTCAGTTACTTTTAAGAATAAGACAGAGAAGAAAATAGGCAACCACTTATCTGTGCCTTTCCACCTCAATGAAACAGTAAAACCCTTTTGACCAAATTATTTTTCTATGGAGAAAGTATCTGGTTCTGTGCATTACCGTATTCTTTGATCTTATACATCTTTAACTTCTTAAAATGTATAGCTGTTGTCTTTCCCTCTTCTTAAGTTAAGTGCTTCTTAGATTCTGGGAGTTTTAATATCCAAGTACAATAAAGAACAACGATGGATTTTAGTCATTTTCTTTTTTTCCTTTGTTTCTCTCTATCAGTTCTCAGGACTAAATGGCATTGTTCTCCAATCTGGACTGGTTGCTCTGTATTCTGGAGTAATCCATTTTTCCTGGCATTTCTTAAATGGTCTTTATTATTCAGTGAATTCCCTTTGAAAGTATAAATATTAGTCCTCGTTTTATGGCCTTACACATTAATGGCTGCTCTTCTCAAAGGATGGTAGACTTGGGATGATTAAAGTGCAGAGCAAAGAGCTCAACTAAAACAATGGAATCAGGGGAAGATGGTACCAGAGACAAAAACAGAAGAGGACAGCAATTGTGAAATAATCTGAAGCAGGGATTGGGGATTTAAAGCCTGCTTAGACTTGATTAATAGATGCTGTAAAAATGAAATGCTGAGCCAAGGGGAAAAAATGCATTTGAAAAGTCCCTTGAAAATGTGTTAATGCCTTTACTTGGCAAGCATTTTTTTTCATACTGAGTGCAAAACCATTGCATGAAAATATAGATTTTTTTCCCCACATTGTCCAGTGGTTTTTTGTTGTTGTTGTTAAGTGCTGATTATGGTTATGTTGGGATAAAATCAGGTTTCTACTAGAGAAAAAGAAAACAAAACAAAACAAATATATACTGATACTGTATTGATCTTAAGGCATATCTTTGCTAAGTCAGGATCAAGATAAAATGTAAAAATAAAACACATGTTTAAAAATGTTATTGGTAAACTAAAGGTATTTATTTTAAAGCCAGAAACAGCGATGGCAGTTTGTACCTAAAAGAGTGGGAGATTTTGCAGGGGATGTTCAAGAGACTGCGGTGTTGGCATGGCTTGTATCTAAACCATTTTCCAACAAAATATGTCAAGAAAATTGAAAAGCATTCTTCTTAAAAAAAGAAAACAATTTGTGGCAAATCATCTTATTATTAAGAGCAAACTGAGGACCTGCGAAATTAATTTAGGTAAGCATTAAAATGCTGAAACATTTTTATTACTGTTAAAGCTGATTCGTAACTGCTTCTGGTATTTTGACTACATGTGAGCAGGATCTGACAAAGACGTCTGAATCTGTTTAAAGGCAAGCATTTAAGAATGAGCACTAGGGTAAAGACTCAGGAGTTTCCACTACTATAAACCATCACCTTGACTACAATCAAGTAAATCACTTTTTTTATATGAGGAGAGAGTGAAGGGTAAAGAGATGAACTAGAACTTCTGTTTGTTGGTTGGATGTTTAGTTCAATAAATAAGTTTAATGAATACTCTTGTACTTATGAGTACTAGAAAGGAAACCTTTCCTCCCAGGTTTTAAGAGTTAGCTGTTAGCAAGTGCCCTTGTCAACACACACACACACACACACACACACACACACACACACAAATATAATTAGCTAGATAACTTTCCAATTCACAATATCACAATCTCTAACCCAGTTGTTCTCAGCTGGGTTGCTTTTGTGCCCTGCCCCCCTGAACACCTGACAATGTATAGAGATATTTTTGATTGTCATGACTTGGGGGATGGGGTACCACTGGCCTTTCCTGGATAGAGGTCAGTGCTCCCCGCAAAAATCCTACAAGGCACAGGAGATCCTCTCACAACAAAAATTTATTCGTCTAAAATTTGAGTAATGTTCATGGGGAGAAACTCTGCAACCCTTTTAACTAACTTAATCTCCCTAGTTTCTCAGTGTTTCAGAATTATTCCTTTTTTCACTTATATACCCCAAGAAATTGCCTAGGAGCTTGGGAAGGTACATGAATCAAGAGTGCAGTACAAAGGGACTCCTATATAAGTATTCGGTCTTATGCTAGCTTGTAGTTCCTTGCTTTCCTTCAGGACAATGCTTTGCCATTAGCATTTAATTTCAGTCGCCCACTTATGACCACCACCTCTTGTAAATTATGAGACTGGTACAGTTGTGATCAGGCTGGTTCTCCTGGACTACCATGGTCCGAAAACCCTCCCTTTTTTATTGTCCACCTCAAGTCTTGCTCATGCTGTTAGGTGTCTCTGAGTCTTGGCAACATCATCTATTCAACTCATCACTGGAGTCCTGTGATGGTTAATTTTATGTGTCAACTGGTGTGGGCCACGGTGTCCAGGTATTTTGTCAAGCATTATTCTATGTGTTTCTGTGAAGATATTTTTTGGATGAGATTAACTTTTAGATTACTGGACTTCGAGTAAAGCAGATCTCCTTCTATGATATGGGTGGGTCCCATCCAATCAGCTGAGGCCCTAAGAGAATAGTCTAACCTTCCCAGAGGAAGAAGAAATATTCCAAGCAGACGGCCTTTGGAATCAAATTGTCATTCTTCACTGATTCTCTAGGCTGCTAGTCTACCCTGCAGATTTTGGATTTAACAAGTCTCCACAATTGTGTGGGATGATCCCTTAAAAGAAACAAGAAACCACTTTCTCTCTCTTTCTTTCTCTCATTCTCTCTTGAGTGTGTGTGTGTGTGCGTGTTTATATACAGATAGATATAGATACACACACACACACACCCCCTGTTGTTTCTGTGGAGAATTCTTACTAATAAAGGTCTGTTTCATCTTGGTGCAGTGGCCCTGTGGCTTTTATCTTCAGCAATTCCTGTGCTCTCCCACAGAAGTCCATGGAAACTTCTGGACCTTTCCAAGCCTTCCATTTCCTTCTTGATCTTCTGCATAGTTGTTCTATCCATTATTGAAAATGAGGTATTGGTTTTCAACTATTATTGTTGAATTGTCTACCTCTCCCTTCAATTTTGTCAGTTTTTATCTTGTATATTTGGGGGCTATGTTTTTAGGTAAATTTATGTTTGTAATCGTTGTATCTTCCCGACTGACTTTTTATCATTATAAAATGTCCCCTGTTGTCTCTAATAACATTTTTTTTTCTTAAAGTCTATTTTGTCTAATGGTAGTATAGCCACCCAAGATCTGTTTTGGTTACTTTTTCCAAGGTGTACATATTTTTTCCATCTTTTTACATTCATCCGTAAACAACTTTTAACTACTCTGGCAATCTCTTTATTAGAGTATTAAATCCATTTACATTTAATGAAATTATTGATATGATGGAATTGACATCTTTTATTTTGCTTTTTTCCCTATATGTCTACATTTTTGTTTTTCTGTTGCTGTCTTCTTTCATTTTAAATATTTTTCTAGTGTCTATTTTATATCCCTTGTTTCTTTTTCTGTATTTAATTTTTTTTTTCTTAGCGGTTACCCTGAGGATTACAATTGGCATCTTACCTAAAACAATCTAGTTCATATAAATACTAACTTAATTGAATAGTATATAGAAACTTTGTTCCAGTATATGCTTTACCTCCTCTGTCCTTTGGCTGTTATTGTCATACAAATTTCATCTTTATGCCATTGTTTTTTAATCATGTAGGAGAAGAAGACAGTTACAAGAAATACATATAATGTCTTTTATATTTTTGTTTACTAGTGTTCTTTATTTTTTGTGTTTGTAGATTTCAGGTGAATGTCTAGTTTCCTCTCATTTCAGGTTGAAGGATTTACTTTAATGTTTTTTGTAGGGCAGATATGCTAGCAACAAATTCCCTCCGTTTTTGCTTATCTGGGAATTTATTAATTTCTCCTTAATTTTAAAGGATAGTTTTGCTAGACATAGAATTCTCGGTTGACCTTTAGCACTTTGAGTATGTTATCCCACTGAAAAATATAGAAGACTTTATGGATTTGCATGTCATCCTTATATAGGGGCCATGGTATTCTCTACATCATTCCAATTTTAGTATATGTGCTAGTAAAGCAAGCACTTTGGATCCCTCCATACTACAATAGAAATGAGGAAGACTTGGAGGAAGCAACCTTTGTCCTTCTCTTAATATAAATCTTGCCTTTGCTACTTCTCACCTATTTCATGGAACATGCTGCATCCATAGAATGCAGCACCTCTTCTAGGAAACAAAGAATTTTTATATTCCATCCAGTAATCTAAGTATAAGGCCCACTATTTGGACCTCTGATTGTTTTCTAACTGCCTCTGCTCGAAGTCTTTCTTTGGATTTCAGTTTTCCTTTTCCTCACATACTACAGAACCATTCCTTCCACATAGTTAATACAGATCTCACTTGACACAATGATTTTCATTTATGGGAAGGAGACATATGCCTTTCATTTGAAGGAAGGCATTATTATATTTATTTCATAGCACACTTATGTATGTATGTATGCATATATCCATCTATGAAGTATCCATTCATCTATCCTTCCATCTATCAGTCTAGCCAGCCAACCATCTATTAGTCAATCTGTTTGTAATACATTTATAACATGTCTTTTTCCTCACAGAAATTCAGTATTAGCATGTGGCAGTTGTGTAATAAATATGTGTTAAATATGTATGAGGAGTAAAAAATAGTAGAAAGCATTGGCATTATAAAATGTTGGCCTGGGGCACCTGGGTGGCTCAGATGGTTAAGCGTCTGCCTTCGGCTCAGGTCATGATCCCAGGGTCCTGGGATCGAGTCCCACATCGGGCTCCCTGCTCCTTGGGAGCCTGCTTCTCCCTCTGCCTCTCTCTCTGTCTCTCATGAATAAATAAAAAAAATAAAAAAAAAATCTTTAAAAAAAAAAAAAAATGTTGGCCTGGATAATTCCTTTTCTTTAGGACTCTATCCTGTGCAATGTTGGATCCTTAGCAGCAGCATCCCTGACCTCCCAGTGGATGCCTGTATTACCTTCTCAGCTGTGACAACCACAAAACCTCTCCAGACATTGTGAAATGCCCTGTGGAGGGAAAATCCCTCCCTCCCTCATCCAGATAAGAATTACTGGTAGAAAAGCATTTTTTTCCCTTCTTTTATCATAATGTGCATATTCATGAAAATCACTGTTTAACAATGACTAATGATAGGGCTAATTATTTGATGAATTAATGTATTTACATCTCTGTTTTCCAGGTATTCACTCTCTCACTCATTGATTCATCTACTCATATCATTCAGTTAGCATTTATTGTATACCTATTATGTTGTACTAGGAGTGGGGATACATTAGGGAAATATAAGTCCCTGTCCTTATGGGGCTTACCAACTTTGGAAATAACCAGAGGGGGTGGGGCAAGAACAAATAACTAAACAAAAGATATCACTGACAAGTGTTTTGTTGATAATCACGCACGAAGTTGTAAGGGAATGATGGGTTACACTGGATTAGTGGACTGGCAAGGACTCTGAGGTGGCATTTCACGTGAGCACTGAGTAGTAAGAGGACATCAAAGCAAAGAAGTGAATGAATTATTTATTCATGTTGACTTATTTTTTATGGCACACAAACGTTGTCATGAGTGTAAAGAGATGAGCATTGTCTGGTATATTGATGTACTTATCTACCACCTGTATGTGAACAACACTGAAGTGTTTGGAAATCGTTAGGAATTGTTCCAAACTAATTGCAAAGTCCGGCAAATTTTTAACGAAACTATATAATCCTACTAATATAATGCTGTTCACTGCTTTAAGGATACCATGAAAAGTGGACCATAAAAACCAAATGTGAGATATGCAGGCCTTTAAATATCCCATGTGTCAAGAACTAGCAGTTATTAAGAGAACACAACAAATATCATTTCTACCTTCATAACATATCACTGAGGAGATGGGCATGACCAGAGAAAGCTACTCAAAGGAAAATCCTGAACCTGATATATTTAAAAGAAAGAGGAGAAATGATGTTTATCTTAAAGAATGGCTCCACTCAGGGCACCTGGGTGGCTCAGTCCAGTTAAGTGTCCAACTCTTGGTTTGGCTCAGATCATGATGTTATAGGTCTTGGGATCAAGCCCCCTTCAGGTTCCATGCTCAGCTCAGAGTATGGTTAAGATTCTCTCCCTCTGTCCCTCCCCCTGCCCCCACTCACACATGCACACACTTTCTCACTCTCTCTCAAATAAATTAAAAAAAAAAAAAGTCTCCTCTCTCTAACTTCAGTAGATTCAAAGACATTACTTCAGAACTTTCTAATTTTTCAATAAATTTGAATTGGATTGAGATACCCATTTTAAGGTGGGCATAACAATGGATAAGCTGATTTGTAATATGGATAATTATATGCATTTGTGGTAATGGGGGAAAAACCCTATACATTTCTGAGTATGTAGATTCATTTATAATTTCATTGGTAGTAGATAATGAAATTAAATATAAAATATTGCAGGACCTATGCTGTCATTCTTTGACCAATCACAATAATATAGTTTGCTTTTTATGCTCACGAATGTTTTCTGTATAAACAGAAATCCTGAGTAAACCATTTGGCATATACTTGCATTTTATTTTATTTTATTTTTTTATGTTTTTTTTAATTATGTTAATCACCATACATTACATCATTAGTTTGTTTTTTTTTTTTAAGATTTTATTTATTTATTTATTTGACAGAGACACAGAGAGGGAACACAGCAGGGGGAGTGGGAGAGGGAAAAGCAGGCTTCCTGCCGAGCAGAGAGCCCGATGTGGGGCTCGATCCCAGGACTCCGGGATCATGACCTGAGCCGAAGGCAGACGCTTAACGACTGAGCCACCCAGGCGCCCCACATCATTAGTTTTTGATGTAGTGTTCCATGATTCATTGTTTGCATATAACACCCAGTGCTCCATTCAGTACGTGCCCTCTTTAATACCCATCACCAGGCTAACCCATCCCCCCACCCTCCTCCCCTCTAGAACTGCACTTGCATTTTAAAAGCAGATTTACCTACTGGAAGTAACAGGCTATTTACAAGCATGATTGAAATATTAATTAGAACAAGGGTTTCATTATCAGGTCTTCACCTTTTATGCTAGATTCTGGAACAAGTCAAAACTGCAGCTGCAAGTCACACATCTTGATGAAAGGCAGAGTTCTATAAAAGGAAAGATGAATTACAAAATAAGGTAGTTCTCATTGGATGAAGACATCATTACAGCTGCATGACTTGGGCATTTCAGTGAACTTTGAAGAAGTCCCACCATTTTCTCTACAAATATCATTGGCCTTTAAAAAGTAGTGTCACCAGAGAAGCCAAAGTAGATTTTTATACTGCTATTAATTAACTGGAGTACAAAATTCAGTACAGTGAGATGAATACAGGGAGCCAGAGAACGTAATGATTTCAATTATCTCCTTAATATTCCTTTCTAACATAGTTGAAAATCTCAAAGGTCCAACTGTACTCTGGGGTGCAAGCCTGACTCCTCCACAGCTATGTAATCTTGGACAGGTTATTTACACTCTACCTCAGTTTACCTCACCTGTAAAATGTGGATAATAACCCTTGTCTTCTATGGTTGTTTTGAGGATTAAATGCAATATTAAATGTAACATACATATAACAGAGCCATTGCTTGATATATAATGGCTTTATTATTAGCAATGTTTATTTCCTCCAGTAGTAGCTTAAAAACCATTACAACAACAAAAACCCCAGGATTTTCCCTTGCTTCTTGTGGTCACTGCTAATTATGAACAAATTGTGACTCTGCATTGATGTTTGAGGTAGGAAAGGAAAACAGTTATAGTGAGAGGGGAGCCCTGTTTCCAGTCTTGTGATGCTTTCATTCAGTTTTCCCCAGTATGATTGTCTCTGGTAGGTTTTTCCCCCCACGTTCATAACTGAACGTAATTAGAATAAACAACAACATTCATAGTGAAGATAATTTATAGAGTTCATCACCCCCTTTTTCATAATTCTGGTTCCAACTTAGATATTTCCATCTAAGGAAGGCCTTCCTGAGTCCCCTTTCTGAGATAGTCACACACGCCCGATGTTGGATTGTAGCACCCAGTTGGTCTTCCGCTTGGCACCTACCACAACCATCTTTTTAAATTTGTCTTTCCTTTTTCCCATCATTGAAGTGTAAATTTTAATAGGTCAGTGACAAAGTCTATCTTGTTCATCACTTTGGCTCTGGACACATATAGACACTCAGTGTATAGTAGATGTTGATGATCTTTCCCGTCAGACCATAATTCTCCCCTGGCAGATTTACTTACGTCTTGGATTGTCTTCTCACGTTCTCTTGTATATACTTGTGCAAGCTACTAAAGGCATATGTTGTGGTAGTAATTTGTTGCAATGGGAATGTTCTTCGGGAAAGATGAAAAAGCCATCCTTTGTGATCTTAAAATCAATCCTAAAATTTCATCTACAGAGACTGTAAGTGCCAGTCTTTTATTTGATATAATTAACCCTTTAGATTACGTTTATAACACATGGAACTAACTGGATTTAATAAGAATCTTTATTGGTATCCTTTAGCTAGCTTTTTTTTTTTTTAACTTAGATTCTGACTGAATTATTTCCTCCTCAGTATACAGAACAAAACTAACTAAATTAAGGTGCCCAAGTCAATACATTTAATACAATTTAGTGTATTTTCCACCAGAAAGTTGGTTACTACTTCATTTTCCATTGGAGGGTGATGGTTTATCTAGTGTCTCCTTTCCCTGAGTCCAATCTTCATGTTAGATTCTTGGAAATTTGTAGACATGTAGAATTTACATACACAATTTATATACATACACACATACCCAGTTTACGTACACACATATGCAGCTTACAATACAGCCATAAGGTAATTAGCAATTGGTTACAGTTTGCTGCTAATGAGGTCAAGGGTACAGATTTACTGTTCCTTCAAGTCTATTTTTTGGCCCAGTTCCATTTCTACAGATTTTACCCTGACCCCTGGGCTGCTGTTTCACAAATGCTGTTTGTCACTGGAGGGGGCCATGTAGGTTCCCTGCCAGCCCCGCACCTCCACTGCTCAAGGCTCTCAGCATTTTCCTGACAAAGGGCATGTGTGTGGTTTGTTTTATCTTCCTGTTCTCTTCATGTCAGCCTTTGTCCGCAGGGATGGACATTAAAAGTTTTTAAATCAACAAGACCAGGAACCTCATCTTTATAGAGAGAAAACAACATAGCTTGAGACAAGCTTGACTGTGAAACTGAGGAGTATTTAATAATTATGTTTCCTATATTCCATCCTTTTGAAAACCTTGAATCAATCTCTCTTCCATCAGAGAACAGATCAAATGACACAGTGAAGTGTGATCTTGGGAAAATGGTGAATTAGAAGACTTGGATTCAAGAAAAAACAAACAAACAAACAAACAAAAAACACAGACAAATCATTCATAGATAAACAGACAGACATCATTTATTTTTGCTTTAATTTCTTGGTCTTCCTTAAGAAAACACTGTTCTTCATTTAAAAGGGAGTTGTGGAAGAAATGTATATATAATACCTTGGGGATTAAAAATGCACTTGCTGCAAAGTTTATTTCTTTTTTTCCCTAAAGACGTGAAAACTCAGTATCCTATTTAATTCTGTAAATGTATGTATTAATAATGTTATTTAATCTTTGAATTTTTTTGCTTAATCATCTTTTATGGATTAAGATAAATGGTTTTATTCTGAAACTCAGAAATATGAGAGATGTTATCACATCTAACTAAAAACAAAAACATTTACAGCTGATTCTCATTATTCATGGTAGTTGTATTCTATAAAGTTGTCACAAATACTAAGTGAATGCTGAACCTTGGCTCCTAGGGGAATACAGGGTTAGGTTTCTGTTAGCTTCCGGTCACAACATTTAGTCGACTGATCAATCCATAACCTTGTTTTAAGTATGTTTTTGTTTAAATGACACCTTATTTAATGTATATTGTTTTATTCATGAATATTGGACTCAGGGCCAACAGCACTCTAACTCCTTCCTGAATGAAACTTAACTACAGCTGTTTTCCCCACAAGACATATCAGAGACTTCTTGCACTTAAGAATACCAGGCAATGTTTCACCAGTTCGCTTTTAAACAGCAAGCTATTTTAAATAGCAAAATCACCAATGAAAAGCATAAAAATGAGAAAAATGAAATAGACTGCTGAAAGGACACTCACATGCAGTATGAGAATTCAAAGAAGAAGGTAGACGATTGCCATGTTTAACATCAGCTGAAACAGGTGTGTTAGGCAACTCAAATTTTCCCGTGCTTTCTACATTCTAAGTACCAAATCAGCCCCCAAGGACTGATTTGGGGGGAGGGGAACAAGTTAACTTCAGCAGCTAGGTAAATTTATACATATGGCGTCTGCAAATAATGAGGACCATCTGTATAAGCGTTTTAGGTTAGAAAAGAGAAGACTAGTTGCTCTTAGTCACTTAATGAATCAATTAAACACCTTGGTTTAGTATATCCTTTCTTCTCTTGATTTCTTACTGGTTTATTTCAGTGTCAAATTCTAATTAGTTATTCCTGACTAATACAATTTGGGAAGGAGCGAGGTCTTCCTCACTCTCTACTTCCAACCCCTGGCCTATACCTGGAATATAGTAGGCATTCAATTAAATCTTTTCAGGGATTGTATGCACCCCTTCCCTCATTTGTAAGAGGAATTTTGCGGAATCATTGTGAACATCAAATGCCATTAAGATGAGTATGGCTGTAAGCACACACAAAAATGTTAGCTATGATGATAGTTGTAATTATTTTTGATAATACAGTAATTCTCATTTGTATTAATTTATAAATGATATTGTATGGTTTCATGCATTAATACAGGACCTTTTGTAAAAGGGGGATTCCTTGTTTAATACATGTTTGAAATATAATAATGAACAGGACAAAAGATTTGCTAACAAATGAAACAGTTAATTTTGCAGTTAACAAAGAATGACTTTTAAATATTTTCATCCCCTGGAAATATAAAATGTAAACTTCTAACAGTATCAGACACATCAGCCTACTTCTGTTTCCTAATTTTTATAGATATATTTAGCTGCGTCTTTTCATTTTTGTGGTCAGTTGCAAAAGAAATTGAAGAAGTAAACTGTAGTTTTCCTCATGTTGATTTTGGTTTTGTTTTTTTATTCTTTGTTCTTCAGAGGGAATTAAACATCCAGCAGTGGGAAGAAGCCCTACTACCCTGGCCATACACGTGGTTTTCTTGTAATAGCGGTTTTAGGACCATCAGTATAAACTTATAATATAAATATTTTGGTTCATATAAGCAGTCATGTAAGAAAAAAATTCTGAAAATTGATAAATGCAATGACTAATATATAATTACTCTTCAAATAGGAGATTTTTAAAGGACACTTTTTTCTTCTTTCTGAAATATTGGCTGATCCATATTTGCACTGGCTGCCTTGGAAGTGTTTGGTCTGTGCTTTTTCAAAATGATTGTCAGCAAGCATAATGAGCCTTGGATCCATCCGGGAGCTTTGCTAACGTATGTCTGCAGAAGGATTTTTAACATCCTGCTGACTGTGCTGGTCCTGTCGAGCCTCACAGCAGGAAAATTGTCTTTTGCAGCTCAGCTTATGAATATAACCTTTGCATGTTTGGAAATACTCCTTCTGAGGCAGGATTTATACTTATGCCTCGAATCCAAGTGCTTATTTTGATATCAGTGTTAAACAGGAGAAAGAGGACCTGACAGTGGTTCACATTGCACCTTTCATTATGTTAAAACTATCTGTTATCAATATCTCATTCTCTGTTGCATTTACTACTTTGTATAAGCTCTGGAAATAATGGTGTTCCTTACAAATTCACATTCCAGAAATGCTGACTCTGTCTTTTAAGTACTGTAAACATATCTAAGTGGCAGACATACCATTTTCATTAAAAATGCTTTAAGTCAGGACCATAAAGGTTGTGTTGTTACCCCAAACAGGGCCACTCTTGCTTGAATGGGGGTCTAATCTTTTAGGCACTGAGGGGGCTATCTATGGTAAGTGCACGTATTTAATCACAAAGTTTTGCTTGCCTCTACCATAGACTTATTTAATTTGCTATTTTACTTATGGAAATCAAGAGTCAGTTTGTATAGGCATTTAGTATATGCTTTTAAAATAATTATTTTCTAAATATAAAAGTATTATATTAGAAACACTGTCTACAGCACCACAGTGGAAATTAGTTTTCCACTAGTAATTAGTAAGTTTGATTCCCCAGGCCCCAAGAGGTAAATCTTGTTAGGGGGAAAAATTGATGTTCTTACCTAAATGAAGTACCAATGCTTTTTAATGGTTATTATCAACCTGATTTATGGCCTTATGGTAAGACCAAATGTTTATTGATTGAGTTTGGATATAAATACATAGATACAGCACAGTGCTTTAGGTTAGTTTAGAAAATAAATATTATATTTACTTTAAGTAATGAACTATTATGCAGTTATTAAGGTTTAGAAATGCTGAGGTAGAAACTATAAAAGAAAACTTGCTTAGCTGGGAAAGAAATAGATTAGTTTCTCAACCAGCTGGATACTTCCCTGTTTTTTCTGAAAAAATAAGCAAATGTAAAACCAAAACCAAAAACCAAAAAACAAAACAAAAAAAAAGCACCAACCAATAAATATGGAATATTTGTTCAGAAATTAAAGGTCAAGCAGAATATGTTCTAATGTTTGTTGAGATGCTGGTGAATGTCCCACATCTTTCATCCCTGTGCTCCTGTAAAGATTCCAAATGATGATTCTGGGACACTGACTTGCAGATGTCATTGAATACATTTGTGTGTGTTATATTGTGCTTCCTCATGCTATTATGTGGAAGGGCTATGAAAGATTTTTAACAATAAAGGTTAGAATCAAGCAGGTTATTTTTGAGTCTTTTTTTTTTTTTTTAAGATTTTATTTATTTATTTGACAGAGAGAGACACAGCGAGAGAGGGAACACAATCAGGGGGAGTGAGAGAGGGAGAAGCAGGATTCCCGTGGAGCAGGAAGCCTGATGCGGGGCTCGATCCCAGGACCCTGGGGTCATGACCTGAGCCGAAGGCAGATGCTTAACGACTGAGCCACCCAGGTGCCCCTATTTTTAAATCTTAACTAGAAAATTAAATTAATCAGAACTCATATTACTCATGTAATATTTAATTGCATGTGCTTAGAAAAACAAACTAGGGTTACATTTTGAGTGGTATTTGAAAAACAGTGACCACATACAAAAGACAATTTGTTGTTGAAAATGGCACATTTTCATTCTTTTTTATAGCTGGATAATATTCCGGCATGTGTGCACGTGTGTGTGTGTGTATGTGTGTGAGTATCACAATTTCTTTATCCATTTGTTCATTGATACATACTTGGGTTGTTTCTGTGTCTTGGCTATTGTAAATATTACTGCAGTGAACATGGGGGTGCATATATTCTTCTTTTTCTGAAAATGAAATTATTATATTAGCAAAAGTAGACCACAGTGAAAACTAATATAGTTAACATAATTAATAAGTTGGATTCCCCACATCCCAGGATGGAATGTATTTTTACCTTCAGAAGTGAAGTTAACCAGAATTCAGCTTTCAGACTACTCACTGTGAAAATGCAGGATAATATATGCCTAATTGGCATAAAATTACAGGTCATTAATTTATTCCTTTTTATTGATTTAATAAACATTTATGGAATGCTTGCTGTGTGCCAGACACTGTCATGCCATTCTAAGATATCTTAGATTACTTATTATTGTAATTATACTTACTAAAATGATAATTTATAGATGGAACTTTGGCTTTTTTTCTCCTTCCTTCTCTCTCCCTCCCTTTTTGTTTCCTTCCTCTTTCTTTTCTCTTTCTTTCTTTCTTTCTTTTTCTTTCTTTCCTTTTCTTTTATGTTTACCATAAATATGATGCCATCAATTCATTTCTGTTTATAAGACACAATTTGCCTTCCAATCCCCATTCTACATCTAACGGAGTGTAGAGACAAAGCTGGAATTCACATATTTGGGGAGGAGCTATTAGAATAATAGGGAGCTAAAGGTCCATGCAGAATTACTTTCCCTACATAAACAATTACCATACCAAAAAGGTTAGGGTAGAAGTCAAAGAGCAAACAGCATTTAATTTGTGAGAGTTTCTAGTGCTCCAAAAGCACAGAAGGAGCAGCTGCTTAAACATTACTTGCCCTTTGACTAATGGGCAAAGGCACTGAATGGGACTTACATGGGTAAGACTTAAACAAAAGTAATACCACCACCACTACCACCAAAAAACATTAAAAAGTAGCTTGAAGTTATAATAAGAAAGAGATCGTGGATGCAGAATTATCCATTGTTTTGTTCTTTGAAACTGTGGATGTGGAAAAATAATTTTCCCTCTACTCTTACAGGTTCTTGACTGTAGTAAAAGAGATTAACGGGAGAAAAAACAAACATAAGTTTAATAACATGTGTACCTTCTGTATATATGGGAGATACTCAGGAAAACTAAGTAACTCTCCAAATGGTCCAAGCCATCACCTTAAAGACCATCTTTCCGCTAAAGCAAGAGAAGACGTTGGGGGAAAGGGGAGGCCTAATATGGAAGGTTACCAGGAAAAGCACAGTAAGCAAAGGTCAGGTTTTTATATAGATTTAAATTGTTGCCTTCTTATTGATAAGAGCTTCTAGATTTAAAGTCATTTCCCCCTCTATTCCTGGGACAGCCTGGAAGACACCCTTACAAATGGAGATTTCCCTTATAAAAGTAAATGTCTTTTACAAAAGGATAACTCCAAGTTTCTCATGTGCCTGCTATTTCTTAAAGATAATAAGCCTAAAATAATTCTTTTGCTACTGAGGCATATTTTAGCTGGCAAATTCTACTTCTCTTCAAAAGTAACTCTTTTTTTTTTTTTTCCTTCTGTTCTGAATCATCCACTTCTACCAGGGTCCCTAAATAAAAATGTAAAGGGAAATGTTAGGCCTATTCTAAAACAATGAAAAATAAATTATCTGCCTTTGGGTATGCAATTTGAATTGGAAGTATTATAATGTCAATGAAGCACAATTTGCTAAGCAAATGAAAAAGGTTGATAAAGCAAAGCAATGACTTTGGCTTTTCTTTTGTACTTCCTTTACTGTTAACTATTTACTACTTACCAAATGTCAGGCCACTTATCTAGTGAAAAAGTATGCTCTGTTCCACTGATCCTAGGCTTATGGTTTAAGAAATGATTGTAAGTGGGTTTATAAAATCATCACTAACTCTTAATTCTCTCTTATTTGATATGAGTTTGGAAGATAGAGCCATAGCATGTCTCCTTCCTGGGGGAGGGTGGGAATCAGAATCATAGCACAACTCTCCCCAAGGAAATACGCTTCTAATTTCATTTCAACGTTTCAACATTTCATCTTTTTTTTTTTTTTTAAATCTTTGCTATGGTAAGGAGTTTCACCTCTGGGGGTGAATGCTGCGTTTTATGTAGCATACTATTTAGAATAGTTTTTTGTTGTCTCAGCTGAAACTTCTGTTTCAACATCCCATTATGTGCTTAATTACTTAATTGATAAATACTTACTTGTTTTTTCTCCAAATTGGAAATTATTCCTGGCCTATCACTGGGTTAAGATCTGTTCTCAAATATATAGATTTTTGTATCTTTTATATACTGCAAGTGACAAAAACTTAACTCAAGCTGCTTAATACTAAATACAGAATTCATTACATCATATATGAAAACTATGTGAAAATATGGGTGAACCTGGCCTTAGAGATACCTGGTACTAGGACTCAAATCTCATACCCATCTCTGCTTCTCTTTGTGTGACTGGGGCCTAAGGGTGTAAGAGCACCTGGCTTCAGAGGTCCCAATCAGACAAGCTCCGCCATGCACCACTGACAAAATCCAAAAGCAGGGAGATAAGTGATGGTGAAGCAAGAAACGGATTACTTCCAACGGAAGATAGTTGGACTAGTGTCTCAAAGGCTGTCTCCAAATGAGAAGAGGTGGGAAGCAAACATATAATAGTTGTCTGTCCTACCAAGAACAGAATACTGTAAGGGGGAAAATACAGACTCAAATTAGAGCAGAGCAGTTAAGCCAAGGTACATGAGGTTTTTTGTTTGTTTGTTTAGGTTTCTTGAAGTATATATGCATTTAATTACAACAGTAGAGTTGAGAGTGAATTCAGGGGAATAGGGTGAAATGATAGGAAGTGTAGAGAGGAGAGACTGTGCATTAGAGAAGAATTAAAAGAAATGTAGGAGATCTGGAAATTAATATGTGAGTAGGGCATAGATTGGAAAGGTCTCAAGTGAAAGGACTAAAACAGAGTCGTAGTTAGAGGATAGGGAAATAAATATGGGGTAGAGAATCAGAGATAATGAGAGAAAAGGATCAAAGAGTGACATGGGTACAAGAATAGAGGAAGAGAAGGGACAAGAAAAGTGTAATTTGTGGCAAGAAAATTAAGGTGATATTGTTATCGTTATGAATAATAATGTTATCTTTGCATTTGCTCTTTTTTTTTTTGCCAAGTAGAACATTCTGGCTTTATAAGAAGGCATATTGTAATTTGAGAATTGTGAGTAAAATTAATTTTATATTTAAAAGTGCCTTTCAATGTGGTATGACAAATATAATAACAACTCTCAACAAATAGTGCTATTTTCAGTCAATGGAAGGTAGAACATCATATATTTTAAAACCATACAATACCTCAAACATTGTGGAGAAACAAAGCTGTCTCCAATAATGCATGAATGATCTGTATTATGGAAGTACTTGTTCTGATAGAACACTTCAAATACCATTTGGCTGTCAGTTCTCCCTGGTTTGCTTTGTATCCCATGGAGATGATCTGACCTTAAGCTTTTGTTAGCTTCAAAGAGAGCTCCATTCTTGCCTCATCTCTGCGGGACTGAAGAAACAGACCCTTGGTTAACAACAGGAACCAAATTGATTTTAATATTGTGAATTCTTTACTCTGATGCAGGAAATTTTATCTGGGCCATCTCTGTGGTCTAGTGATTATAGGGTTGGATTAGAGTTCAAAATTCAAATCAATTCTGTAGATCTGGTATAGCTGTAAGGGCCAGAGGTAGAGTGTATTAGGTGGCCCTCTTGACAGTCATCTGTGACTATGTTAATAAACCTCCTACGTGGATTTGTTACTTCCATCTCAGTGTATACAATCAGTCTTCTTCACCATTTTTCAGTGGTTATAATTCTGGAAAGGGAGATTATATCAATAACATAATTATCAATCTATAATTCTGGAAGGGTACAATGTATGAATGTTCATCAGATATATCCAATGAGATCTCACTCAGAATTTCAGCCCATTATGTTAAATAGATATAAAAATGTGTTCTTTTGGGAGATACCTATTAGAGGCTAAGATAATACAATGGGTCAGATTATTACAGACTCCTTTGAAGTATGGATCTGACCAAATACCTAGCTTTACTAAAATTTTAATCATGAGGCACAGGATGCCCTGTATAAAACTGGTCTCAATGCATGGTCTAATGCAAGAAAAGACTTGGGAACTTCATTCACTGGAGGTTAAGAACTTCTTCCTGTTTTTCCTGTGCCTTATGATTACCTAAGGGAGAAGTCCTTGAATTCCAGTGAATGAAGCTTCCAGGTTCTTTCTTGCCCCATCAGAGCATGTGCTGGGCCCACTTTTACAGAGATCTGTAAGTGATATGTGACATTTTCATTATTTGCACAAATGGAGTATAGGTTGTAAAAATCTCAATTTTACATTCAGATAATTGCATAGCTTTTTCCAAAACACCATGCCCCATAAGCCATAGATTCCAGGTTTGTTTGCCATAGGCAAAGTTAGACAGTCAACAATTTATAGATAAGGGCTCTCCCATCAGTCAGTGCCATTACCTTACATTCTAGGAGGGGTGGTGCCTTGGTAAAGGGATAGAATGAATGGCAGACCTGCCGCGTAACCATATTTTTTCTGCTTGCTTTCTTGGTGATGAGGATACAGAGATGAGTAAAACATCCCTTGCCCTCAAATATTATTATAGTCTAAGGAGAGGAACACAAAACCAATACCACAGATAATGAATCTGAAACCCTGAACATGGTACATGGCATATAATAAGTCTCTCAATAGATGGTAATATTTTAAAAGATAGTATTATCAAGGCAATAGTGAAGCTATAACATGGTTTAATATTATGAGAAAGGTAAAGTCTTAGTGGATAGTGTAATTGGCGTAAGTTTCAAGTTTACCCATTCTGCTGACATTTACCAAACAATTTTTCATGTGCCAGATGCTATATGAGGAAAAATAGAGAACATTCCTGGGTCCTGTGAGTTTTCAGTCTTGGAGGAGACACAGCCAGGTAAACAAATAATACACAATGGCATTATGTTAAGTGAAATAAGTCAGACAGAGAAAGACAAATACTGTTCCAACTTATGTGTGTATATTCTCACTGGTATGTGGAACCGAAAAAAGCCTGAACTCAGAGATACAATAGATTGGTGGTTACCAGGGGTGGGGGATGGAGGAAATGGGGAGATGTTGGTCAAGTGTTCCAAACTTGGAAAAAACAAATAATATAACCATAACCCAGTGACACTGGAAAGCTTTTTAAGAAAGTAAAGCTAGGTTGAGACCTGAAAGATAAAAAGTTGTCTAAGCAAAAAGTGAAGGAAGTGAAGAGTGCTCTAAATTGAGGGAAATCATGTGGCAAGAGATAGTAAAGAGTTTGAGAGCAGTTATGAGCAAGCGGGAATGAGTGAGAGATGTGTGCAGGGCCAAGACCATTTTGACTTTGTGGAACATGATAAGGCTTTTGATCTGTATCCTAAAAGTAATGAGATGCTGTCAAGGAGGAAAAATCGCCCTTTCCCTTTAAGGCCCTTCTAGCTGGACTAAGAATCAAATTGACATGAGACAGATTAATAGGGCAAAGTCCAATTTAATTTTGTGTGTACCGGGAATCCACACAAATGTGGAAATTCCAAACAAAGTCGGGCAAAATGAGGTATATACATTATTCCAAACTAGGAAGGGGTAGGGGTCTGGGACCTCAAAAGGAACGAATGCAATCCTCAGGAAGATGAAAAAGAGTAAATGTTTGGGAAAGAAATGTTTGTGGGCCACTCAGAAACAATGGGACATAGGGGACTTTGATCAAACAGGCCTTGCTAGGTTCTTCCCTGTCTACCATACCAACTTCATATCATAACGTAGTTATCTATGGTGATAGCTCTCTTCTTGGAGTAGGTCCTCTATCTAAATTATTTTTAGGTAGTTGAGGGGGGAGGTAGAGCTTTTCCTGAATCTACTGGGTTTTGATTGCTTTTTAACTCAAAATAATCTTCATTCCAAAGTGGCCCATCTTAGATGTGCCCTTGGTCCTTACAATGCCATTGAAGGTTTTCGTTTTTAAAAGATTATTAACTTAGATCTTCTTTACTTTTATTAACCTTAAAAATAAAAGCTTAAAATGAAACAGCAGAAGATGGGGTTATTCAGGAACAGCAGAGAATGGCCCTCCTGGTCAGCCAAGCTATGGCAAAACCGTAGTCTGAGGAACAGAGGAAAGGAAGGCTCTTTTATACAGGAAAGGGGGAGCTGGGAAGGCTGTTATAACCAAAATGTCCATTGGAGTAAACTGGGAGTTTGAGGTATAGTGGTTTTTCATAGGTTAATTTATGACTGTTTCTCATTGGCTGGGCTGTTGTGGGGAGAGGAGGGGAGCCTTCCTTCTTCCTGCTGAGATAATAAAGTACTATCCAAGTGTACAAGATCTGTCTCTTCCTGTTGGGTCTGCAATTGACAAAAAGTGATAGGACATGAGAGTTCCCCCTGCCAAACCTCTTGACTTCATTCTAGTGGGGCTTCCCTTTATTAATTTTCATACCTGGATAATACAGCCCAGATAGGGAGTGCTGAGGAACCAGATCACAAACCAGATCACAAACAGGAGGAAGCAGATCATCATCTTCCCAGAGGATGTGTGTTAGGAATGGGCTGAGCCTCATGAAGCTGTCTGCACAGTTTTTTCTTCATGGACAAATAGGCCTGGCTTGCTTAGTCTGCAGACCACTTTTTTTTTTGGTATCACCTAATGCATAAGATGGCAGATGACCCATCTCTGGAGAAACTAGATTGTTCCAGCCGTATTAAAAAAAAAAAAAATCAGGAGAATGCAAAAAACCACTATTTTTCCTGCTTAAGAGAATTCATAGCCAACCTCTTACTGACAATTCTAATCTGATAAACAAGCAGAAGTGACTTGTTAGAGCCAGCAGTTATTCTTTTGAGTACCATTATCCTCCACTGAAGGACTCAGCACTTAACGGAGGTGATTTTTGGTTGCTCAGAAGAGATTCTTCTGCAATTATATAGCACTTTGCTGAGACTCAGCATTGTCTAGTTAAAAGTGTAAGGAGCAAAATGCAGAATTCTTGCTGTGAAAATAATTTCTTCTAAAGAAATGCTTCATTGCCATATAATAGTTGTCATTGTTGTGCTTTTACTTTATGGAAATTGCCTTCCTGCCTGGAGCTCTTCTTCCAAAAAGAAGTCCCTTTGGGTGACTGGGTGACAGTTTTTTATTTATCAATTATTCTATAATAAATTACACTGTAATTATACCTGATCATGGATACATTTTACTTCCTTTTTGACTCTGTTGGCTATATTGAATTCAAATTGCGTGACAAACCACAATATTTATGAAAACAGACTATTTCTACAGCTGTCATTTATTAATGATATGTTAGTAGCAAAGAATTATAGTTTGAGTCCTCTCATTCAAGGGAAAGACCTCTAGAACAAGGAAGAAGTACCAAGTGGCTAAAAAGTCACTTTTAGTTCACATGAAGTTTGATCCACTTACCTAACACCTTTTTTTGTCACTGTCAGTGGTTAGTGACTTGGGATATATCAATGAATATAGTAGTGTCTTCGGAATTGCAAAATATAATGTGAAAGAAAATTGTTCTAGAGTGAATGTTCTCTGTACTCAGGGACAACTAATTGTTAAGAAAACAGAATTCAGTTGAGTAAAATTTAAAGATCAAACTGGCTTTATATAATCATTCATGAATTGGGCAGCATCCCATCCAGCAAACCGACAGGCACTCTGAAATGCCATACAAAATGGGAGACTTACAGGCAGAAGAGCGCAGAAACAAGGAAAAAGTGGATTTACTTCATCTATGTGGGATAGATTGGGTCTATCAGGCTGATTTCCTCACTACTGCTGAGCAGGAAATTCCAAACTAACTGCTTTAAGATTACACTCCTGGGAGAGGTTGAATTACACTCCTGGGAGAGCTTTGTTAGGTATTAAGTCTTATTTTGTTGATGTGAGGCTTAGAACAAGTGACTCCATTTTGGTCCTTTAAAAAAAACCAAAAAACACAATAAATGAATTAATGGTGAAATGTTAAACTTAAGAGCATTCATAACACTGGCAGTGATCTCTATCCTAATTATAAATTTATAGCCAGGTAAGTTTGAAATCTTTCAGTTTTCCTTCAATTATTATTTTCCTCAACTGAAATTAGAATAACTAATAACTTCTGACTTTCCCAGGAAGAGCCCCATGACCCTTACAAGTTAGTTCAGTGAATAACACTTTATAACTTGCCTTTTTTACTTAACAGAATATCATAGATATATGATAGCATTTATGTAACAAAGGATAAATTATATATGGTATTATGTCTCATATATATTTCTATAGAAAAGTTTCTGTAGAAAAGTTATTCAGGAGTGGGAAGGAAGAGGGGAAATGTGTAATCTTTAATCTAATTATTGTTATTAATTAACAAGCTAATTATTATATTTAATGTTTTATATAGTAATAAGTTTCATTATTTTCTTTTGGACTTTTATAGGGATGTATTTTTATTATAAAATAAATAGAAACTAATTTAAAATCGCATGTGATAAAAACTTAGTACAATTTAAAAAAATAAGTATTGGAATCAAAAGTCATAGGCCTATTTTATATTGTTAACATATGAATTTAGGTAAGCTGTATAATTTTACCCTGGAAAATTGTATCTAACTGGTTATCATACAAATAAAAGAAGGCTGTCAGTTCAGAACGACACATAAAGCTGATCTTGTTCTTATTTCTTATTCGTGGAAAACCAGTACAAGATATGAATGGTGTAGGGATCTAGGTCATTGGTCCAGGATTCTACATTAATTCATCTCATAAAAGTACAAGGGATGGTCAATCAACTTTGTCAGCTCTAATGCCATCATCAGAGTGATGATGAGCTAAAGGAAATTATAAGCTATTTATAGATTTCTCTTTACTACCTAGAAATATCACTTTGTATTTTATGACTTTAAAAGAATAGGATTGTTGGGACACCTGGGTGGCTCAGTCAGTTAAGTGTCTGCTCGGTTAAGTGTCTGCCTTCGGCTCAGGTCATGATCCCAAGGTCCCGGGATCAAGTCCCACTTTGGGTTCCTTGTTCAGCGGGGAGCCTGCTTCTCCCTCTCCCTCTGCCTGCTGCTTCCCCTGCTTGTGCTTTCGCTCTCTCTCTCTCTGACAAATAAATGAATAAAATCTTTTAAAAAATTAAAAGAATAGGATTGCTTTTTAGGATTTGTATAATGGCAAGCTTAAAATTTCTAACATACCTCGGTATTCATGCATCTATTAGACTGTTTGTAACAAAACTGCTTTATGCCTTTTTTATGAATCTGAGTAAAGACATACCACTTGGACAACACCTAGACTGAGATTATGTGTAAATGTTATTTAATATGCCCTATATCTCATTGATTACAGGTGATTTCCTTCATTATGTTCCACCCGTAAGTTGAGATATTTTTATGAACTCCAAATTTCAAGGGGAAAAAAAAGTCTGAAATTTAGTATACGGCCTTTAGCATTTTTAACTGATAAATTGCTTTGGATTTTGCCTCGGAGAATGGAAAAGAAAATGTGGGGATGAAACAGAAGAGCTGAAAAAATAGTAAATGGTTGTAAAATAGTATAAGGACAGAAAATCAAAAATGAGATACCCCAAGCTATGAACTGGTTATCTTCATAATACAGCCTTGTCCTCCCTGAAGGAATATATCAGCGTCTCCAGGTCATGTGTTTAATATTCACTAGAAGTTGTTAATGATGGTGGCCCTCCCAGTCATGATAAGATCCTTAAGTGCCTTTGACGATTAAAGAAAAATAAGACCATATTCAAGTACCATCAAGTACCAGTTGTTGATTCATTCTTTAAAGCCTGCAAAATGACCTTAGGTTTTTGTTTTGTTTTGTTTTGTTTTCTGAGAGAGTGAGAGAGAGCTTGCATGCACGCACACCTGTGGAGTTGGGGAGGGGCAGAGGGAGAGGGAGAGAACGAATTCCCTGAGCTAAGCGTGGAGCCCATCGCCGGGCTCAATCTCAGCACGCTAAGATCATGACCTGAGCCAAAATCAAGAGTCAGACACTTAAGGACTAAGCCCCCCAGGGGCCCCAGTGACCTTAGATTTAAGGTTAATGGTGTTTAACTTTTTCAAATTTATAACAGTATCTTTTTTGAGACAATGCCTCCAATAGGAGGTTTATAGCATGTGGTGATTTCTTGATGTTTCTTGCATCCTGACCTAATCTAATTTGTTCATTTTTCCATCATTAGGTTCTTTTCGTAGATATTGGTACTTTCCAAGACTCAGAGGAAGATGACTATTTTAGGCTACCGGGTGTTACATGACAAGGGCAGTGTTAGGCTGACATTCCCCAGATGAACAAAAATTTGGTAGCTATCAAATCTACATATGTAGGTGCACACACATGCAGACAGTACACACGTAGTTATACCCTCTGTTCTTTTCGCTCAGGGGAGTCCCAGATGTTAAAACTTTGAGGAACTGTGATAGAACTCTGTACGAAAGCTTCCCTAGTGGCAGATGTGATGTTCTAGCTGTAGGATTCACCTATCCTTCCAACTGGAGTCAGGAAAAAAACTCTCATTGCATGAGTGAGTGGAATCGTAAGCCTGGAATGCAATCAGAGTGTCTGTAGGTATAGGGCTTGCTTGATTATTATACCCTATTCATGAAAGGGTGTTTGTGTCTGGACATATATTTTTAGTGAATCCACCTATATCCTGAATACCGCTGTTTTTATTGTGAAACATTCTTCTAACATTAACAAGCCACCTGATATTTTGAATCATAAAGATTACCTCAAGTTCTTCAGTAGCCATTTCTGCTATATTTGATTAGAAGTTTAACAAAGTCTTGATTAAAACCTTACAAATATTGGGCGCCTGGGTGGCTCAGTTGGTTAAGCGACTGCCTTCGGCTCAGGTCATGATCCTGGAGTCCCGGGATCAAGTCCCGCATCGGGCTCCCTGCTCAGCAGGGAGTCTGCTTCTCCCTCTGACCCTCCTCCCTCTCATGCTCTCTGTCTCTCATTCTGTCTCAAATAAATAAATAAAATCTTTGAAAAAAAAAAAAAAAACCTTACAAATATTACCCAACCTCACTATAGGGTGGAATAAAATTCAGTCACACCTACATAACTCACACAGTGTATGATATAAGTATTTTAAGTAAATTTTAGAAAATGTAATGCTTTGCTTCTGTTGGCACTGGTCAGAACCATTAAAACCTATGAATATAGTTGGCTTCAAGTAGACACTGATAAAATTAATGAGATTTATTGAAAGTTCTATTTCTGTTATCGTTTATTATTGCAACAAGCCTAGCAATATTCAGATCAATGTTTTACATATTCAGACCCACATTTCCTTTAATAAGTAATGCAGAAAATTTAATTTCTGAGTTGTCTTTGGGTGAACAAGGGGAAAAATGGTATTTAAGGTTTTATTGACATTCTACATTTAGTATGCTGAGTATATTCTTTTGTGGGCATATGTATGAAATTCATTTATTCAGAAAAATTTAACAAGTGTCTCCTGTATTTTAGGGAGGCACAATAAAGGTAAGTAGGATCTGGATCCTGCCTCAGGAAGTGGACAGTCTCTTACAAATATGTGTACAAGGCAGGTGCAAAAACAACCCTTTAGCCCTCGTTTTAGTGCTATAATTATTGTGTGCTCATTAAAAGCATTTGATTAATAGAGGAAAGTGGAAAACCCCATTAAAATCATCCAAAACTGAGGTATATTTTAAAAATCAGTTTTCTATTTTTTAAATGTAATTGTTAGTTGTAATCAAACATTATATATAATTCATTATGCTTTTTTAAAAAAAATTCCAGGGAGCCTGGGTGGCTCAGTTGGTTAAGCGACTGCCTTCGGCTCAGGTCATGATCCTGGAGTCCCGGGATCGAGTCCCGCATCGGGCTCCCTGCTCGGCCGGGAGTCTGCTTCTCCCTCTGACCCTCCTCCCTCTCATGCTCTCTGTCTCTCATTCTGTCTGTCTCAAATAAATAAATAAAATCTTTAAAAAAAAAATTCCAAATTTCTTGCTTATGGTTGATTTTTATCATTGATTTCCAGACTCATTGAAACCTATTTTCACGTGTTTGTGTTTTTGGTCTGTTAATAAGGAATAAAGAAAAGAGCTTTTAATTTATCTGGAAGTACTCCATTTCTTTTTTGAAATTTTTTTCTTGATACTGAGCCAATTTGAAATATATAAGGAATAAATAAAGAGGAAGTAAATAGAGGGAATAGTATTTAATGACAGGAGAAAAGTAGAGAATGAGAAAAGAAATTCTACAAATTGAGCTTTGATCTAATTGCCAGCTGGATATCAATAGCTTATTTGTTAAAAGCTGTTGACAATCTTCTGTAATTATAGGTATTGTGAAGTGGGGCTGGGAGCTGGAAAAAGAAAAAGGATCTAAGAGGATGATTTCTTTAACTTAAGAACTCATTTCCTGGAGTTAATCTTTGGTTATAGTTCAAAAATCTCTTATAGTCTCTTACCCCCATGTATTGCAGTTCTTAAATTATAGGAGGTTTGTTGTTTGATAATTTTAGATGAGAATATAATCCATGAATGCTTTCATTCAGATTAGAAGTGATGGGACCTTCTTGGTTGAGACAATTTTGAATGGTAAAGTTTTAGATTATCTAGTTGCAGCTATTTTTTTCCCCTGACTATAATGTTCCATTTTTAACCCATTTTCCTGGGAAATACTAGTTAAAATCTGATGGAATTCATCAGTAGGAAATTTTCCATAGTTGCTTCATAAATTTCTTTTTTGACTAATTTGATGTGTTACAGTTTTATTCTGATAGTCATAAATATCTTTAAATCTTGAAGATTATTTTTTTTCCCAAATAGTTGTAGTTATAATAATTAAGAACAGTGGTTCCAGAAACAGCTTCCATTGTTTCTAGATTGAGTTCCATTCCATTGAAGTTCAACTCAACATTTTATTTGGAAGACTTTGGGCATTTTGTGTTTCAGTTTCCCTATATTTAAGTGGATGTTACTGTTATGATATTATTATATCTACATCATGAAGATGTGAGAACTAAACAAGTTGTTCAAATGGAAAAGCAATTTAGGGCACGTAGAAATTGCTCAATAAAGGTTAAAGGCTGATAGCTATTATTATTGGTATTTCAGTTATTATTTGTTGATGATGACTCATAAAGCGGTTTCTTCCACATGTGAATTTTGGTAAAAAGTACACACACACACACACACAGAGATTTTCATAGTCAAATAAGTTTGTGAAACCCGGAATTAGGTGAAGTAAATTTCTCTGCCTTTATATGTTAGCATGCATTGAAGAAGTTTCAAAGCTGCATGTAGTAGTGTATAGCCTATCTCTGGTTTATTGATGACACAACCTTCCTTTCACTGAGCATGATAAACATCAGTCTAGCTCACAGTGGAGACCTGGAGACTTCAAGTAGGGCACTTCTCAACTGTGCAGGTGCGGGGCTGTGCTGAGCACTATAGGTCATTTAGGGTCTATGGTTCCTGCATTCCTGCATACTAAATGCCAGTAGCAGTCCCCAGACATTAAGACAACCCACACTGTCCCCACATAATCCAAACATCAGCTGTGGGGAGAGATGTCACCCTGGTTGGGATCCAGTAGTTTGGGGGAATGCAAACAAGTTTTGCTTTCGTACGAACTAGTCATCTGGAGTCCTCTAGGAATGAGACTGGTGGAATGTTTTTGTGACCAAAACTCCATAAAAGGTTCAAGAAGTGGTTAAACAGATTTATATATATATATATATATTTATATATATATATATATATATATTTATATATATATATACATATAAATATATATACACACAAAAATTCACTGAGCTGTACACCTAAATTTTGTGTATTTTTACGTCTTTACATCTGTGTTATTCCTCAATTTTTAAAAAATTCCCTGGGTGACCATCACTGGCATATAAGGTGTGTTGTGAGAAATGATTCAAAATTTGACTTATATGTTGGGATGTGAGATCATTTTCTCCATCCCTGCAAGTCAAATGATCTTGAATTTTGATGTTTTTTTTTTTTTCTTTCTTTCGCTCCATTATGAAAGAATTCAAATTAGATGTCATTGCACCGTGCTACTTAGTAAGGATTTAGGATGCATAGGTAAATGAAGGCAAAACAAACACACGAAAATATTGATTATATTCAGTTATATTCCTGTCAGAGCTCAACCACATTATATTGTGCTATTTAGTTAAATAAATGGTATTATTAATAATATTAATTTATCCCATATAATTATTAATTAAAGCTGACATTTTTCCAATAAAATCAATTTGCTTATAATACAAATCTACATTTCTTTGATCTTCTTCAGGGAGGATGAATTAACACTCTAAGCAGTTCTTTTGTCTTGTCACTTCAGTGACATGAAACAGAGTTTTAATGGATATGGCCTTAATGTACAATATTTCCTTTGTTTTCAGAGCAGAAAAGCCATTAACAGTTATTTCAGGATTACTGTGATTATGACACTTATAAATTGATTTGTGGTATTAGCCAAGCAGATGATTGAACAAAAGCCTTTGAATTTCTTTGTTTATCCTTTTGCAGTTTCAAGGTGTTGAGTGATTCAGATCACACTTCAGGCTTATGGAAATGTGCTGGACTTCCTCCCCAGAAGACCTAATTCCTGAATCAAGAGAATAGTTTACCCTAGCCTGACAGTTGCATGAAAAGGAGTTTTATAAAGGGACAGCTGAGGTCAGAGGGAAGTGAAGGTGACATCTATCCCATCATGAAAATGTCAAATGGCCCTTATATAAGACACTTGCTTGTTGCAGCTCAGCGATTCTTAAGTCCTTTTAGTGTGAAGAGAAAATAAAATTTAAACAATTCCAGGTTATAGCACCATCCCAGACTATTACACAAATCCATTGAGTTATTTTTAAAACTACAATTTGGATGTCAGTGTCATAATATATCCTTTCCTGCTGACTATAATAAAAGTTGCTGATCTATTTCAAGCTTTCCAAGTAGAAAAATGTTGTTTAATGATTTAGCATGTGTGAAGTTAATTCTGATCTCTAGAATTCATAGTGGCTGAAACAACTCATGCTGTTTCTTAGTGAACAGGAATGTCAACACAGCACTTTTTGGGGGGCTGTTTACATTCTATGCCTTCTTTAGAAATGGCAGATGGACTGTCGCTGACATGACTATTTGTGTAAGCTGCTACCATAGAAATTAGAGTTTTAAAAATAGTGATCCTAAGAGTTGCTTTTTTTTTTCCTTTGGACTTGCGTTGTTATGTTTTCTCTTGAGAAATTTGACTTGAACATGTTTGTGAATAATTATTGACAGAAGATGCGAAGGATGTGAAAAATATCAGCAAGGTGAAATTTACTATCCCAAACTATCTACCTTTTTAAGCTGCTTTTGGTCCATTCACTACACTATCAGATTTTATTCTTTTTATAGTAAAGTAGGAATCTCTTTATTTTGGAATTCAGGAGTATAAATTTGTGGCATATTATTTGCTTGAAGGAAAAAAAAAGATTTATAATACAGTGGGACCATTAGAAAACCATAGTGTCAAAGGTTTTTAGTAAACATGACACCATTACTGTCAAGTGTAAAAAACAAGTGGTTATTAGGATTGATCATTATTCAGAATATATTAACAATAGCTGGAGACCTTTACACTTAACTTTAAAGTAATTTGTGCTTTCTGTTCAGTTTAGAGACATGGCATATACACATAAATATAAGTAATAGTCCAAAGTGACTGTGTATTCTTACCATATTTTCTTCCTTTTTCCCTTTCTATACTTTATTAATGGAATTTAACAGAATCTAATGGAAACAGTGTATAAAATCAGTGAATTAAGAAGCAAAGCATGATATCCAGAGGATGTACTAATAGCCACCCAAATTTAAATAATTACTATAAGTTGGGCTCATATTTCCTTTAGTTGGACCATGACATTCCAAACACATAAAGCAATAAGGAACAGGTATTGTGTTTAATTATGGACTTGCGCTGGATATGCAGAACACATACACTTACATTCAAAGGGACCTCAACTTTTCTGAATGTAGTTCAAACAGAAGAGGTCTGATATCATGGTAGCCTTAAGAGAGACTTTCCGGCTCTTTTCTGTTTTTGTATTAAAAATATGCCAGTAGAGGTTGTTCTCCTTTTGCTAAAGGAATCTCCTTGTTGCACTGGAATATTTTAGGCTTATTTCTGATTTCAACAGACTGAATGGCTACATCATAAATGTCTTTGTTATGGAAATGTTAAAACATACCAGAAAATAGAGACCATAGTATAAAGAACCTCCCTATGTATCTATTACACAGCTTTCACAATTATCAGTATGGTAGGAATTCTTGTATTCTTCTCTCCCCATATCACTTAGCTATTTCTGCTTTACAAGCCATGCTGAAGCAGATTGATTTAACACAAGAAACATTTACTGTTGTTCCTACCTATACTGTCTTTGGGTACATAGAGAAGGAAAAATATATTTTTTCCTTCTACCCTTCTAGGTTCTTGGCTGGGTCTCTATAGCAAAAGACAGAATAACAAGAGGAAAGCATATAAATTTATTTAATGTAAGTTTATGTGACACAGAAGTCTTCAGAAGGAAATGAGGACCTGAAGAAGCAATTTTATGCTAGATTTTATGAAGAGCAGAAAGTTGTGGAAAATGTGATAGAACAAAAGGAGTCTGGGCTAAGTGTAGTCAGCTGTGGAAACTGTAGCCAGACCTGCTCATTCAGATTCATCTCAGTGTCCCTCCATCTTCAGAGATAAGAATGTTCCTTTTCTTCCAGGTATAGGGAGCACATCACCTAGAAGGGTAGAAGGAAGGAGCGCATCTTTCACAGGAGGGTTTTAGACCTACTTCAGGGGAAGGTCAGAGTCCTTGCACCTTCCATTTCTAAAATTTCTTCAGCTTAAAATATCCCATATGCCAAAGCTCCGTGTTTGGAGGTGGCATATCCTGACACTTGCCAGATAGTTCTGCTGATCTTAACCAGTCTGGACTGACACTGACTGGGCTGGCTCTTGAAGCTGTGTTCAGCTGGCAGGTCACCTGGGACTGGCTCATCTAGGGTGGCTGCCCTTTGCCATTTGGTGGCTGCTTGCCTGTTGGCCAGGATTACAGAGGGTAATGGAGTAATGTCTCTCATCTTTCAGCAGGCTTGCTGAGTGCAGACTGAGCAGGGTTCTAGAAAGAGACAGAGAGACAGAGAGCAAGAATGTGCAATTCTTGAGGCCTAAGCTCAGAGCTCATTCTATTGATCAAAGGCCAGCCAGGTTCAAGAAGTGAGGAAATAGCTTCTTGGTGGGAGAACCTGTAAAGTTAGAGGCAACGCACGTGGAGACAGGGAGGGGAGAAGAACTGAAGACTTTTTGTCATCAATCTACCCCATCCCCCACCTTAAAAAAAGTTTTAGAGTATTTTAAATCAATATCATTTCACCACTAAGTACTTTAGTGAACAGGGTTTTATTTTTTTAAGTCGTTGGATTTTGTAACTATAGTAGAAGCCGTACAGATTAACCATACTCTTTGGATCAGAATATTATTACCGGAGGCTATATTCTACTTATTTATTAGTAACAACAAAATTATCATCGCTGTCACTACTACTAGTAAATTTCCTTTCTTATTCTGTGCTAAACATACATTACCTCACTTAACCCTCCTAAGTGCGTTATAGGGCTGAAACTCTTCTATTCATTTGTAGAGATGAGTAAGAGAGGTTGGATAAACTGCCCAAGGCCACATGGTAGTAAGTGATGGCTTTGAACTTACGCCATTCTGACACTATTTTTCATGTTCTTATGCACTACATATCACTGTCTTCTGTTAGCTGACCCGTGGGCGCTAGTATCTTTGCATGTACTTGGAATAGACAGGTAGAAGGGGCAAAAGATAAGCCAACTCTCTTTTCCGTTTCTTAAAGCAGAAGATGAATTTAAGTTAAGGGAGTAAATTGTTTCTAGATTTACCACAGCAGAGCTATTTTAAAAACATCAGAGGGGGGGACGCCTGGGTGGCTCAGTCAGTTAAGGGTCTGCCTTCGGCTCAGGTCATGATCCCAGCGTCCTGGGATCGAGCCCCGCATCGGGCTCCCTGGTTGGCAGGGAGCCTGCTTCTCTCTCTCCCTCTGCAGCTCCACCTGCTTGTGCTCTCTCTCTCTCTGACAAATAAATAAATAAGATCTTTAAAAAAAAATAAAAGAAAATAAAAACATGAGCGGGATCTTTGAGGTCATTTTATAATATGAGTGATGTATGTATATTACAGGCTATTATTTCGGAGAAACAAAGAGCTTTATTTCCTTATTGTTGTATTAGAACTAGGTCTGTGCAGTATGCATGCCTGTCCATGTTTCTGTTCTGTCTCAGAACCAGTGTGTTCTTAATCCTTATCACGCTATCATGCTGGACAAGCTAAGGCAGTCAGGAAGGGTCAATTGTATATGACATCTGTTTTCTTTTGAGTTAGATGTCAGAGATGGTTTTCTTCTTTCTGAGGATGAGCTAGGATTAAATATATGAAAATTCATTGATTCTTTTTTGGATCTGAGTTAATGTCATTAACATAAGCAATCAGACATCAGCTTTATGTGACTAGACCTCAAAATATTTTAGTGTTATTTTGTTCTTGTCTTACTATCATTTCCATCCTAAGTTCCAATAATTGCTTTTATCTTTGAGGTCTGGTATGCGACATTAAATTCATTTTCTTTGAAGAAAGATAAATGGGAATATAATTTTATTGCTACCTTACTGTTACAAAACATAATTACTAAACAGTATGCCCTTTTGCATTCTGACAGTGAAATTATGACTGACATTCCCTTTTTAATATGAAAGCTATTTTGGGGCTATCATCATTAACTAATGGAGTCTTACTTGCAAGGAGTCACATTTTAACTTCCAATGACTTTTATGTAACAGCCTCTTAACATATAAGTCTCAGGTAAATTGAAGCTAATCCCTGCAGGAGAATAGGTCAGACGTAGAATTAACCATTCCATATTCTGGAAACTGTTGGTGTCATTAATGTTATGTCTCTTATTTATAGCCTTATTTTAAGCCAGGGGTTCAATGTGGCATCCTTTTATGAGAGAGAATTTCTCTCTTCAAGACCATTTAGTTAAAACCATTAAAATTCCAAAGTCAGATCATCACTATTGAACAATTAGTGTCTGCAGGCTATTTTACTATGACAGTTAGAGACCATTGGGCTCACTAGCCTAAATCCGGAGATTAATTGAAATTGAGTCTGTGGTCACTTATTGGGCTATCTAGTGTTTTTATTTTCTATGACACTATAGCTTGATGTATGAATCGGGAAATATGGTCTCCTAAAAGTACTATGGTTTTGAAAGCATTTCTCCTAACAAATAGAAGACAGGATCATTAAACAAATACATGAAATGCCCTTAAAGAAGTCAGCATTGAATATTATTGGGACAGAGTATTAAGTAATAGATTGCAGGTAAAGAGTGACATATAACTATAAATAATGAATTGAGAGGACTATTATCAAAGTTTTTCAAGAAGAGAGAAGCAGGGAGCTGGGTGGCCCAGTTGATTAAGCGTCTGCTTTCGGCTCAGCTCATGATCTCAGGGTCCTGGGATCAAGCCCCTTGTCGGCTTCCCTACTCAGCAAGATGTCTGCTTCTCCCCCCGCCTCTCCCTGTGATCGTGATTTCTTTCTTTCTCTCAAATAAATAAAATCTTAAAAAAAAAAAAAAGAGAGAGAAGGAAAATGAAAATTCAGAGAATAAGGTATTAATATTATCTTCTAATTTTTCATCTTAGAAATCGCTGTATGGTTCAGTATCTCCCAACTTTGTATAAATGTGCAGAATTCAGTTTTTGTAGTTAAACAATGTTCTGATTTTTATAAATAATTTTTCCACATTTGATTAGAATAATTCATTTTATCAAGAAAGTATGTGTCAATGCAATGGTACATTTGAAAATATTTTTAATTACCAATATAAGTTATTTTTCATTTGGGGAAATTTTCTGAGCCACATAATGATAATTTTTTTTCCCAATTCCCATTTTTACAGATGAGTCAGGTGAGATCAGAGAAAGCAGAATAAAGCCATTACTCTAATTCAACATTTTTTTGGGGGGGAGGGGATGGGTGGGATAGGAGTATTTTCCTTTATGATCCATATATAATTTTTCTCAAATTATAATGTAAATGGGATTTTTGTCTCTTTGCATTCTCGAAGTTATAAATAAAACAGAAGAACAGCAGCCTTGGTTACTGTTTTAAATGTAAAGCATTTTATACATATATGAAAGATGCCAGTGCATAATCTCTTCAGATAAAAGTTGAGGTGACATTTTTAAAAAAACCTAAATACTTGGAATTAAATATAAATTTGAGAGAGTCCAAGATGGTGGAGGAGTAGTAGACCTTAGTTTTGTCTGGTCCTAAGAATTCTGCTACATAGCTATCAAATCATTTTGAACACCTGCGAACACAACCAGAGATCTAAGAAAAGAATAGCTGCAACTCTACAAATAGAAAAGCAACCACTTTCTGCAAGGTAGGAGGTGCAGAGAAGGGAATCCGAGGTAATATATGGGAGGATAAACGGCGGGGGAGAGGGAACCTCCGTAAACCAGCCACTGGAAAGTGATAGAGCAATGAAGCACCAAATCAGAACTTTTAGTCTGCTCCAGTGAGGGATGTCCCTGCCTGAAAGGCGCTCAGGCAGTGAAACAGGGGCAGGACCGTAGATGGGACAGTGTGGTCTCAGGATCCTAGGGTCACAGGAAGACCGGGGTAGCTTGAGTGTGGCAGAGCTCCCAGGCATCAGAGTGGGGAAGCTGTCTACAATCAGAGAGCCCAGAAGTGGGCTCTCAGCTCGGGGTTGCCATAAACTGCCAACCCCAATATGGTCAGGTCGACTGCTCTCTGAGCAGGGGCCCAGCAAGCAGCAGAAATGGCAAGACCCCCCCTCCCCGTTCCTCACCCTGGAGATGGGGCATGGGTGCATGTTGCAGGAGTCTGCAGGGTTTGGAGACTTAAAAAGTGGTCCCATGCCTGAGATACAAATGCTCAGTCACAAGCTGGGTGAGCACGAGCACGGAGTAAAGCAGGAGACCAGGGAGACAGGAGTGATTGACTGCTTTTCCCTGAGGGTGCAATGAGGAATGGGGCCCTGAGATCTTGGCTCCAGGGCTGGAGATTGGGAGGCTGCCATTTTCATTCTCATCCTCTACAGCTTCATGAAATCTTTCAGGGAACAAAAGTCACATAGAACAATCCAGCAGAGGGTGCCTGGGTGGCTCAGTTGGTTAAGCATCTGCCTTCGGCTCAGGTCATGATCCCGGGGTCCTGAGATCGAGTCCCACATCGGACTCCCTGCTCAGTGGGGAGTCTGTTTCTCCCTCTCCCTCTGCCTCTCTCTCCAGCTTATACTTTCTCTCTCAAATAAATAAATAAAAATTGTAAAAAAAAAAAAAAAATCAGCAGATTACTTAGCTTGGTCCCCTGGCAAGGGCGGTGCAATTCAGCCTGGGGCAAAGACACTTGAGAATCAATGCAACAGGCCCCTCCCCAGAAGATGCAAGAAGATCCAGCCAAGACCAAGATTACCAATCATTGAGAACTGCAAAACTCCAGTGCTAGGGGAATACAGCGTATAGAATTCATGGGGTTTTGGGACACCTGGGTGGCTCAGTCGGTTAAGCATCTGCCTTCAGCTCGGGTCATGATCCCAGAGTCCTGGGATCGAGTCCTGCATCGGGCTCCTGGCTCAGCGGGGAGCCTGCTTCTCACTCTGCCCGCCACTCCCTCTGCTTGTACTCTCTCTCTCTGATAAATAAATAAAAGCTTAAAAAAAAAAAAATTCATGGGGTTTCCCCCCACAATTCTTTAATCTTTCAATTTTATTTTTTTTTCTCTTTCCTTTTTCAACCAATTTCTTATTTTATCTACTCCTTTTTTAAAATCTTTTTTAATTTTCATTTTTTAAATTTACATTCTATCCTTTCATTGTATTTAGTTTTGTTTTTGTAAATACATACTTTATCTTTCTTTACAATTTTGGGGTGCAGTTTCTTCTAACAAACCAAAATACACCCAGAATCTAGTGTATGGCTCTGTTCTCCTCACCTGTCTGATCATTCAGGGTGCTAAATGAGAAAAATATGCACTCAAGAATACTTTATCCAGCTAGGATGTTATTCAAAATAGAAGGAGAGATTAAAAAGCTTCCAGGACAAACAGAAACTAAAAGAATTTTGATCACCAAACCAGCCCTACAAGAAATATTAAAAGGGATCCTTTAAGCAAAGAGACAGCCCAAAAGTAACAAAGGGCAGAAAGGAACAGAGACAATATTCAGAAACAGTGACAGTACAGGTAATACAATGACACTAAATTCATATCTTTCAATAGGTACTCTAAATGTAAACAGGCTAAATGCCCTAATCAAAAGACACAGGGTATCAGACTGGATAAAATGCAAGACCCATTGATATGCTGTCTGCAAGAGACTCATTTTATACCCAAAGAAACCCCCAGATTTAAAGTAGGGGATGGAAAACCATTTATCATGCTAATGGACATCAAAAGAAAGCTGGGGTGGGGCGCCTGGGTGGCTCAGTCGGTTAAGCGGTTAAGCGTCTGCCTTCGGCTCAGGTCATGATCCCAGCGTCCTAGGATTGAGCCCCGCATTGGGCTCCCTGCTCAGCGGGAAGCCTGCTTCTCCCTCTCCCCCTGCTTGTGTTCCCTCTCTCACTGTCTCTCTCTCTCTGTCAAATAAAGAAATAAAATCTTTAAAAAAAAAAAAAAGCTGGGGTGCCAATCCTTATATCAGAAAAAATAGATTTTAAACCAAAGACTGTAATAAGAGATGAGAGACAGACACTATATCATAATTAAAGAGATGAGGGACAGACACTATATCATAATTAAAGAGATGAGGGATGGACACTATATCATAATCTTGTCTATCCAACAAGAAGATCTAAGAATTGTAAATATTTATGCCCCTAACATGGGAGCAACCAATTATATAAGCCAATTAATAACAGAATTAAAGAAACACATTGATAATAATACAATAATAGTAGGGGACTTTAACACCCCACTCACTGCAATGGACAGATCATCTAAGCAGAAGATCAACAAGAAACAAGGGCTTTGAATGCCACACTGGACCAGATGGACTTTATAGATATATTCAGAACATTCCATCATAAAGCAACAGAACACACATTCTTCTCAAGTGCACATGGAACATTCTCCAGAATAGATCACATACTGGGTCACAAATCAGGTCTCAACCAGTACCAAAAGATTGGGATCATTCCCTGAATATTTTTGGACCACAGTGCTTTGAAACTGGAACTCAATCACAAGATGAAAGTTGGAAAGAACTCAAAAACATGGAGGCTAAAGAGCATCCTACTAAAGAATGAATGGGTCAACCAGGAAATTAAAGAAGAATTTAAAAAATTCATGAAAACAAGTGAAAATGAAAACACAACTATTCAAAACTGTGGGTTGCAACAAAGGTGGTCCTAAGAGGGAAGTATAGAGCAATAAAACCTTTCTCAAGAAACAAAAAAGGTCTCAAATACACAACCTAACCTTACACCTAGAGGAGCTGGAGAAAGAATAACCAAAAAAGCCTAAACCCAGCAGGAGAGAAATAATAAAGATTAAAGCAGAAATGAATGAAATAGAAACCAAAAGACAGTAGAACAGATCAACGAAACTAGGAGTTGGTTCTTTGAAAGAATTAATAAGATTGATAAACCCCTGGCCAGACTTATCAAAAAGAAAAGAGAAAGGACCCAAATAAATAAAATCCTGAATGAATGAGGCAAATATATGCCAACAAATTAGACAATCTGGAAGAAATGCATGCATTCCTAGAGATGTATAAACTACCAAAAC
>NC_138369.1:36347652-36397006 GCF_054177405.1 Leptonychotes weddellii
ATCAACAGACTAAATGTCAATAATTTAAAAATAGAGATTTTAAAGTTGTAATGATATGGCAATTTTTATTCTGCTCTAAGTGGTTCCTTTATTCTAGGTTTAAATAAAATGAACATCTTTGGTAACATGAAATGTTATCAGTGAAGTATATTCTTTAAAATTAAGTACATTTTTCATAATCCAATTAAAAATGGGCAGAAGACATGAACAGACATTTCTCCAAAGACTTACAGATGGCAACAGACACACGAAAAGATGCTCAACATCATTAATCATCAGCAAATTAAAACCACAATGAGATATCACCTCATACCCGTCAGAATGGCTAAACTCCAAAACACAAGAAACAACAAGTGTTTGATGTGGAGAAAAAAGAACGCCCATACACTGTTGGTGGGAATGCAACCTTGTGCAGCTGCTGTGGAAAACAGTATGGAGATACCTCAAAAAAGTTAAAAATAGAATTACCATATCATCCAGCAACTCCACCATTGGGTATTTACCCAAAGAATACAAAAACACTAATTTGCAAAGATATACGCACCCCTGTGTTTATTTCAGCATTATTTAAGTAGCCAGATTATGGAAGCCCCCCAAGTGTCCATTGATAGGTGAATGAAGAAGAGGTATATATATACAACGGAATATTATTCAGCCAAAAAAAGAATGAAACCTTGCCATTTGCAGTGACATGGATGAATCTAGAGGATATAGGCTAAGTGAAAGAAGTCAGTCACAGAAAAACAAATGCCATATGATTTCACTCATATGTGGAATTTAAGAAGGAAAACAAACATACAAGGAAAAAAGAAACAGACCAAAAAACAGACTCTTAACCATAGAGAACAAACGGATGGTTACCAGATGGGCAATGGGTGAGGGGATGGGTAAAATAGATGAAGGGGATTAAGAGTATACTTATCACGATGAACACTGAGTAATGCATACAGTTGTTGAATCACTGTATTGTACACCTGAAACTGATATCATGCTGTGTTGACTACACTGGAATTAAAAAAAAAAAAAATGACCCAAGGGCAAACCTAAAACAATTAATAAAATATATTTTTCAAAGAGGAAGTCAGATTTGTTCTGTAATTTTCACTTTTTTTTAATAGTTCTCTTACTTTTATAGTTCTCTTACTTATCAATATAGAAAGCATGTTTCAAGTGTTTCTGTTATAGCTAAATTCACCCGACCTAGTATTTGAGGACCACGTTCTTTAAATACATATTTTGATATTTAGTTCAACAGGTTCCAACAATCATAAAACAGTCAAAAGTGCAAGTTGCCTTTCCCTTTGATGAATATTTTCAAATTGAATGTGAAGCTAAAGGAAATCCAGAACCAACGTGAGTATTCTTGCAAATGAAGTAATTGTTTATATGTATATAATCTTTTTTTTTAAATTTCTTTGTACTCTGACCATTATAAGGTTGTTGGACTATAAATCTACATATGATTAAAGATAAGAGTTGCCAAAAGAATAATAGCTATTTTTATGAAAATAAAGTTTGGTTATTTTACATATGTTCTCCTGGAAGTTGAAATTATTTTTACCATAAATAAATTGCCTTATGTTAAATACTTAGCGTAGGTTTTGGCACCATGGAAATATTCAGTAATTCCTTACAAGTGAACAAGGTAGTCAAAGCCCAGAAGATTCTTTATTCTAAAGGTAGCATTGGTTAAGCTGAAAGTTAATATATTGATAAATGACATTCTATATATAATTATTATTGCATGTCTTTAAATGTAACATATCTTTTTTTTTAAAGTGACACATATCTTATTCAGCGAGTAGGTTGTTACTTGATATTTTTTAAGTTATCATAGAAATATTTAATCATCCTGAATGCTATCTGCATGGTATATTGTTATCTAGTGTTTTCTTAATTAAATAATTGTTACTGTAGGTGATCATAATCAGTGATGAAGTTTTTTCAAAATACCTCCTATACTTTGGAAGGGAGAAAGAAATGTGTGTGTGTGTTGGGAATGAGGAAGGAGAAGTTGTAGAGAGAATTCTAGATTTTAATGTAGGTGATTTGAAGATGGGCAACAAAGCTACATACTTGTACTGATTTGCTTAATTCATTTATATCCACTAAAGATACATATTTAAGGAAAATTAATTATTTGAAATTGTATTGTGACTAACATTATTATTGCCTGAAAAGTTGATGTTTTAAAAATCATTCTTAATCATTGACATGTTGAATTATCATTATTATCTATATTTTACCAAATGGAATATATTCAATTAGTATATGTAAATATGGATAGAATTATATGAAGAAGAATTTAGTCAGTCATTGTGGCTGGATCAATATGGATCAATCAGTATTATGATATATATTAATAGTAATGAACTGAATTATTGTATCAAAAGATAAAACCCTACAATCACCAGAGATGATTAATGATCAAATTTATCTATTATGTCTATAACCAGTATAATTTAATTATGAAATACTACTAGCATTTACAATAAATTCAGAAATAAAAATAGAATGTTTGGTATCATTATTACTTATTTTCCTAGAGCCATGTCTAATATAATTATGCAAAAAAATAAAATCTATACATATGAGACAATATGATTAATATTATTATTATTATATAATTTGTTATTCTATCTATTCGCTAGACAAAAACAAGCTTTTATAAATACAAAGGGTTACACTGAAGTGGTCAATTATAAAATGATTTAAAAATTAAAAATAAATTTTAAAAAGCTTAATTGATGTCCATACAAGGCAGTTAGAAAATAATTGGGAAACAAGAAGGAAAAAATATCCCATCACAATAGCAAAAGGAAAAAAAATCCAGCAGTCTTAACCATTAGTGGTAATAACATAAACAAAAACAATATCAAATACTATGTAACAAGAACTATGTGGGATTTAAATTGGGGGCAGTGTCTATAAAATTCTACCTAGGATCAGGAAAGAAGATTTGAATGAATGAAAAGACGTAACACATTTCCAAGTGGAAATGTTTAATTCTGTATAGGTGAAGTGATCCCATTCAACATAGTGGAATTTAAAAGAATAGATTCTTTGTGTTCTTTGTAAGTAAAGCCAATAAAACATAAAACAGAGAGAGAAGACGTAAAAGAACTGGGGTTGGGGGAGAAGGCAGGCCTGCTCCTAACAAAAACATGTGTCCCATGAAGGTTTGTTATTCCTGGTGAAAGAATAAAGATAGTTTAGTGTAAGAAAATGGTGTCCTGAAACATTCCACAATTTGCATGGATAATTCATATATGAAATACTGAATAAAATCAAATTGGGAATTCATTATGAGATTGATAAGATTTTTTTAAAAGGCTTTTTTTTTTTTTTAAAGATTTTATTTATTTATTTGACAGAGAGAGAGACAGCGAGAGAGGGAACACAAGCAGGGGGAGTGGGAGAGGGAGAAGCAGGCCTCCTGCGGAGCAGGGAGCCCGATGCGGGGCTCAATCCCAGGACCCTGGGATCATGACCTGAGCTGAAGGCAGACGCTTAATGACTGAGCCATCCAGGCGCCCCTAAAAGGCTTTTTATAGCCTCATCCACAGAAACTACACACTGGGGTGGGAATTTAACTATGTATATTTTTTTCTGGAATACAATTCTGCAACATTTATCAACAGTTTCTATAAAAATTTTCTTGTTATTGGTCTATCATTCTTACTTTGAAGAGATTGGTCTAATGAAATATTTGGATAAGTGCCAAAAAATAAATTATGTTAAGGTTGTTTACCACAATTTGTTTGTAAAAGGGGAAAAATGCAAATCATTAAGTAACTTAAATAGTAATCATATGACAGAAGATAAAGTTGTCATAGAAACTGGCTTTAGTAGCATTGTAATAATTGGAAAAACTTAGTTTGCAAAATTTTATATTTTTTGTGGTCTCAAATATGTTACTAATATGTCTAAAAATCTAGATAGGAAATGTGACCACATTCAATAGTACTTGTTTGTTTTTTTAAATTTTGAGTGAGCGCTTCACACACACACGTGATGCCATTTTATATGTTTTTAGATTTAGTAGTCTTCAAGTATTAGTAAAATACCTTTCTAATTGAAAAAATTAAAAAATAACTTTAAAAAGAACAGAACAAAACCTATCTTGAATTTCTGTTTTCTCAGTTGTTAGAGCTTTTTTATGGCTTGGTCTTGCTTCAGCGTGCTATAATAAAAATGCCACAGACTGGGTGCCATAAACAACAAATGTACATTTGTCACATGGTTCTGGAGGCTGGGCAGACCAAGATCAAGGCCTTCCCTGATTTGGTGCCTGATGAGGACCTGCTTTCTGGTTCATAGACAGCTGTTTTCTTGCTGTAACTTCACATGGCAGAAGAGAGCAAAAATGCTCTCTGGGGCCTCCTTCATAAGGATGCAAATCCCATTCATGAGAACTCCACCCTCATGACCTGATCACCTCCCCAATCCTCTACCTCCAGACACTCCTACATTAGGGATTAGGCTTCAACATATGAATTTGGGGGAGACATAAACATTCAGTCTATAGCCACTTACAAGATTTCTCAGATTCTTCTGAGACTTTTTTTGTATTCTGTTACATAGTCCATTAAAAATATTTTTTTTACCATAAAATGTTTTCATTTTGTCATTTCTGTGCATTTGTTTATTACCACTTTAAAATTAGGAAGTATGTTTTGACTTTTCAGGATTGTTTACTTTAGTTTTATCTTACAGATTTATGTGGACTAAGGATGACAAGCCTTTTGATCTCTCTGACTCTCGGATCATTGTATCCAACAACTCAGGAACCTTTAAGATCCCAAATGAGGGGCACATATCTCACTTTCAAGGGAAATACCGCTGCTTTGCTTCTAATAAACTGGGAGTTGCTATGTCAGAAGAAATAGAATTTATAGTTCCAAGTAAGTGTTACAATGGAGATTTCACTTTACAAATGTTTTAGTGTTGAGTAAAATAATGACACATTCTTAATTTAATTACCAGCTTATATATGCCCTATATTTCTTTTTTTTCCTTTTGTTAATTTAAATCCAATTGATTAACATATAGGGTATTATTAGTTTCAGAGGTAGAGTTCAGTAATTCATCAGTCTTATATAATACCCAGGGCTCATTACATCATGTGCCCTCCTTAATGCCCATCACCCAGTTACCCCATACTCCCACCCCCCAATGAAACCTATATTTCATTTCTAAGTGAAACTATCCTCTAGGTCTTGATACTTAAAAGTGGATGATCTTTTTTTTTTTTTTAAGATTTATTTATTTGTTTTAGAGAGAGAGAGGGAGCAAGAATGAGTGGGGGGAGGGGCGGAGGGAGAGAATCTCAAGCAGACTCCACACTGAGTGTGGAACCCAACTTGGGGTTCCATCTCATGACACTGAGATTATGACCTGAGCCAAAACCAAGAGTTGGACACTGAATTGAGCCACCCAGGTGCCCCGAAAGTGGATGATCTTTGAAAGCAATATAAATTTGCTGTGTTTCAGTATTCTTATATCTAACATGGGGGAAAAAATAGTGTCTGCTTTGCCTCATAGGATGAGAATTAAGTTAAATACATTGGTTGGATGTGGCTTAATGATACTGCAGTAACAAGTACTCTCCAGGCCCCTGTGTTTATTCCCTGATTATGCAGTTGGCTGTGGGCCTTGTAGCTCTTCAGGGCATTTGTTCTCCATGAAGCCTCTTGGAGGTCCAAGCTGATAGAGATGGCATCATTCTGTGGCTGTACCATGTGAAAACTTAATGCCGGGACACCTGGGTGGCTCAGTCGGTTAAGCGTCTGCCTTCGGCTCAGGTCATGATCCCAGGGTCCTGGGATCGAGTCCCGCATCGGGCTCCATGCTCAGCAGGGAGCCTGCTTCTCCCTCTGCTGTGCTCTCTCTCTCTCTCTCTGACAAATGAATAAATAAAAAATCTTAAAAAAAAAAAAAAGAAAACTTAATGCCACTTTGGTCAAAGAGTCTGGGGCAGAGAGCATGAAAAATTACTTCCAACAAGAAATTCTGCAGGCAACTTCTTGTAGTTTGTTAGGGCTATGGCATATCCCATGGCCCTACTTAACTTCAGTAATATGAGTGCCCATTAGGGGAGGAGAACGAGCAATCAGTATATATTAATGTTTTCCATAAATAATAATCATGGAAAACGGTAAACTCCTTTACTGTTAAGGGTGATACTTATCAGTAACTATGATGAAGATTAAGTGACTTCCTCATTACCATATTTTTGCCTGTGCAGCATGGGATCACTGGTGACCAGCTTCCACTTTTGGTCTCTTGTTTTCCCTAATCTTCAGGTATCCAACATTATATGGTTCTAACTGAAATCTTTGCAAAGTAAATTCTTATGTAGAAAACTTCCGACAGCTTCCATTTGGCAATTTCTTCTTGCAGACTTGTAGATACTGAATAGTTTCAGAGTCATAGACCTTCCAGGATGTGGACACTTTATCTTGGGGGCAGAGGGGGCGGGTGAGAATGTATACAATCCTCAGAAAAACAAATACTGAAAAACATGTGTGCCTTATCCTAAAAATTGGGACAGGCGACTGGATTTAAATTATTCTAAAGTCCTTGTATAATTCTAGAGGAGAGAAGATAAATCAGATTTAGAGTCTTACAAGTAAAGTATGCATCTTAAGATTTATAAAGCAATTACATTAAAAGTATAGAGTAAAATATGAATGATTAAGAGCCTATGTTTGAGGGAGAAAAAGAAAAAGGTAAGAAATATGTGAAAAAGAAAAAACTACGCAAATAAATCCAAATATATGATTAATTGCAGATGAAAGTAAATAGATTAAATGCTTCAAGTTTTTGTTGTTGTTTTTAAGAAAGATAAAAATTGTTTACTGCATAACACATCTAAGTCATAAGGGTACAGAATTGCTGAAACTAAAAAATAGAAAAAATGTTCCAGAAAAATGCTATTCAAAACAAAGTAGGAATGGCTGAATTATCAGTCAAAACAGAATTTATTTTTAAAAGGCTTCCTGAAGATTAATTCTCTAGGCATATATAATGTTAAAATATATGAAACAAAAATAGATTACAATTGGAAATGGGCACATCTATCATAATAATGAGAGGTATTAACATATGTATTTTATTTTTTGGTAGCTCAAGCAGAGAAAACATCAGTAAGCCTGCGGAAGATTTAAAGAACCCAAATATAAGGTCCATCTAATGAACACATAGAGAACATTGTACCTAAAACTACAGAATGCATTTTTTTCAAAATTTGATGACATATTAGCTATGAAGTAAATATGACCAAAATGCAATTAAGTTGGAAATCAATAATAAAAACAAAATTAGAGAAGTCTTATATCTTTGAAAATTAATAAATGGAAGTCTAAGTAACTCATAGGTCAAATAGGAAATGGCAAAAGAAAATAGAACATAGTTTGAAGTGACAGTAGTAGAAATTCTACATAACAAAGCATGCTTTAGCTAAAGCATTATTTAGAGGGATGCTTTTCATCTTAGAAACATACATTAGAAAATAAGAAGATATGAAAATTAATAATCTAAGCTTTTTAGGTAGCATAATTTTAAGATGAAAATGCATGAGCTAATTTAAGGTAACATAATAAACTCAAAAGAGATTGAAGGGATAAAATAATACAGAAGCAGAACATAAATCCAACAAGCAGGGGTGCCTGGGTGGCTCAGTCGTTAAGTGTCTGCCTTCGGCTCAGGTCATGATCTCAGAGTCCTGAGATGGAGCCCCGCATTGGCATCGGGCTTCCCTGATAAGCAGGGAGTCTGCTTCTCCCTCTGCCCCTACCCCCCTGCTCATGCTCTCTCTCTGAAATAAATAAATATCTAAAAAAATAAATAAATCCAACAAGGGGGTGTGAAACCTTTATAGTTGAAAAGTATGCACAATTATTGAAAAATATTTTTAAAAGATCCAGATACATAGAAAAAATATACCTTTTTCATGGATTTGAAGACTCAGTAAAGCTAAAATGTCAACTCTCCGTGATTTGATATATAGAATAATTGAAATCCAAATCTCTAGTTTGGTTTTGACATGTTTGTGGAATGTGACCAAGTGATTCACAATATATTTGAGGAGAAAAGGGCAGAATTTGGTAGAAACTCTTGAAGAATAAGAACAAGTCAAAAGGACTTGGCCTTATTTGATAACAAGGCTCAATGTAAAACTTTAGTGATTAAGCCAGTATGGCTGTGAATGGGATTAGATAGATGGAACAGCATAGAGAACCCAGAAACAAACCCTTGTACATGTGAAAGCACTATGAAAACACTAGCGTGGATTCCTTCCTTCCCTCCCTCCCTCCCTCACCTTCCTTCCTTCCTTCCTTCCTCCCTCCCTCCCTCCCCTCCTTCCTTCCCTCCTAACTTAATGGGGTGGAACGACTGATTGTCCATGTAGAGATACATTTATTTGGAGTCTTACCTCACATTATATAAAAAATCCATTACAGGTAGATTAAAGCCTAAACTTCGAAAGGGAAAAAAATATTTTTAAAAATGAAAAAAATGATTCGGAGAGTGTATTTATGATTTCAGGGTAGGGAAGTTTTCTTAAATAAGACACATTGAAGTTCTGTTAAGGAAATCACTAAGGATTATTTGACTACATTTGATTTTTAGAACCCCTTTTTAAAATCAGAAGACCTCAGGAAGAAAGTGAAATGATAAGCCACAACCCAGGGGAAAAAAAATCATTGCCAATGACTATAACTAAAAATAATGTTATGTATTTATAAATAATTTTAAAAGAAAATTATAAAAAATAATTTTATAAGGAAAAAGAAGTGAAGTGGCCAAAGACATAGACTTGTACCTCAGACTGGAATGGCCAATGAGAATGTGCTCAACATCGTTAGTAATCAGAAATAGATTAACCATAACCCAAATAATAAAAGCATTTGTTCCCACAGAATTGGGAAATATTACGAAGTCTGAGAGTAACAATTTGAGGTGGGAACATGCAGCTACTATAATATGTATCTACCACTGTTGCAGGTATACTTTTCTACCTGGTCTGTGGAAAATACTTGTCCTTGACTCCTTAATTGAAGATGCTCTCACCTGTAACCTCGCTATTCCATTTCCTTCGTCACACATGTGTGTGTCATCCATGTCCATTGGGCCTATTTGTGGTACCATTGCTTGAATTAAAAATACATTGGAAAAAACATGAGTCTACCGATGATAAGAATGAATAAATCTATTGTGGTATAGTCATACAAAAAATACTACTCAGCAGTGAAAATTGATGAATCTTAGGAATATGTTGCACAATAAAAGTGCATCTTGGAAGAATACATACAATATGATTTTTTTTTAAAGATTTTTATTTATTTATTTGAGAGAGAATGAGAGACAGAGAGCACGAGCGGGAAGAGGGTCAGAGGGAGAAGCAGACCCCCCGCTGAGCAGGGAGCCCGATGTGGGACTCGATCCCAGGACTCCAGGATCATGACCTGAGCTGAAGGCAGTCGCTTAACCAACTGAGCCACCCAGGCGCCCCACAATATGATTTTATTAATATAAGTTCAAAATATGTAAAGATAAAATATTATTTAGGGGTATGGTTGTATGTGGCAAAACTGTAATGAAAAACAAGAGAATGGTGAAAAAAAGACTCAGGATAATAGTTACCTCAAAGGGAATGGGGGAGGGGATGGATTCTGCAGCAGACAGGAAGGTAAAGGTATTTTTTGTATGTTGGGTGGTGGATAAAAGAGTGTTGTATTTCTTTGTTTCATTTTTTTTCTATATAAATGGAATTTTTGTATATGCATAGTTAATCAGTAGCATGCTTATTTGTCTGAATTAGATATACTGGGTTATTAAGTAAGATATGATAGCATAGTAATGGACAAAGTACTGACAGTAAACTTGAAAACTGGCCTCAGGAGTTTAGGTTTGAAGTGACATTCAATAGGAGATGTTCATGAATTCTGGATCAGAGAGTATTACCATGATATTTGTGATCATGGTCATAAAACTAGACAGATACATTGTCTCTAGGTATATAACTGTAGTCATATTATAGTTTATATTATAAAACTACATATTGGAGTCTAACTATAACCATATAATCTACCTATCTAATTACCTGAAATAACTGAAATAAGATACGTGTGCAAGAGAGAGGTATTAAAAATCTGTCGTAGGAGGCAAGGCATTAGCGTGATCCCTAACCTGAACTCTGATGGTTGCCATGGAGACACAAAGGAAAAGGCAGTAGCTAGATCTATTGCAGAGAAGCAAATGGTACATGTTAGTATAAGATTCAGCAATTAAAGGGTTTTAAAAAATATTTTCTCTCATTATCTAAGCAGACCAAGTGAAGGGGTGAACAGTGTGAGGATAATTCTGGCCTGAATCTGCTAGCATTGAAATGAAGAGATGAGAGTCGCATGTGAGCCATGTAGTGGGTAATTACCCTGTTTTTCTGCTGCTGTTGAAAAGAGCAAAATAAATTAGGTTTCTTATGCATCATTTCCAGTCTCTCCGGAAATTACTTCATCGTCTAACAGCGTTCTGCAATCATTTCTATGTTGAGTAGGACCGCTACCCCAATTCCTAGGGGTTTATAAATCAGAGACCATTTAAAGCTTCCTACAACCTTTATCAATTGATTCTTTTCTTAAGCTGTAGAGAATCAATTCTATAACTATATCGATAGAAACGGGATTCGAATTTTAGAGTTTCATCTGATTTCTTAAAGTTTTCATTAGACTAACCTTAAAGGCTTTAGCTACCTAAGTTTTCACATGAGGACAGTAACTGAAAATCCCGTTATTACTTTCTACAAACAGAAACCTTTATACCCAATGTTAAGTTTTCTGCTTTCAGTAACACTGCAGTTGAGTTTGCTAGGGAATGAAAGAGTAAAAGAAAAACCAACCAAACAAACACAACGCACTGTTTTCAAACATGGAAAAAAATCATTTAACTAAATGGATTTTCCACAATATGGCTTGGAGAGTTAGTCAGTGAATTATTCAACAAATCTTTATTAAGCTCCCCTCATGTGCCAGTCACTTTTCTAGGAATTTGAGAGATAGCAGTGAACAAAACAAAGACTGTCCTCAAGAAATTTCTATCCTATGAATGTGGTGAGTGAGTTTGGGGAGAAGGTAAGGTTATTTCTAGCCTTCATTTTGACAACCACCAGCGCAGTTAAAATGATATAAATGATTCCATTTGGGCTGTTCAGTACTGCCTGTCATTCAGAGCACAGATCAGCCTTTTCCAGTTAGCATCCCTCCTCTGTCTCAGCCTCTAATGATTCTTCTGATTTTTTAAAATTTATTTTTATTTTTTTAAAGATTGTATTTATTTATTTGAGAAACAGAGAGACAGAGGAGGGGAAGGGCAGAGGGAGAGGGAGAAGCAGACTCCCCGCTGAGCAGGGAGCCCAAGGGGGGCTTGATCCCAGGACCCTGAGATCATGACCTGAGCCAAAGACAGATGCCTAACCAACTGAGCCACCCAGGCACCCCCTTTCTGATTTTTTCAAAGATTTTATTTATTTATTTGAGAGAGAGAGTGTGTGTGTGAGCAAGAGAGCACAAGTATGGGGAGCAGCAGAGGGAGAGGGAGAAGCAAACTCCCCGCTGAGCAGGGAGCCGGATATGGGGCCTAATCCCAGGACCCTGAAATCATGACCCAAGCCGAAAGCAGATGCTTAACCAACTGAGCCACCCAGGTGCTCCCACTTTCTGATTTTTTAAAACAACTTTCTGAGGCATCATTTATATATCACAAATTTTATCAGTTTTGAATGCAAAATCAGTGAGTTTTTAAAATAAAATTTTAGTACAATCATCATCATAATCTAGTACTAGAACATTTTCATCATTCCCCAAAGATTCCTTATGCCCATTTGTAGATACTCTCTCTTCCTACCCCTAACTCTAGGCAGTCACTAATCTGCTTTCTGCCTCAGTAAATTTTTTTTCTGAACATTTCACATAAATGGAATCATACCATACATGATTTTTTCCATCTAGTTCCTTCCACCTAGTGTGTTTTGTGATTTATTCGCATTTTAGCATATATTAGTAGTTTGCTCCTTCTTCTGGCTAAATAACATTACATTGTACGGATGCACCACTATTTGTTTATCCCTTCCCCAGTTGATATCCATTTAGATTGTTTCCAAATTTTGGCTATTACAAATAGTGCTGTTAGGAAATCCACATGTAAATTCTCTGGAGTTTTTGAAGCATTTAGTTATATACTATTTGGGAGTCTTTTGGTTGTCATGTGTACTAACTGGGATACTTAAAAATGGTAAAGATGTCATGCTATGCTGTTCTTCCTTTGCATGCTTCCAGATGCTGCTTGAATGCATATTATCAGTTTCTGATTTATTGTTTCATAGGCTGAAGAATAAAAGAATGAATAAGAGTACTAAAGCAATTTCCACACACTATTAAAATAATCTAGGAAATGGCAGGCTTAAAGATGCAATCCACTATATACTGTTTTAATGGAAACCAATTAGAATTTCTGGTCTGCTGGGTTCTACATTTGTATAGCTTCCTCAGATTCCTCAGGACAATTCCCTTAAGACATACTTTGGCTATTTACTGCTCAGATTTGGGAGGGGTAGGGTAGCAAAAGCAGGGTCTGGTAGCATATGCTAATTTCTTTTACTGATGTATGCAAACCAACTAAAGAAGATCAATTTGTTAAGTTGAGAGTGCAACTTTGAGTTTTACAGGTTTTAATTAAGATCAAGGATTTTCCTCTCATCTATCAGATTGTGTGAATGACTAGAATGAAATGGGCTGGTTTGGGTGTACTTCCTTAGCATGAATTCATTACGAGCTCATAGACTGAAAGGCAGTGTTATTTCTCTGTAGTCCTAAATGGATTAATGGGGTACTCTATAGAAAGTGGGAATCAATTAAATTTCTCTACAGATGGAAACTAGACTTAGGGTTGATACAGCATGTGAGCTCAGTGGCATGCATTCATGATAATGATGTCAGACTGTAAGCAATTTGCCAAACACATTCAATGGAAATGTAAGAAACTCAAAAAGCTCGCCAGTCCAGTCCTGTAAATAGAGAGATAAGTCAAGATAGATAAAGTTCTATGGCCATAGGAAGGTTTGCCCAGTAGTGGGGAGGAGTATCTTTAAACCATAGGTTCTACATGAAATACATACTCTTTCTTCCCTCTGGCCCCCTCCCTACCTCCTCTGTAAAAGCTAATTGCAAATATTTGCATAAAATTACAGAAGTTGTTACAACGTAGGCTATAGGGAAAATCGGAAGGCGCAACAGAAGAAAAGTTCTATGTCCCTTTGCCCATCTCATTTCATACAGTATGGCAGGGTGTACTGTACGAAGTGAAAATACTTGAATAATAGCCAACATATATTGAGTGATTTTCAAGTGCCCCGTGCTATTTAATTGATTTATATAAAATGGTTTATTTAAACGTTGACACAAATCAATAAATGAGGTGTCATTGCAGGTTGAGTGAGGAAACGGAAGCACATTAAGTAACAGGTCAGATCACATAGTAAGTGAGGAAGCCAGGAATCAGCCCCAAGCAGCTGGCTCTAGTTTATGTGTATAACCCCGGTGCCGTACAGTGCTGCCTACACTTTGATCATTCAGGTAACACATCCTCTAGATGAGCTGAAATAAGTTATACTTTTTTGTTGGAAATACCTTGGCAGTCAAGTGTCAGACTCATGGAGAGATAGGAGTGTAAGAAGACTTGATGTGATTTCTTGAGTATAAGAGAAAGATTATCTCTAGTTACATAACTTCATAGTGGTTAAGTCGCTTGTACCTTTTTCATTTAAGTGGCTTAGTTAGCACAATTTGTATTAAGTTAAATTATCCTGATGCTATCTCATTATTTTTACTATTAAGCATGTTGGCATGGTGAGACTGTACAACTTAAATTTTATAATATCCTTGCCCTTAAGAAACTTCTAGTCTAGTAGAGAGGTGATTTCAAAGGACTCTAGGATCCCAGAGAAAAATAAATGGGGGCACAGAAGGGTAAAAATACTGGTCTGAAGCTACATGGCTAGTTAGTTTGAGTGCCTGGGCCAGAACCCAGTTTATACATAATATACTATAAACACAAAATATATTTTTTAGAAGTCATCTGCATTTCAAGTACAAAGATGCTACTTTTTCAGTATCTTAGGTTGAAAGAATTGAAATGATGAGTTTCAAAACTCATCATCACCATCTGAACTTGTAGAGGTCCTAGAAATTTTGTATTTGCTGGTTTGCTTTATATTGATAGTTCCAGTAAGAAGACTGCTGTCCACCTATCTAGTTTCTAGAAGAGTTCTTCATGCTAGATTCTGGCTGGGTTTTTAGGAAACTGTACCATTGGAGTTGTTACTAGAAATTTGTCTGCAACACTGAATAATAACTGTGCGAACCTATTGGAGAACAGTAAACAAAGATGGGTGCTATCAACTGCTTGACTTCCTGATGCAGATAGACTGGTAGGGACATTATATATAAAGGAAACTGACTTCATGTAGACTTGGTTATTATGGGATTTTCAGACATTCTTAAACTTCTGCTTAGGTAGATGCTGATGTACAAGTAGATTCTGATTCCTTTATAGAAAGGCCATTCCATGGTCAAGTCCAGTGTTAGTGAAACATAATTAAGTGATTGTGTTTTTGCTGTTGATGGGGAACTCATTTTAAAAAATGTTGGCAAGCTAAAGCAACATAGTTGCTTTACACAAAAGAAAAATGATTGTTTACAATTCACTTTTAAAAGTATCGCATCTGTCCAAACTCAACAATGCTAATGTTTATCACCAGAAAAATACAATTAACCAAAGTCATTGGAGTTATTTTTAAATGGAGTCATTTCTTTATTTGAATTAAGATAAAATTCATGCCTGCTGTTGAGTTACAGTAATTAAATTCCACATTTATCTGTGGCCATTAAAATGTTCACTTTCTAGCATGGACTCATACTTACTAAATAGTTTCAGAGTCGAAGAAGAAGACCATAAAAAAAAATACTGACAAATTCATGTCTTTTATATTATCTATTCTCAGACCTTAAATGATTAAATATATAAATATTCTCTCCTTGTTTCCTGATATTAATTTCATCTTTGGTCAAAAACTGTTGTGAAGATTTATGGTATGTGATAAAGTGTTTGATAGACTTATAAATTTTATTTTCTTTATTTTTATTATTGATGCCTTGGAAGCCAGTTGAATTACATATTTACATCTTTGGAATTAGAATTTTATAATCTAGATTTAATTAATGCATGGATGCTAGTGCTTAATTGGCAGTTTGAATCATTAGAATTTTCTGAATACTCCTAAGGGGAGCTCTGCAATTAAAGCTTTATATATCTTATTAATTAGCTACTTTACAATAGATATCACCCAGGGAACTGTGTATTCCTGTAAAGCATTGTAGAGTTTGCTTGTTATGAAACAGGATTACAGGCTCTTTCCATTGTCTATGTTTCTCTTCCTCTATTGCCCCTGTATCTGAGTATAAACAGATTCAATAGCTATCTGATAGCACTGTTAAATTCAATACCAAAGAACACAGGGCTTCAGTTACAGCAAGTTATGCTAAGCAAGTGATGTGAATTTGGAGCTTTGGGCATATAATAGTTTTGTAAGTTTCTACACATTACTTGCATAAGGTATACTTTCTACAAAATGATTTGTATAGCATTTGCTTTCAGTCAAAGCTAAGGCATTACCAAATAGGTGGCATTGATATTTTATTTACAAGATCTTACCATTGTGAATGTCCCAAACATGCCTTCCTGTCTTCTGGTGGAAATTTCATGCTACCAAAGCAAAAAAAGGATTCCAAGATAGTTGCCATTTCAAACATGTTTCCAGCCTTGCCAAGAGAAATCTGCTACAATGGGTTGACCAAGAGGGAATCGAGGATTGTCACATGATTGAAGCTTGCCTTCCAAATTGGCAAAGGCACTGTATATAGCCCACTGCCCCTGAAGTGCTATGCCTTGAAGGGTCCTTGAATTTAGACAAAAAGCAATTCATTGTAACTAGCTGGTGCACTGATAAGAGAAATGTCAGCAAATTCCTTCAACCACTCAGGAGTTGGGGTCAGGGTTGAGGGCAAGAGAACAAATACGTAGGAAATGCACAAAGCTTCTCAAGAAGAATTTTATAATAAATGAGTATATCTTTAGACTTCCAAGAATAATGATAATCTTTTGTGAACCACCATTTAAGAATGAAATACAGAGATGGAATACCCCCTGATAAATTCCATCAAGCCAACAATGTTATAAATACCTTAAGGTCCTTATCTTCCATAACAGCCTGAGTAATTCTATCATTCAAAGCCCCTCATAAAATCTAAAGGTATCAATATAGTGTTCAAGCAGAATACATTTTGAGTATTCTTAAAACTACCTTATAAATAATTTCATAAAAATAATCACACATTCATGCTGGATTTCCAATTCTGCATAGTTGTGACTTTTATTCCCATTGTAATTGTGTTGCTCTTTTAGGAAAGTGCCTCCAGCATGGGAAAGAAACAATATGTTAAATTATTGCGAAGTCTCCTTTCCTACATCAGTTCCATTTCATTTGAAATTTCATTTTCTGGGAGTGATTCCAACGTGGAAGGTTCTCTTAGCAACTTAAAGTGGTCATGTTTGTCTTTTCATTGTTATTCGTACCATTTTTCCCATGTGGTCTTTGAATTTTTAATTTAGTTTGGTTATACTTTGAATAGAATATTTGCCCATCACATTCAAGGGCTTCACCATAAAGCCAGAGACAGAGAATATGTACTTGCCTAGAAAATAAATCACAGTGTTTGAAGAAAAAAAGTACGATATCTATCAGAATTTAAACTCAGTGAATCCTGTGACTCACAACTTGTATCTCTGTGCAGAGAAATATGCACAAGCATATTGTTGCCAATTGATGTCACATAGCAAAAATATTTGTTGTCTACACTTGTAAAATGTAGGAGCATTTTTAAAGTTAATATAAGGTTGCACCCCAGATTCTTAACAGTATTTTCTTCTGCAGGGGAGATAGGAGAACCAAGATTTGGGGCATTGAGTTTGTTAAAAATACTCTATTTTTTAAAAAGAAGGTTTTAATATATTTCTTATAACATTAAAAGTTAATTTTAACATAATGTCTTAAATGATTTTTTTTTTACAAGATGTACCAAAATTCCCAAAAGAAAAAATTGACCCTCTTGAAGTGGAGGAGGGAGATCCAATCGTCCTCCCATGCAACCCTCCCAGAGGCCTTCCACCGCTACACATTTATTGGATGAATATTGGTAAGTAACATTCTGTACCATCCATAGGATTTTAATTTCATGCATCATGTCAAATAACATAGGGAAACAAAGATTAAAAAATAATCTAAGATTATCAACATGGGGGAAAAAAAGGAAAAAACATTATCATTATGGAATGAAATAGATTTTCAAAAAATTATATCCATCTATATAGTGTGTTCCAAGTTTTAACTATTCTATTAAGGATATATGTGAAAACACTAGAAAGCCCCTAAATATTTCTCTTGGTTTTATCATATCTGAGAGAGTAGAAGCTATTGATATGGTAAAGTATGTCTATGAAGAAAATACTTTCTGTATTCCAAACAACTTACTTACCTTTGGAATATTATCCATGTTAAAGTTGAGGATGCTTGGGTCTGTGTTGCTAGTGTTAGATTTCTATTTTAATAATGTTCTACCACTATAGACAGTGACCCACAGAGAAATTAGTCTTAACCTTTGTGTTGTTTTTTTTTTTAAAGATTTTATTTATTTATTTGAGAGAGAGAGAGAGAATGAGAGAGAGAGAGCACGAGAGGGGGGAGGGTCAGAGGGAGAAGCAGACTCCCTGCTGAGCAGGGAGCCCCATGTGGGACTCGATCCTGGGACTCCAGGATCATGACCTGAGCCGAAGGCAGTTGCTCAACCAACTGAGCCACCCAGGCACCCAACCTTTGTGTTTAATTTGCCAAAAAAAAATTGTATTAACACTCGACTTGAAATTACAGCTTCTTGTAAAATCCTTCTGGCATGTGCCTTCACAATGTGCCCTAAATGTTTTCTCATTGTGGTCCCGAGAGAAAAATGACAATATTTATATAGTCCTCAGAAGAAAGTGAGAGAAACTATTCTTGGCTGCAGCCAAACATTCCAGACTCCAATCACCCTGGAACATTCCAGACTGCATCCAGGAAAGACAGATTAATATCTCTCTCAGACACAACTTTTGGGGAGATCTGTTTGATTGGACCAATTGAACCAGTTTTCAGATAAGCCAGTAGAGAAGTAGAGGCTTAGATGGAAAAGAGGTGGAATCTACAGACTGGTTGTCCACCAAGGGGCTTCTTTGGTTAATGGTCGAAAGCATGCTCCCAGAGGGTTGTTTTTTGTTTGTTTGTTTGTTTTTTTACTTCTCACTTATTGTTCTTTTTGTAAGACGAGACTTACAAGGAATAGGAAGAACAAGCATGAAAAGAAAACAAAATGAAATAATAGGAAAGAAAGGAAAATGAAGAAGGGGGATGAGGCACTATAAAGGACAGTTGCCCCTATTAATGACAAGGTGTTTCTTTCCAGAATTAGAACACATTGAACAAGATGAAAGAGTATACATGAGTCAAAAGGGAGATCTGTACTTTGCAAATGTGGAAGAAAAAGACAGCCGGAATGATTACTGTTGCTTTGCCGCATTCCCGAGATTGAGGACTATTGTGCAGAAAATGCCAATGAAACTAACAGTTAACAGTTGTAAGTCCAAATAATTTATCGTTCCATCGTGAATGCTGAATACAAATGTGCCTGTAATTTCATTCTGGCTGAAGCCAGTTAAAGCTGGGTTGATATTTTCCGCCATTGTTTAGCTCAACTCTGGAGACTTCATCCAGATGAAAGAGACATCTGCAGCTGCAGACCTACAGTAGCTCTGTCTCTCAGAGCCAGAAAATCAAATCTCAATTCACAGTACAAGTATATTTCATTTGACATCTGCAGGATCTGGTCCTTTGCAGTGGGTGAAATACACAGCAATATTCCAGGGTTTCTGAAGCAAGTCTCAGGCTTTGATGCATTGTGATCTTGAGTAACCAGCAGGCTGCAAATGTGAGAGAAAACAAGAGTCAAAAATAAAAAGAATGAATATTATAATTTTTATCACATCAAGCTTTGTTGTCCTTCCCAAATTGGCAAAGTTATGTGGGTTGCTTCTCTTCCCTACTTGATTCTGCAGATGCCAGTCTGGGTTCCCAAATGGGAAAAAGTCATTAGTGGGAGAAAGAACCAAAAAATAATCCCTGACAGTTCACTGACTGAATATTTGGCTCTGGTAGAGTCGCAAGTTGGCATTACCATTCCATTGTCTGATTTGGTTCATGGTTTTTTCCATCTTCTGTGTAGATACAGTATGCCAGGCCTTCACTATAGCATACCTTTTGGCAGCCCCAATTCTCTTCAACGGAGCTGTAATTTGTGTCCACTCGACCTGGATTCAGCTGTGGTAGTTTAAGATTAAACTCATTATAATATTTTTTTTCCAATATATCCCCAAAGATGATGTTCTAGTGAAGCATGGTTGTATCTCATTTTGTAATCTTTCTAAGAGAAGACTATGACTTTTCATTCATTATTGATATCAGCATCTACCATTATGTTTGTGAGTTTTTTCTTTCATTTTTTTTTATTTCAGTAAGGCATGCTAATGACTCAAGTTCATCCACAGAAATTGGTTCCAAGGGTAAGTCGATCACATGAAGAATGTTGGCATTTATTTTTACCTTTTGTAGCTCATTGTCATCTCAGAATTTAAATTTTTCCTTTAATATCTTCATGAGTATATTAAAATACTAATATTTTTATAAAGGAAAACGCCTGAGCATAGAGGTTTCTATTACCCCCTCCTTCCTTAAATATGTGTGAAGGAGTGATATTTATAAATTCATCACTTTGTAAAAGTATATATGTAATACAATTCATATAGACAAAAACACATACACTCACACACATATATATATGCATATTTTTTAATGGAGTAATTATTTTGCGTCTCCTAAAATGTCTGCCATGGTTGAGTGACATTTTGGTTGGTAGCTGTTACATGCGTAAAGGAAAAAGAAATGGTTGAGTATCAACAGAAGTAGAGAGACACTAGATTTAAGAAAGTTAAATGGTTATTTTTCTAGTAAGACTTCTCAGAATACTTAACATGGGACTGTCTATTGTAACTCTGAGAAAGAATACAGTCTGCAACATTTTGCAGACTCATTTGTCTGTGAAATATTTCATTTTTACCCCCCACAGAACATCTAATAGAGCTAGTGTTTTTTGGAAGATGTCTGAGTAAATCTGAATTCTATAGTAAGCTAGTTTTTTTTTTTAAAGATTTTATTTATTTATTTATTTGAGAGAGAGAATGTGAGAGAGAGAGAGAGAGCATGAGATGGGGGAGGGTCAGAGGGAGAAGCAGACTCCCTGCCGAGCAGGGAGCCCGATGCGGGACTCGATCCCGGGACTCCAGGATCATGACCTGAGCCGAAGGCAGTCGCTTAACCAACTGAGCCACCCAGGCGCCTCTATAGTAAGCTAGTTTTCCACAACGAGAAGAATCCTTTACTTGAATGCAACACAGGTTCTTTATACCATTGGAACCAGTGTCTTAGCCTAGATATCTGATACACTGGCAACATCACAAGGGCTGGATGAGGGCTCTTTTTGGTGCACCCTCAGTTTGACAGTGGACTGATTAGCATACATCCCCACCTTCATGATCATTGAGGTCAATAACCCAGTCATGTATATTGTATCTTTATAGCACTCAGTGAAAAATAATTGCATGAAATGTGTGTTCAACAATTATTTTTCCATAAATACTTGCAAGGAACTGTCGCACGTAAACATTGGTACCAGTGCCCTTCATTTCTCTACTCTGAATGTCAGCTGTTGATACTTCCCATGTCATGTCAAATCACAGTGACATTGGATGGGAAAAAAAAAAACAATTTCTATAAACATTTGGAAATGCTGTTAAAATTTACATTGAAAATGGAAGTCCTCATTTGCCATTGTATTTGAAAAGTACTCTTGAGAAGTAACAAATGGAACGGTTCCATATGTATTTAGTGAGAGTGCTTGCTAATCCTTCCCTACAACCGTGTTTCTCTTTGAGGGGCTGAGACTGTAAACAGAGTCATCTTAAAGAGCTTGATAGGGCGCCTGGGTGGCTCAGTTGGTTAAGCGACTGCCTTCGGCTCAGGTCATGATCCTGGAGTCCCTGGATCGAGTCCCGCATCGGGCTCCCTGCTCGGCAGGGAGTCTGCTTCTCCCTCTGACTCTCCCGACCCTCCCCCCTCTCATGTGCTCTCTCTCTCAGTCTCTCCCTCTCAAATAAATAAATAAAATCTTAAAAAAAAAAAAAAAAAGAGGTTGATAACTTCATAGATGCATGGGGTCCACCACAGACTTCCTGAATCAGAATTTCTAGGAGCAAGGCCTAGGGAGCTGTATTATAACAAGAATCTTATCAAATACTTAGGTACATTAAATTAAATAAAAATATTTTTATTTTTACACAGCCATCAAACATGCCCAGGTATGATTAAAGTGTAGGATATAAAATCATAGACTATCAGTTAACTCCTAAGGTCTTTCATCAAGAAACTAATTATCTTGAACTTCTGGAATTTGAAGATGTGGTTTCAATCACACCTTCTTAAAACTTGGTACTCCGCTAAGTTAATGCGTCTGAAGGACAATCCATGCTTTATGGTAAGAATGGAGTCTATTTAAATGGTGATATATTAAAAATGTGTCTATGTATATATATACATAGGTACATATAGGTATATATGTTTAAGGATGTTTTAAGAAAGATTTAGTGCCATGGGATTTTAACACTCTTAGTCTGGAAAAAATTTGTGACTTTTTGTATTATAGCAAATTTGATCAAGCAAAGGAAACCCAGACTGCTGTTGCCTCCTACTGAACGGGGCAGTGAATCTTCAGTTACTATCCTCAAAGGGGACACCCTGCTGCTGGAGTGTTTTGCGGAAGGCCTGTGAGTAACTTGACCTCTGTTTATCACTTTGTCCATCCATTTCTGTAGAGAATAATGCTTCAGTTAAGCAGTTAATCCTAGACACACATTTTTAAATTATTTCTTCAAAAAAAACTCTGTTACTACCTTTCTGGAGGAAGTAATTTGCACTTCACTCTACAGGTTTCAGGCTGTTACTGAGATTGATTTATAATTAGATTGTTCTGTCAGTTTGTGATAGTGTGAATGGAGGTGACAATGACAACGTTCTCCTTACCTAAGTCAGTGGGGAGATGCCATCCGTAGAGCTCGAGGTTCTTAGCTGTCAGCCTCTTACTGTTGCTGCTGGGTTTTTGTCTCTCTGCTATTCCATTTTGTCCTATTCCTTCTCGTTATGCAATGAGCTCTGATTCCTTTGCAGGTTCCAAGGAGCCTGATGTATCTATTATTTCACCCTGTTGACCTTTGCATACAAGGAGGTCCAGACCATGTAATTTTAGAGAGCTTCACCTGATAATATAATTAACTCAAATTTTCATATCTGAAAAATCAGTGCACATTTCCAAATCCTCCAAAAAATGCCTTAAGGAAATTTCACTTGGTCATCTCTTAAAATCGTTCCATTTGTTGAGTAAGTATCCTGAGTCTATGCAAATAGGGACCATCTTATTTAATTCTGAGTCATGGAAGTTTGCCTTTTTCCTGCCACCATCCCTCTATGCTTACCACCACACGTCCATTGCTACCATTGGGAATACCATGGGAAAATACATCCCACCATCCCAATACCCTGAGTTTACATAATTAGCTTGTAAGCTCAGGCCTTCTTTTGGCTGGGCACCTGGTTAGTGAAGTAGAATTTGAAATTTTAAAAATTGTAGTCATTCATAGTTCAGTATATATTCTGAATGGGTAGTTTTAAATTGGTTTTTGAAGAAAAAGAGTCAATTTTAAAGGTTTTGCAACCCCTAAGTTTTGCAAATGTCTCTTCCATCCAGCAGAGACATGCAGGTTGCCGGGCACCTGGGTAGCTCAGTCGGTTAAGTGTCTGACTCAAGGTTTCGGCTCAGGTCATGATCTCAGGGTCATGAGATTGAGCCCCCAGTGGGGCTCCATGCTCAGCAGGGAGTTGGCTTGGGATTCTCGCTCTCTCCCTCTCCCTCTGCCCCTCCCCCCCCCCACGTGCACTCTCTCTCAAATAATAAATAAATAAATCTTTTGAAAAAGAGAGATCTACAGCTTATGTGTTTGAGATTGCCATAGTGTATTTGATGTAACTAGTTAGATGTGCCTTGTGACATGACCTCTGTTCCAAAAGTTTGGTCTCTGTATTATGTGAGAAGGTGAAAGCCTCGGGTTCAGTTTGAATCATGATGGTAACCACCTGCTCTGTTGTTCTTATTCATAGATGTTTACAGTGGTAGCAGCTCAGTTCTTTCAGGATTCATCACTATTCTTGGTTGACTCTTTGGGCAGGGTGAACATTTCAGGAATTCTTTTTTCTTATTTCCCACAAATGCCATAATTTACCTCTTGAGTTGGCTGGGAACTGCACGGATTTTCAAAATAACTCAAATGCTCTCATGTGCTTTTTGGAAAATGCAATGTCATTAAGCAATATATAGAAAGAAAATGGACATAAATATCTGTGTCCTTGGGACGGGATGATTCCTGATGGATTGTCAAAGAGTTTTCACCTACACTGGCTTCCTCCTACTCATGTTGGGTTTGTGTTGGATAATCTATCTTGCCTTGTCCTCTTTCAGATTTTGTATTGTAAAATTTTTAGAGTCCTTTAAAAATTGTTTTCTGAGAAGTTTTTAAACCATGAATGTTCTGTAGAAACAAATCATTATAACTTGGACATTGTACTCTTTATTATGTGTCAGGCACTCTATTTTACACTTTACACGCATTAGCTCATTTTATCCTTGCCACATTTCAGGGCTATCATTATTCCCGTTTGCAGGTTAGGTAAATGAAGCCCAGAGGCTGGAATTCACTTCTTCAAGCTCAGTGAAAAGTGGAGCTGGAACCCCATCCTTTCTGCCTCCAGACCCTTAACTACCTCTACATTTAACGTATTTCCGTATATTTCAACCAAATGAACTGTTCTCTTCAGCTACGGGGACGGGGTGGGGTGGGGAAACCAAGCATGGCATTGTTTCTGAATCGGAAGAAGTGGCCTGTAGTAGATATTTCTGTAAATGGTTAGTCATAATGAAAATGTTGATACCATTAATTAAAACAGGAAAAACTAAACAGGGTTTCAAGTCTACAGATTCTGTGAAGAAGGCAGAAATTTTGAATAGTAGAAATGACACTGTGAATCTCCTTCAGAAGAAGAGGCAGTGAGTGGAAAGTACACATTCATGTGCCAGTTCACACTCACTCACACCCTGGAAAAGCTGCTTTAGGATTAGAGGGGGATATTGTTGCTTCCCTCTGTTGATCATTGGGCTCACACTGTTTCTTCTCTCTTGCCTCTCTGTTTTGTAAATTCATAAGCTAGGTGTGATTGTGTTGCAAGATGCTACATTCTAAAAATGTAGGAACTATAAGGAAGTATACAAACAAAAATTGGCTGGACAAGGACCTGAACAAAAATTTAAGATTATGAGATAGTGCATGTTTGTATAGTAAAAGGGATAAAGGATTAAGCAGTATATTTTCATTCAAAATTTCATTGCTCAAATACTGTTAGTATTTACTAACAGTACCTTAAATTTAAAAAAAAAAGAGAAGAAAAAAAATTGAGAAGAATATAACTGGACATCCTTGGAATGGGATAGATATGTCCCTAGATAAATGAGGTCTCATGTTCACCTGATACTTATAGGTAATCTTTTTATTCTCTTCTTTTAAGGGATAGGTATAGAGGATTAGACTAGTTTTTGAGGACTAGCAAAAAAAAAAGTCCTGCAGAAAGTGAGATGCTTGCACTATTAAAACCTGGACTCATGGAAAAACTGCTTTGGAGGAACCGAGGTCCAGAGCAGCCTGTAATTTGGCAAACTGCCATTTTAACAGATGGCTTGGAAAGCAAGCAGTTAAGAGACTTGAGTTCGGCATCCTGTTAGGTGGTGTGCTCAGGAAGCCGGCAGCTAATACCCTCTCACAGCTGCCTGTCTGAGCATCACTGCTGTTCCCCACAGAAGTATGCCCCGTGCTCTCAGCCTGGGCAGATATAAAGTAGTGGTTCCAGCTCTGTACGGCTTGTAAGCACTTGAGCCTTGAATGGAGGAGGGGAAGAGAGTAAATGTGCATAAATTAAAGGACCTACATCTTTACCTCCAATATATATTTTTGCATAATAATGGAATTATTTTAACTGATCAATACAGTCTTAGATAATTGACAGAGACTATATGAGATAATTGTTCAGTTATCAACTAGTAGCTAATTAATTTGGCTACAAGCACACATTCCAAGAATATACAGTTAGGAAGTAAAAGGGGATGGAAAAAGCACAAATATAATAGAACACAGTGGTAGAAAGGACAAGTTTAGTGTTGGACAGACTTAAGTTCTAACATGTCATTTATTATTACCCCAGTAACTTTAAGCAAATTAATTAACTTCTTGGAGCTTCAGAATCCTCACTGGTAAAGTGATGATAATTAATGCCCATCTTTAGAACATATCAATATCTTGTAGCTATTAATAATAAAAATAGAGTGAGGAAGGAAAAGCAGCATCATTAAAAATAGCAAAATAGGGGCACCTGGGTGGCTCAGTTGGTTAAACGTCTGCCTTTGGCTCAGGTCATGATCCCAGAGTCCTGGAATCAAGTCCAGCATCTGGCTCCTTGCTCAGTGGGGAGCCTGCTTCTGCCCCTCCCTCAGCCTGCCATTCCCTAACCCCCTTGTGCTCTCTCTCTCCCTTTCAAATAAATAAATAAAATCTTTTTCAAAAAATAGCAAAATAAAGTTTATTCCATTCATGTAGCCCAACTGGAGAGGAGAAATAAAATATTATCAGTTAAAATCAGCCATCAATGCTTTCCACATAATTCTTTTTATTTATTTATTTATTTATATATTTTTTCCACATAATTTTTTGAAAAGATTTTATTTATTTTAGAGAGAGAGAAAGAGCGACAGTGCAAGTGGTGGGAGGGGTAGAGAGAGAGAGAGAATCTCAAGCAGACTCCCTGCGGACAGGGGACTCCATCCCACAACCCTGAGATCATGACCTGAGCTGAAACCAAGAGTCAGCTGCTTAACCGACTCAGCCACCCAGACACCCCTCCACATAGTTTTTAAATCACAAGAGTCATAGATGGCACCCATCCTCCACTCGTCTAGTTTTTGTGAGCTGGGATTTTTCTTAAACCCAGCTGGCTTGATTCTCCACTCCTGTTTCCCACCCTAAGGTGGAGAAAGTTATCCTCTTGATATGTGACAAGTTATCAGTTTGGTTTTAGTTTTGTTTTGTTTTTACTTTTTTTTTGTTTGTTTTGATTGGGTGATCTCATCTTTTCAAGAAGGGGGATGTGGTTCATTCCCTCTTCCCTCTGTGTTCCCTAACAGAGGGAGAAAGCCATGTGTGCTTACTCTTGGGTCCTACTTTATCTTGTTTTTCAAACTCTTACAGGGAATGGGGCAGTTATTATTAGCCACTTCAAATCACTTGCAAGGAGATTTCACACTTGAAATATATCTTGTAAATATTGAAAGTTTGAAAAATATCTTATGGTATTTCTGCGGGTCCAATTATCCACCTTTTTATCTAGCCACACCTATTCAGCTATTATAAGTAGTCACCCCTCTTAATAGAAGAAACTTGATTTCCGTAGAAGCAGACTATTCAAGGAGCTTTCAGTAAAGGAGATCTGATCCAATCTGACATTCACCATCGAAGGTGGTGTGCAGGTCTGTGCACAGAGAAGGCTAATTTTTATTTACTGGAGCTCTGAGTGCGTACATAAAAGCATCATGTTAAGGGATGTAACCTGGGAGGCTCTTTCAATTTAATTGTGCACTTTAAAAAATGTTTATCACTCATTTATTGTGTTGCAGACCAACTCCACAGGTTGATTGGAACAAAATAGGTGGCGACTTACCAAAAGGAAGAGAAACAAGAGAAAATTATGGCAAGACTTTGAAGATAGAGAATGTCTCCTACGGGGACAGAGGGAATTATCGTTGCACAGCCAACAATTTCTTAGGATCAACCACTCATGATTTTCATGTTATAGTAGAAGGTATATTCCCCATGTTGATTTATTTTTCTTCTATTAAAAAAGAAAAGGTGAATTGCTATATGTAGTGGACCTACACTTCTAAAGCATATATGTTAAAACAGGTAAGCCGTTTAAACTTTTAATTTGAGAGTGGGTACTGGATTCTATTATACTCCAATTAACCAGATTTGTCATTTACCCCACGATACCTTATAAAAGGGACAAATGGTAAGAAAAGATCTCATGTTAGGGATTAAACACAGATAACTTCCACATAATTTTTATTATAATAAACATACGATGCTGCGTAATATTAAATCATAGAAGAAGTAAGCATTACAAAGGAAGGATTTATTATGATGAGTATCATGATGAGCTTGTTTCCCAGGCCTATGGTTAACTTGCTATGTCCTTGATCAATTTGCTTCACCTTTCTGTACATCAGTTTCTTCCTCAAAGAAATGAGGGTATCAGACAAATTATCTTAGTTCTTTCCTAGATACATTATTTTTCTGTCCATATCTTGGGTTCACATGACATTTAATATGTTACTTATGAGGAAAGGGTAGACTGGATGCTAGAAATATTAATTTTCTATCAGATGATGCAAAATACACATTATATTCAAGTCATCTCTGTAAACCCAAGCCTTTTAATCAATAGAGGCTTAGCTATTGTTTCTTATATTCACAGAAATAAGTGGGCCATGATGTCATCATTTTTAAAAAAATCTACATATCACACCATGTAGATATTGGAGCTGTGTCTACCCTGCAAGTAAAGGTTATCTAGGCATCTTGGGAATCTGATTGATGCAGACTGTTTTCTGTGGGTCTGATTACATTGAGGTCTCCTATCTATAGTTTGGTTGACTGTATTGATCAAATTAATGGATTGATTACTGCATCTGTACTTATTTAGTACTGTGTAGGCTTAACTACTGAAAGGAATTATCTCTTTCAGGATCCTATTTAGTGAACCAATGCTCTAGGGTTTCCATTTGTATTCCAATAAAGTTTACCGCTTAAGCCTTCAGTTTGTGCAGGGAACACCTAAGTAAAAGGCTGACTGTTTTAATTAATGGGGGAAAAAAAATGAAGACTCAGACACACATTCCACTTACAAGTAAATGTTAGGATAATTGTTTTAGTCGTCTGCTGTTTGGAATGACACTGCGTTTCCAAGACCTAGCCCACAGTGTATATGATTAAGTTAGGAAGAGCGGAAAGCCAAAGATGAGAATATCATTTTCCTTGATTCAAAAAAAGCAAAACCTATATAGGAGAAATATTACTCATATTACCAATATTACGCATAAATATCATTAGCTGCCAGCAGTGATATATTCCTCTGATTTTAAATTAGTCACAAAGAAATTCAGAGAGGAAGAGTTTGAGAGGTTTGTATATATATTTTTAGTCATCATTTGATGCTCCCATATAATTCAGCTACACCATGCTACAGGGATATTTTCCTGTAACCCTTTACCCCTGCCCAGAGCAAACACATACCCACAAACCAGACATGTCTAATTGTTAACTGCTCCTACTCCAAGTTGCTGACTATTAGAAATCCCTCCAGATGGCTGGAACATTGCTACGGTAGCTGAATATTTTAACAATCTGGCCACGGTTTTCTTGACTGTAAGACTGAAGCTTTCAAAAGCATTGCAAGGGTTGCAAAAAAAAAAAAAGAAAAGAAAAAGGATGTAAACTTAATTACGCAATTTAAAATGTTGACTATAGGACTCCAAAGGAATCTAGGTTTCCTGAACGAATTGTCCTCACTATTCATAAAACAGCTATTAGCACTATTGAGATGTAAATTATGTTTTTATTAGGAACAGTTAATCTTTTCTCCTTAATGAGAAGCTACTAAATGTGCCCTCAGTTGTATGTTTTAGTAGTTTCTCTTCACACATGCAAGTGAAAGGCAAACTGGGCTCAAGAAGTCGGTTTTTCTTTTTTTTAAATGTGAAAGCAGTAAATATAAGCCTCATTAATCATAAGCACGATGAGCTTATTCTATTCAATTGTCTTCTGCTTTCCTGCACTTTCTTTCCCTTTTTTGTCTCTTGTTTAGAAACTCAAATGAAATAACAAGGATTACCATAGGATCACAGAACAATGCTACTGTGAACTTTGAAAATCGAGTCCATTCTGAAAACACCCATTTGTGCTTAAATAAAAGCATGTGTTATATTGTATTCTCTGTCTATGTGATGTTTCTTCTTTATTACTAAACACAAATTCTGTAATTGAAGTTGCAACATCCTAAATATGAAAACCATATGCATTTTCAAATTCTGTCATACATGTAAGCAAAAACATCCTTGTCTTGACAAGGCACAGGTATCCTTTCTAGGTATCTATGATATAAATATTTTACATTCAATAAGGAGAGATGTTAAAATGGCATCTAAGATACTCTAAATCCGGGAATCAGAATATGACCACAATCACATTTTAACTAATTATTTAAAAATAAACTCCCACCAACAGCATTCATGTAGTAAACTTTGGAATCATTTAAGACTTTTGAATTTTAGTGTAAAAGGAAAGTATTTATATGTAATTATATACTCATAATTGTCTTAAAAAGATATCATGAACTCAAATGCAATTCATTGATATACTTAAGAAAGCCTCATTTTCAAATAATCTGTTATTTCTAAAGAGTTACAAGTAAATCCAAGTTTGATGAACCTAACAATTTTGATTTAATAGAATATAGATATTTAGTAGGAATCTGTTACTAAGAAAATAGCTTCCTTGTTGTTTTATAGGTACCAAATTTCCTATTTTATTTCATTTCATTTTCCTTCCAGTGATAAATGTCTCTAATTAACTTGCTTATTATATTCTAAATGTTCAGTCATTTGCATCTCAGTTTTTAACAGCATACAGAAATTATCATCTTTTTTTATTTACAATTTGACAAATTGAGTAAAGTTTCAACGTAAGTAGTTTTCATCAGTTACCATGTATCTTAGGATAATAGGTAAAAGCATGAGATTCAGTGATGATGTTGTCTCTCAGAATTTTCCATTTTAGCCTTTTTTTTTCCTCCCCCTTTTTCTTGAGCTTTTTTTCATCCTTTCCACTACATCTTACCCTTCAGAAATAGAGTTACATGTTCTAAGCTTTGGAAAACATCTGTTTGTTCTCTGTTCCTGCATGTCCTTAGCCTAACTTCACTCACCAAAAATAACCTGACCCATGGCCAGTGTCCTCAGGCTCACTATGCGTTCTTTTGTGAACAAAGTAGCACCTAGCTAAATATGTTCAACCAAGACATGAAATTATGAGATTGAGAAGTCAGTGATTCCCTCCTATCTAAGGGTCCTTCTTTCCTCCCAATGCCTTTCTCACTGGGGTCTTTAGGGATCAGTCATTTCAGTTTAACTCATAATTACTCCATATATGTCAGTTCTCATTGTGCTAAGCAGAGGAGACACAAGAAAGACTAAGATTCCACCCTGGCTCTTTATTTATTTGAGAAGCATAAAAACAAATGTCCAAGCATTTATAAAAAAAAAAAAAAAAAAAGCTTATCCAAAAGGGGGATGATACCTAGTGAATATACGAAATCTTGCTATCAACCTCCAGTGGATAGATGTTGGAGGAGCTTGGATTTGGAAGCACAAGGGAAAGTTGGTAAAGCCATATGGCCTTGGTTTCTATCAGTGGTCCAAATTAATAAAATAGTAATTAACTAGGAATAACATCACATTTACATTGGAGTCTCAATGCTGCTCAGTTTATAGGTCTGCAGATCCATGGAGTGGCAAGAACACAGAATGGGGCTTCTTTTCTTGGTGACACTGAGCAAGTTAGAGAGCATCTCCAAGGCTCAGCCCTTGGTCTGCGAGGAGAGTTGGAGAGGGTGATAACATCAGCTTAATGCAGACACCTAGAGGTTAATGAAATTTGTAGGATGAGAACAGAAATAAAATCCTGATTTTATTATGCATGTATATTTAAAGAAATGTCATCATTACATGATCTCCTTTATTTTATTATTTGGCAGATTATTATTATTATTCTATCATTGCCAGATAACATTAATTTCAGGTGTACAACACAATGGTTCGATATTTGTATATATTATAAAATGATCACCAGATTAAGTCTAGTTAACATTCATGGCTACATAATGACAACAATTTTTTTTTTCTTGTGATGAGAACTTTTAAGATCTCCTCTCTTAGCAACTTTCAAATATGCAATACAGTATGATTGACTACAGTCAACACGCTGTACATTACATCCCTATGATTTATGTTTCTACATTTAGTTTTTGCTCTGAAAGCAATAGTTTGCTTGTTGTAAACATGGAAATTTGCATGTTCATGGAACTTTTTTCTCTAACTCGAATGTTTTATTTTATTGTGGTTGTGTGAAAAGACAAAAGGAACAATAACATCAAAAATGTGCATAAGCACGCACATACACACCCATTTCAGAGGGTCATAAGCAGTTTATAATTTGGACGATTGCATTTTAACCTAAATGACTAAATATTTACAGATTATGAATACACATTTTGAATTTAAGATTCAGTAACTAAGCCCACACCCTATGGAATAATTACTAGGGCATGTCTCGTGCTCGGACTTGAATTTGCCAGGGTTATTTGTATATTTTTGTTTTTCTTGGTGAATTTATAGGCATTTTCTTTTCACATAATCCCTTTGTTTCCCCTTTACTTAAAAAAAAGCAGTTTAAGTGACATTTTTTTCATTTTACACATATATGTACCTTTAAAAGAGTTTTCTTTTTGACAAAAATGGAAATCCAAAAATGTCTTGGGGGAAATAACCAAGCTACACTTGATGGGAATTACTCCCTGCAGGTATTGTGCAATTTTCTCTGGAATCAAATTATCCAAACCACCCACACTTTAATCTAAATCTTTTATTCACTCCTGACATAGTAATATACTTAAGGTGACAAGGTATGGCAGTAATATTTGCACTAAAGACAAATGTCTCATTCTGTCCTGAAACACCACTTAGAATTACACTGTTGGAGCATTAGGGCATGAGAAGATGCAAGTAATTTAAATACATCTTTTCCTCCATTGTTTTGAGGACAGTAAGCTAAGTGTTGGTTTTAGGCTTCCTTCTGCCTGCCTTACAAAAAATAATCTCTAGAAAAATAATGTTTCCCAAATTTTTAAGATAGATAAGTAGATATAGATATGGATATAGATGCTACAGTCATTAAGAAATATTTAAAATAAATGCTGAACATTTTAATTTCATTAAAAAATTCTCAAAATACGTTTATCGAGTATCAGCCTTTTTAGATGCCTTGCTGCAGCTTGAAAATAAGCTGTAGCCAGCACTAAATAAACTTAACCATCTGCTTATCCCTCCATTTTCCGTTAATGAGATAGGTACTTGTGTTGCTGAATAAAGTGATTGTCTATATGTTGATTTTATTATACATGCTAAGAGTCCAAATTAGATCACACACGCACACATACACACACCCTATAACAAAAACAGTGCCCATCTTGCCTTCCAGAGCAAGGATCAAAAAGAGCTAGTGTGAAACACTTTATTGTGCCTGCCATCTGCTGGTGCATTAGAGAAATGCAGGCCTTAACGTTTTTGGACCTTCTGACGTGGATAAACTCACTCATGATCTCTTCACTTTACTTCCAGAGCCTCCTCGCTGGGCAAAGAAACCTCAGAGTGGTGTGTACAGCACTGGGAGCAGCGGTATCTTGTTATGTGAGGCAGAAGGAGAGCCTGAACCTACAATCAAGTGGAGAGTGAATGGCTCCCCAATTGACAGTGAGTGAAGACCCCACTTGTGATGCAGTGCCGAAGGCAATGGTGTGCGGGGAAGGTTGATAATCCGACACCCTGCTTATGTGTAAAATGCAGCTGGGAAGTGGCTGGACCATCAGGACAGATCCAGCCAGGAAATCCAAAAATTGCATCTTTCTAAGCAGTTTGATTTATGCTTAGATTTATGGAAAAGCCATAAATAATATTTGTATTCGTCGTTGAGTCATTACATTAATTATATATAAAAATACGGTTACAAAAATAAAACAAAGGGCGCCTGGGTGGCTCAGTCGGTTAAGCGTCTGCCTTCGGCTCAGGTCATGTTCCCAGGGTCCTGGGATGGAGCCCCACGCGGCTTCTTGCTCAGCGGGGGGCCTGCTTCTCCCTCTCCCTCTGCCTGCCCCTCCCCCCTGCTTGTGCGCGCTCTCTCTCTCTCTCTCTCTCACTCTGGCAAATAAATAAATAAAATCTTTAAACAAAAATAAAAAAAAATAAAACAAGCGAATGAGAAAGAGAATCCAAGGAGGAAAGCCCAGTGCTCTCCTTCTCCCTGAGAAGAAATAGGTGCAGGGACCTACTGGTTGAGAGCATGGGTTGGAAGTCAGGACTTACCATAGACCTAGGCAACAGCAACCCTGCCCTGGGTTCTGCTCTTTACAAGCACCTGCTCTGGCCATCCTTTGGTCATGCCTGCCTCCTCTATTATTTGAGAAATTCACAGGGCCAGTGAGAACTACAGAGCTTGGACACAGGCACCCTACCCCTGGCTCCCTACATGTTCTCGATGGAGCTCCAGTAGTACCCAAGACCAGAAAAATCCCTGTCCAGTCAACTCTGAGCCCTCCCACAAGGCCTGGACATGGGAGGATGGGGATGCACAAAGGCTGAAGGCCGATTCTCCCTACTCTACCATTTCCAGCATAGAACTGTGAGAACTCCAGAAATCTTCAGTTTGAACCTAGAGGTCTGGTCAGTTTGAGTGTCTTTGTGAAAGTAGGATAGAACAAATTTTGTCAACTGATTAGCTTAATTTCGAGTGTTTACATTATTATCTGTTGCTTTTATAAGTTCCTTTTGTTCTGGACCCACTCATGTCAAGGGTAGACATCCTGGTGGTCCACAGACCTGAGGTCCCATCTAGGCTGTGCACCTTCCCAGGTGTATGATCTTGAGCTGTTTACTGAATCTCCCAAAGCTTTAGTTTTAGTTTTTTTTTTTTTTAAAGATTTTATTTATTTATTTGACAGAGAGAGACACAGCGAGAGAGGGATCACAAGCAGGGGGAGTGGGAGAGGGAGAAGCAGGCTCCTGGCTGAGCAGGGAGCCCGATGCGGGGCTCGATCCCAGGACCCTGGGACCATGACCTGAGCCGAAGGCAGACGCTTAACGACTGAGCCACCCAGGTGCCCCGAAGCTTTAGTTTTTTAACAGCACAACATAGCTAATGGTAGTTGGTTGTGATTGAATGAGGTAAATGTGGTCAACCACCTAGGATAGTGGCTTTTTTGTAGAACATTTTGGTAGTTTATAAATTCTGGGGCCAGAATGCCTCTGTTTGCATCTAGGCTCTACCATTTACTAGTTGTATGATTGGGCCTATTACTGACTCTCTTAAAACCTGCTTCCTCATCAGTAAAATGGGCGTGAAAATTGCACCAACTCTTGGGTTGTTGTGTGGATTAAAGAAAACACCATGCAGAGAATGCTCGGGACAGGGACACTCCTAAACTTTTGTTTACTATTATTGTTGTCACATAGCAAGCACTCAGGAAACCTTAGCCCTCATTATTAATATCCTCAAATTTGAGATTTTTTTTTCATCTCTCTAGAGAGCAGACTAAGAAATGAATCCAAGGGAAATGGAAACAATTGTTGTTTATAAAGAATGTTAAGGATGCTAAAATAAGGAATGCAGATTCTCTGGAACATAAAATTATAAAATTTATATCTGAATGGCACTTGACTGTTTATGGATAGATGTTCACATATTGCTTTGAATCCCCAAGTGAACATTTTTAATGGAGGTACTATTATTCATATTTAACCGATTGATTCCTTCATTCAATAATATTTATTGAACGCATTCTTTGTGCCAGGCGCCGACTGGCATTATTGCTTGGGAGGTAGCCGTGAATAAAATGAACCTAGCGGGGAGAGTCAATCAGTAGACGAATAAGCACGTAAATGTGTGCTGTAGTGTGGTAAATAAAAGATAGCTGAGTAAGGGCTGGGTGTAAGAGAAGTTCAGGACCTCGAGTTGCTATTTTATTTTAAGATAATACTAGTAAGCCCCTTGTGGTAATTTACCTTTAAGTAGAAAGCCTGAAGGAGGTGAGGGAGACAGCCATGTAAATACATGGGGAGGAGCTTTCAGGGTAGAGAGGTCAGGGAGTGCAAAGACCCTGAGGTATGTTTGAAGTGTTGATGTCAAGCAAGGAGTCCGGGGTGGTTGAAGCTGAGTGAGTGGGAAGGGCTGGGACACGAGATCAGTCGGCTGGTGGTACTAGAGCCTCATCATGCGTATAAAGGTGAAAGCCCGACTGGAGACTTGGGATTTTATTGTAAATCAGATGGGCAGCACTCGGAGGTTCTTGAGCAGGAGAATGACGTGATCTGATCTATTAACAAAGGATTGTTCTGACCTCTGAATGGAGAAGCAGCCGTCTGAGTGCTCCAGCTGGAAGCAGCCTGAAAGACCCTAGAGCCGAGGGCTAGGTTGGTTGTAGTAATGGTTATGTTCTGGATGTATTCTCAAAGTAGAGCCAATAGGTTTGTTCCTGATGAGGAGGTCAGGGCTGAAATTAACTTACACGAGACAGCACAGCTGAATAATGGCTGGTGTAGAGCCAAAGCCACATCCTTGCAGCCTAAGCTCGGTGTTCCTTCCACAGCTCTCCTTGCTCCCCCGCAAATGGGCTGTAGCCGTTTATAGGTTGGGGTGCTTGATCACAGTGGGCTGACTAAATCTCTCTGAGCTTACAGTTCTAGCAATTCTATATCCTTTATATGTGGTATTTCCAAATTAAATGAAACTGGTTACTAGTATTGGTAACAGGCCTAACCTTTTTCAAATGCTTTGCCTCCAGTATCTGTGAGCTTCCTAACAAGCCCTGCAGAAGAGAATTTTTTTTTTTTTTAATTTTTTATTCTCCAGTTTGCACATGTGGCAACTGAGGCTCAGGGAGGTCACGTTACTTAATTGAAGACACAACCCCAGTCTATTTAGAGCCAGACACGGAACCCAGAAATGATGAAGTCTCAGAGCTGAAGTTTCTCCCACTATATTTATTGCATCATCACCCACTGAGCTGACCAAAGACATCTTATGACAGAACTAGTGTGTTTTGGTGGATATTGATAGAGAATTGGCTTTCTCGAATCCCAGGAGCTCCTGTTAGCCTTGGCCCATATGCCGCAACACTGCAATTTCCATACCTCTCCCGAAAGGCAGCCTCGAGCCATGCTTAGCTCTTCGTCATCTCGAATCTGTGGCTACAGTTTCATGTTTTCTTTTTGTAATGCTGTGTTTGAGTCAGGGTTTACCATGGGCAGATGAAACAAGGAGTCTAAAGATAACGATGGGGAGAGCTCTGAAAGTTGTAGAGCTGGGTGTCGGGTGTGGGAATGCGGAATCAGATCAGAGGTTCCAGTCCTTTAAAGCCTTAAAGAACTTTAAAGAACAACTCATCCTGAGCATTCTCAAGAGATGAACTGCCCTGCAGGATTGTACCACTTTTCTACTCTTGCTATATAAATGATCACTAGCTTAGTGGCTTAAGACAGTATACATGTATTATTTTACAATTCTGTAGGTTAGAAGTCCAGTAAGCCTCCCTGGGCTGCAATGAAGGTGTCAGCCATAGTGTGTTCCCTTCTGGAGGGACTAGGAGAGAACCCCTTTCCTTGTCTTTTCCAGTTCCTGGAGAGAGCCCACATTCCTTGGCACAAGACTCTCCATCTCCAAAGTCAGCATCATTGCATATCTGACCATTTTTTCATAGCCTCATCACCCTTTCCACTGGCCACGGCCAGGGAAGCTTCTCTGATTTTAAGGAACCTTGTAATTATGTTGGGCCCACTTAGATAATCCAGGATAATCCTTCCATCTCAAGGCCCTTAACCTTAATCACCTCTGCAAGTCCCTTTTGCCATGGAAGGTATAATATGTTCTAGTGGTAGAGATTAGAACGTGGCTATCTGTTGGGGGCTATTACTCTGCCTACCACAGAGACCTTCTAGGAATAAAATGCCACCCAACATAAATGGTTTTCCATCATTTCAGGAAATATTTACTGACTGCCTCCACTCTGCACTGGGGACACTGTGTACAACACACAGACAAGATCCTGCCTATGTGGAGCTCACAGTCAAGTGTAAAATTATATTCATTTTTTTTTAAAGATTTTATTTATTTATTTGACAGAGAGAGAGACAGTGAGAGAGGGAACACAAGCAGGGGGAGTGGGAGAGGAAGAAGCAGGCTTCCCGCTAAGCAGGGAGCCCGATGCGGGGCTCGATCCCAGGACCCTGGGATCATGACCTGAGCCGAAGGCAGACACTTAATGACTGAGCCACCCAGGCGGCCCAAATTATGTTCATTTTTGACTCTCAAATGTATAAGGATACTTTTCTATTTTAATAAGCAATATTCTATGTTTTCTATAAACCAAAACTTAGTATAGTCACTATTTTGTATAATAGAGACACAATAAGTCCTAGCAGGGAGGGGCAGAGGGAGAAGGAGAGAGAATCTTAAGCAGGCTCCACGCTCAGCGCAGAGCCTGACTTGGAGTTTGCTCTCATGACCCTGAGATCATGACCCTAGCCAAAATCGAGAGTCAGACGCTCAACTGACTGAGCCACCCAGGCGCCCCTTGTAATGTCATTTAAACTAAAAATTTTAACATCTGTGCCCCTCATTCGACATTCATAGCTAATATGTTTCCTCTTCAATGAAACAACACATGTGCTACTTCCAACAGAGTTCTTTGGCCCTTAATAAATGTACCGGAAATATTAGATTTTCTCATTTCCCAAAGACATTTCCAGAATTATACCTGGATCAGGAGTAAGGTTGGATTTATTGCCAAAAAGTAGAAACTTTAGCCCCTGATCTCAAGAAGTTGTTTACTCTTACTGTGAAAATAAAATATATGAGCTGTGTATCCAACGTGGTTAAATAGGAAAGCAAGACAATTGAAATGAATGGTATAGATCAGAAAATGGCACAGGGAAGAAAAATCAAATGGAGGAACAGAAGTGTCAAATGGCGAACAAAGGAGCCAGTGTTGGTGGACTGGTGGGATCACTCCATGCTGATCATGTGATTTGTTTTGGCAGTATTGGAACCTAAATTTGTAAGAATAAGTGAGGTTTAGTTATAGTGGGATTTGAATGCTGAACAGAAAATCTGAAATTTTATTTATGGGTATGAATAGGGAGAGGCAATGAGCTAGAGATCAACAAATATTTTAGAAATCAGTAGTAATCTGAAGGAAGATTGAAATTGGAGAAGGGTCTGGAAAGAAAAGCCCATGGCTGATGCAAAGAAATTCTACAAATTGGCTTCAGTGAACTATTATTCACCCTAAACTGGTCTTAAAATATAAATACTGTGTGACACATTTAATAAATGGCGTGTAAATATTTTATGTCCTATTTTTTATCAAACTGACATTCTTTAATCTCTTGCAGAAAATCCATTTGCTGGTGATGTTGTCTCCCCCGGGGAAATCAGTTTTACCAACCTGCAACCGAATCACACTGCTGTGTACCAGTGTGAAGCCTCAAATGTCCATGGCACCATCCTTGCCAATGCCAATATCGATGTTGTAGGTAAGCAGACTGTTTACCTGCTGTTTTCTAAGGGAAGATGTTCAAGGTCGTGCACACAAGTCAATTGAATTCCAGACACATAAAACATGGGGGGGGGAGAATATCATCAAAGTACCTTTCATCTAACATTTGGGTATTAGCCTTCAAACTAAAATTATACTTTCTTTTTTCTTTTTTCTTTATTTTTTTTTAGAGAGACAGTGTGTGTGCACAGGAGTGGGGGTGAAGGGGCAAGGGAGAGAGAGAGAATCTTAAGCAGGCTCCACACTCAGCAGAGAGCCTGATGCGGGGTTCGATCACATGACCCCGAGATCATGACCTGAGCCAAAATCAATAGTCACTTAACCGACTGAGCCACCGAGGCGCCCCTAAAATTACACTTTCAAAAATGTATTGAATTTGGATATTTTTCTAATTCAGGAACATATATTGCAATATTCGGCTATCTCCCCGTTCTGTTAATATGACTAGGATATAGAAAAATCTAATGTGTGCACATTATTTCTTACATGAACATTGACAACTGTATTTATGTCATTTTCAAACAGATGTCCGTCCACTGATACAAACTGAAGATGAAGAGACTTATGCTACGGTGGTTGGTTACAGTGCTTTCTTACACTGCGAGTTCTTTGCTTCACCTGAAGCAACAGTGTCCTGGTAAGCTGGTACAAGGTTTTCTTAAGAGAATGTCAGTGGTAGATTTCACCTTGTGTCTTCATCCATCATTTGACGGGCTGTTGTTACAATGTAGCCAATGCCTCTGAGAAATAAGGTAGCAAACTTAATTACCTACCTCCCCCGGAACTGTTGACTAGATGTGTAGGATTTTTCTCTCATGGGGAGATTAGGGAGAGCCATTTCTGCTTACAAAGGAAAGCAAAGAATTAAAGTGATTACTAAGACAATTTTACAGATAGATTTGGTTTTTCATTATGGGTATATCAAAAGTCATATATTATAGCTGACCCTTGGACATTGTGGAGGTTGGGGCTGATCCCCCATGCAATTAAAAATCTATGTATAACTTTTGTCTCCCTCAAAACTTAACTGCTAATAGCCTACAGTTGACCAGAAGCCTCACCCATAAGATAAATAGTTGATTAACACACATTTAGGATGTTATATGTATCACATGCTTTATTTTTGTAGTAATAGCTATCTTTTTCTTAAATGTTTTTCCATATTTCTAGGCTACACAGTTTGTGAGTTCTTTTAAGTTGTTGCATATTTCCAAAAATTTCTCCAATATATTTATTGAAAACAATTCATATACAAGTGAACCCGGGCAGTTCACACCCATGTTGTTCAGACTTAACTACTTTTTTTTGTTGTTTTGGGTCTTTGCTAAATAATTATCTAAGCATGCATTTAATTCCAAACACATGCTTAAAACTTTTCCAACATGTATTTTGAATTTAATTTCAATATATCTATTGGTGTAATAAGTCCAGACACCTTGTGTGGATCTGCCACATTTGTTACTTCACCAGAAAAGCGTGGATGAACTGTTCTTAAATAAGTCTGCCATGGCTCTGCAGGGCTGAGATTAGAGTGAGGAGGGGGAGGCAGGGTCAGGCAAGGGCAGGGTCAGATCCTGTCTTTATTTAAAAATTGGATATTTTGCTCATTGTGGATTTTTTTGTGTGTTTTTTATTTTTAAAAATAACTCCATTAAAATATTATTTATCTTGAGTCCTGAGATTTTTTGGCAATCCTTACATTTTACCCCTGAGGCAAGTGCCTCACTGGCCTTGCCCTAGTCCCGAGCTCTAGAAAGTACCATGTGAATGGCAGCCAGAGTTTACCCTTTGAATTTTTTTTTTTGTTCCAGCAGAGCCTCTTATTGCGAAATGTACTGGGTAAATCAAGCTTTGGCAGCAAATGCTCAGAAAATGGATGAATGTAGGAGAAAATGACTCTGGGTTGATAAGGGCAAATGTAATCCATGTCCACGGGACAGGAACTACTTCCTGGCCTATAATATTTCTGAATGACCAATGTTCCCCCAGGATGGCAGGAGGTTCAGAAGGTTCATTATCTCTTTCAATTACTAGCTTTCCCATTTAGTACCCTGAAGCGATCATTAACTAAAGAGTTCACCATCAATACACCAGAAAATATTTATTAAGCTGTGAGGACAGATGCAAAAATGGTCCTTATAGCTACGAGAAATGCAGCAGAAGCATAGAGCATGGGCCCGGATTTCCTCTAATCACAGTCTATCTGGGCAGATCAGATATACACCTCGGCTAGGACCCATTCTCGGAAAAACATAAACCCCAATGGAACATTTCATAAGGTCTGCAGAGCTCCTGAAGAAAGGGTAAGCTTGAATGACATCAGCAGCCAGTTTCAGGAAGCGTCTACAGTTCTGTCACGTCTAAAATTGATTTATGTTTTCTGTGTTCATAGGCAGAAGGTGGAAGAGGCGAAACCTCTTGAAGGTAGACGGTACCATGTCCATGAAAATGGCACATTGCAGATCAACAAAACCACAGAAGATGATGCTGGCTCATACTCTTGTTGGGTAGAAAATGCTAAAGGAAAAACCGCAGTCACGGCCAACTTGGATATTAGAAGTATTTTTATTTTGGTTTTACTTTGCATGAATTCTCACATGGGTTTAGTTTGTCTTCATTTTTCGAAATGAAACAATATGATTTATTGAGTGCCTGTTAAAGTTCTTAGACTGTATTTCTAAGCTCCCAGATTGTGTTTTATCGAAAAGACTGTCACAGAAATTATAGGATGTGCTGATGATGTGTTCATGGCTTTTTACAATTTTAAGAGGGACTTAGGTATTTGGGGGATGACTGGCAATAATTTAAAATGCTCTATTTTGGGATATTTCTGTGACTGTGTTTTATTTCAGTAACCAACTCAACATAAGGTCATCAGCAATCAACTCTTGGAGCTAAAAATTTCACAAACCCATAAAAGTTCAGCTTCATAAAGACTGGGGCATGACAGGACGGAAGATTTTTTTGTCCTCTTTTTGCATCATAAACCGCTTTGCATTTTTTTCTCTCTTCGGAACAAAGTCCTGGGTTTCACTAGTATTTTGGTTTTAAAATTGCTCCGAAAGTCCTTTTCAGGAAAACATAATAGAGAAATCCTACAGTGATTGTAGGGAGAATCTATATTGCTTGTGACATGTCATTATCGTAGCCTACACTGCTGCTTAGATGACAGGTGTATCTGTTGAATCATCGTTTTCATGGAGATCCTGATATTTCTGTCTCTCTTCACACACATACCCTCCCTTCCTTGTTTTTCTTCTGTCTTATATTCTTTTACAGTATTTGGGTTTTTTTGTACCCTAAGTCCAACATGCCACCCCCATGTACTGTATTTTTTTTTTAAATTGTATTTTATTATGTTATGTGGACTGTATTTTTAAGCACATAGATATTCTCTTCACATGTCTGCTTAACTCACATCTGCCTGGGTGTTTATGTGTCATGGACAATTTTCAAAATGCCCTTCTGAAGTCTGTGAAGATGATTCTTTTTATTCTTTATACAACCAACCTATATCAAAGTTTAGCAACTCAGTCAGATTCAAAGTCAAAGAGAGGGAAGCCCGGAATCCGAATGAACCTTCACCTTCCTATTGCCCTACACGGCGCTTGGCCCAGAGTGGACCTCAGAACTGTAATTGACAAAGGGATGGACAGGGTCATGAACTTTTCATCTGCTCTAAACACCCACTTTATATGTAGGGCATATATAGGAATCTTATGAGTGAAGGATAAAAACACAATTTTTGCATATAAAAAAAATTTCTGGAGTGGAATTGGGTAAGAGGCTATATCGCATAGTGTTTGAAAGCAAGAGCTTTGGTCTCTGCCAAACTTAGGTTCAGATTCCAGCTCAACCCCTTACCAGTTGGGAAACTTTGGTGTTACTTAATTTCATTTTAGCCTTATGTTCTCTGTAAGGTGAAAATATTAATATTTGTAGAATTATTATAATTATAAACTGTTATGTGACCATGAACTTCTTAGCAGAGGTCCTGGTCAATAGGATAAGGGCTTTATTAAATGGTATCTATTATTAGTAAGTGGATTTCTGGCTTTAAGTTTAGAAATAGGAGTAGATGCTTAATAATTCACTTACAATTAATTCAATTAAATAATCTCTTCAAGTTTCATGCTTAGGATACCGAACGATCTTTTTTTTTATCACTTTCAAATTTTTAAAATTTTTTTAAGATTTTGTTTATTTATTTGACAGAGAGAGACGTAGTGAGAGAGGGAACACAAGCAGGGGGAGAGGGAGAAGCAGACTCCCCGCTGAGCAGGGAGTCAGACGCAGGGCTCCATCCTGAGCCGAAGGCAGACGCTCAATGACTGAGCCACCCAGACGCCCCTATCGCTTTCAATTTTTAATCAGTTCATGTAGTAACATGTAGATAGTGAATATTAAAACGTATTGTGGAATTGGAGGTCAGCTCATGAGATTTGGCCTCTGAGAGGGTCACCAAGTGGTACAGGGGGGTAAAGTACATCTACCCTTAATATGGCCTCTAAGAGTAAGGATCCTATATTTTGAAACAGCCATAATGAGCAGACATTTTAAAGACAGCCAAATGTGATTCTTTTTAATTCATTTGATTTGAAATTTAATTTAATTTATCTGATATGTTTGAATTCGAAGCTAAATTTTTGAGCTTCATATTATGGGTACCACTAATTTACTTTTAAAATATCACTCATTATACCTCATTCAACAAGAATTTCAGCAAATATGTGTTAAGTGCTTGCTGTATACAGGGTCCCTTCTGGGCTGTGCAGATACTTCATGTAACAAAACAGACACAGCCTCTTTTTCACCGGGCTTAAGTTCTAATTTCCCACCTTCATGTTGATAGATCACCTTGCATGGGCTTTACCATTTAACCCCCAGTTTCTGAATTATTAATAAACACATTAATAGAAAATCAATTAATTTCCTTTTTCCCCCCCTTACGGGGGTGTGATCACATGACCAGAAGCACTAGAAAGGGAAATTATATTTTTTCAACCTCTAAAGACATTTGTTGGCTCCCACTCTGCCTACTCCTTTTGCCCAAGAGGTAGTAAGGGGAACTTCTAAGATAGTAATTAGTACTTCCACCCTAATTTCTCAGAGGTCCAGGCCTGATGGAAAGAAAATAGTAATGAAACATGATGTCAGGAAATTACAGCGTGACAAACACTGCATGAAGATAAGACTGTTCCGTCGACAATTGGGGTTGATTAAATTGCAGGCACCTGATTGCAAAGTAAGCTGGGATGTAAGCGTCTCACTAGTCTCTTTGTTTGCTTAAAAATAGATGCTACAAAACTTCAAGTTGCTCCTAAGAATCCTCGCGTCCCCAGACTGCACGTGCTTGAATTACATTGTGAGAGCACGTGTGACCCACATTTGAGGCAGAGTTTGAAGTTGTCCTGGAGTAAGAATGGAGAAGCCTTTGAAATTAATGCCACAGAGGATGGCAGGTAGGGAAGGGGTTACGCTTTGTCGTCGTCCTGGCTTGGGATCAACACTGAGCACTTGAAAAAAAATAGTTGTAAACGTGTTCACATGGAAGTAAAATACGAAAAGTGATTAATACATTTCAGTCTTCTCGGCAGGATTTAAAAGGTAATGCAGTGCAGGGTTTCACTTTTCTCTCCCATGGTTAGCTGCTGCTTTTTGCTGCTGACTTTTTATAGAATGTGTGCCCTTCTGTTAGCGCATGAAACAGAGCCCACTCCAGGTGTGTGAGGCGTATCTGCTCACATGGCCCCAGAGGGGACCCTGCCTGTCACCCATTTCTATCCCAAACTCTGATGAGTCTATCTCATGCATGGGCAGAACCTGAGTCATACCTCCAGTCCTTCCAGTTAGAAAGTATGGACAAATACACTGTTAAGCCTCCTAATCTCCGTATGGAGAATACAGAAAAAAACATAGAAGAGAGAATGTGGAAGGAAGTGTGAAAAGATGCTGACTTACATTAGACAGTATTAAGTATATCAGAGAAAGAGAAAAGAATATTTACTGAATGCCTATGCTATCTTTTGAAAGCATACAGAGGTTAGCTCTCCTGTGTTTTGGATTGTGACTAAGTAGGGATTAGAAATAGACCATCCTTAGCCAAATCTCACCTGCAGTTTTATGTTGTTATTCGTCATTCTGAAAAAATAAATCTGAAGGTAGAACATGCATTCCTTTGGTGACACTGTGGCAGGGTGGTAAGTAAGAGCATGGACTTGAGTCCAGTGGCCTGGATTTAAATCTCACTTTGGTCACTTCTTATGTCTATGACTTAAGACCAGCTGCATAACTTCTCTACGCCTTAATTTTACACTCTAAGATACCTTCATGGGGTTATTGATGAGTTAACATACTTAGCACTTAGAAAACACAAAGTACTCAGTCCAGTTTAGCTCTCATGATTTGTACTGATGTCTGCAGACATTTAATGGCTTCTCTCATTTCTTGTACCTGCTCGGCCCCTAGTGTGTATGTGTGCAAACATGTGCTTGCACCACCTCCGTGCAGGGGCTTTGGTCTCGGCTGGGTACTTAATTGATTCCATCTCATCCCTCCTGTATACATAAGAGTTTGTGGAAAGGAGTGGATGCATTAACAACTAGTTGTCACTGAGACAAGAGGAGATTAATTATGGACCTAAAAGACTACACATTGCAACGGAGATCTTCACCCTTAGGTTAGGTCTTGAGTCGATCTATCAACTACTGGGATCTCTCCATGTTCTCCCTCTTTTGTCACTACTGCCTAGCTGCCTGGGGTCTTGCGTATGACCTCTGGGCTATAGCTAGAAAGGGAATCAGAGACTGGTGCCTAGCTGGTGATGGGACCTGCATATTTAGGCCCTGATCCCAGAAACTCCAAACATCCTCTGTGTGGCCCTGTTGAATAGTTTCTGTAGGCTCCTGGGGCTGACACTCAAATGAACCTCTGACCATCTCAGTGAACTAAGCAAGTGACACAGATGTTCTGCGAGTTTTCCCTAGGGTAGGGGTGAAGAACAGTAATCTTAACTAGAATCTCTTAGAAGAGATCTCTGGATTGGGGAAGGCTGGGAGTAACACTTGCTGCTGGGGTTGACTGGGGCCCAGAGCGGGCATGGAATTCTAGCAGGGAGCTGAGATCACCGGTATCTGCTAAATTTCTAGGGAACCATTAGTAAGCTCCTGTCTTTCACATTCTGCTGGGACAACTTCTTATTGGTAGGTAGGCAGGGGGCTAGAGGCTTTTACCTAGGAAGAGGTTAAGTGAGTTTTACATCAGAAATGTCAATCATATAAGTCCCTTTCCGCAAGGACATTATTTATTTCAACTATATAGCAAACTGTTGTAAATATATTTCAATTTAGTGGAACTTAATTTTCCTAAAAGTGCTTAAATAGTTAAGTTGACAGTACATAGGTATAGGGTAAAAGGTATAATTTATAGTAAAGAAATTTTCATGTCCTAAACTGGATTGCAAATTGGCAAAATAGAAAAAATGATAAAAAGCTAGTGGCCAATGATTTGCAAAAAAGCGGTACTAGTCTGCCCTCTACTGTTCAAATAAATCACAGTGCAATTGTTACCGGATTTATCAGATGGTCATTCTACATGTGAAATAGAGGGGTGGAGAAAAAGGACTCTTGTCAAAAACACAGATTACCAGACTCCAGGTCAGTCTGGCTCTGTAGATGTGGGGCGTGATTCAGGAATGTGCCTTTGTAAGAAGCACCCCAGTTGATCCTATGTAGGTGATTCCCTTAACAAACCTTAAGAATTATACAAATGTATCTTAACTATTCTAACATAGTACAGTCATTAGAAACACCAGGCAACACAGTTCTATCACTGACCCATGCATCACAGATGACTGGACTTGGTAATTAAAACAAAACAAAACCAACTGATAGCTTTCATGGCTGTGTAGACAGTTGTTCAAGTGACATTTCATCTCCAGTTTCAACTGTAGCACCAATAAAATTTGCATCACGTGAAGCTGTGTTTTGTTTTGTTTTTTTGACTCTTGAATTTTTTTTTCCTATGGGGAATATATATTTTTGCATATATGTTTCTGTTGTTTTCATCCTCATTGTGTACTCAATTTTTTTACTGGTAGGATAATTATCGATGGAGCTAATTTGACAATATCTAATGTCACCTTAGAGGATCAAGGTATTTACTCCTGTTCAGCTCAAACTGCTCTGGATAGCGTTACTGATGTAACTCAAGTAACTGTCCTCGGTAAGTGCACTAACGAGAAATCACTGTTCATTTCTTCCCCATCACTGATTAAATTCCATTGTTCTTAGGTTGTTAAATCAACAGTTATTTGAGCTCCTGCACATATACTGTTCGTTCGAATTTTTCATTTAAATAGTCATTCCACTTTCAAATGCTTTCTCCTCTTCTGGCTTTAAAGAAATTAATTAATGCTTAATTTCTTTTCACTGCATGGGTAATGTTGCCAATAGCCGTGGGAGGTAGGTGATGTTATCAGCAGAAAGAAAACTGAAGCATGCTTGAGTTGTCAGGGCGCTTGAGCTGCCCTTTCCTAGCATGCAGAGAAATAGAGCTGAGGAATGGAGATGGGTTAGGCTGGGGGGATCAGGCTGGGCCTCCCGTCGTGGTGGTGGCTCAGTGGTCACGCTCTAGACCAGAGACTCGGACCGAGTTCTCAGTGTTCCTGGAAGGGAGCGGAGGAACTTCAAGAGTTCTGCAAAGGAATGCTGTTGATTTTTTTTTTTATGATAATGCTAATTAGGAAATGCTTTGCATAATTCACTAGTGTAATCAACACAATTAGCCCTGCAATCACCCAAACCTCTTAGACCAGCCTAGAGCATCTCTTAGACCATTAGCTCTGAAAGCATCTCCTAGACCATCTCTCCTTCAGGTCCCTTGCCAGATTCACTCTCCACAACCTCTCTGATATGGAAACCTGAGCGATGCGGACAACACCAACAAACCACTCACCCTCAAACTTCCATTTGGTTCCGCCAGTGAGGAGCCCTGGAAATAGAGGAGGGTGGGTGGGTGGGTGTGTTTATTCTCCAGATTCCCTCCCTGCAGGCTGTGTCCAAAGTCATTGATTTCTCCCAGGGAGAATCTCTTCACAAAATACTGATAAGATTCTGTTAACTGCTCCCTCCACCCCCACCCCAGGTATTCTGCCAATGATCTTTTGAAAGAGTTAAAAAAACAACAACAACTCTTGGTACTATCCAAATTGTGTGAACTATTTAATTTCTGCTGGGACCCCGGTTGATAGAGACATTTTTTTTTATAGTTTTCTCTTATAATTTTGTTTCCGCGGGCACCATTTAGTCTTTCTTTAGTTTTCTGATATTCTTTGAAAGTGTTTGATTTTGCCTAAACTCCTTTATTAGATGTGTAGATTAATCATTATTATTAACAGGTATTTGTATCTTTAGCTCTCTGGTTGCTGGGATCCACAGGTAGGTTGCTAACGGAAGTACAGGCTGAGAGGAAATAATTCAGTTTCTTTGGAGGTTGGATGTGAAAAATGAGTAAAGAGGATGGAGCTCTTCAAGTGAAGCAAATGGTCATCAGACTGGGTTCTATACACACACACACACGGAGTGCCCAGGTAGTAGAATGGGCTTGGCTGGATAGAATTGTACCTTTAGGTGAGATGTTTGGCCATAGGAATTCAGCTACTTAGGGGACTACAAACAGAAAGTTTCCACCCTGTAGGAATTATTTCACTAGTAAGTCATCAGATAAAATAGTGGAGCTTCAGGTAACACTGGAGTTTATTCCAGGCCACCACAAGTGTAGGGGTAGGTCTCAGGATCCATAGACTTTGTCCCTCAATATTTTGAGCTGTGGAGCCAGCAAAGGGATTGGGCTCCCTACTGCTTGGTTCATGCTGTCAAATTGCCTTGTAAAATTTAATATTTCAGTCTTGTGATTAGGCTACCATCTTCCAGAACCATTAAATTTTGATAATTTTAAATAAATAGTTGCTATGATTATTTACATTATTAACTACAGAAGTTTTTTTTTTACCAATTTTTTAAGAATAGAAGTAAATTAATTTAAAAAATATTCTATGACACATTTCATTTTCTCAACCACTTCTTGGAGTTTGCCTTCTAATTTTTTAGACCAATCCCTGGTCTTAGGAAGCGCATCTCACTAATGGACAGTAACAACTAGATCCCTGTGTAGTTTCTATAAAAACCCCTTTACCTGAGAAAACAATTTTTGCAAACATATGCTTGACCCATTTCAATTAGAAGTAACTGTCCTTTAAGAGTATCAGTCTTTTAAGTATCAATGCAGCCCATCAGCTTAGTTCCATATTCTGGGAAAAAGCACATTTCATTTTTTTTTTTTTAAAGATTTTATTTATTTGAGAGAGAGAGAATGAGAGAGAGCACATGAGAGGGGGGAGGGTCAGAGGGAGAAGCAGACCTCCCACCGAGCAGGGAGCCCGATGCGGGACTC
>NC_138369.1:36397506-36415560 GCF_054177405.1 Leptonychotes weddellii
CATGCGTGACCCGCCACTCTGGGTTTCCACCCCCGGGGCTGCCCTAAAGTCCTTTCCCCACTGCTACTGGTCTGTGAGTCTGAGCCCCACCCCCAGCACGCGAGGCTGTCACTCACCGGTGGTGCAGGATCCCCATGGCCAGGCTCCCTCACGCTGCCATTTATCCTCCGAAATCTACCTGTGGAATCACGGCTCCCCGCTTTGTACCTCAAAACCAACTGCCTGCGATATTCTGTTTGTAGAGATCCAGATCTTCTTACATCTCAGGCTGGTTTCGTGGGTGCTCAGAGTGGTCTGGTAGATATCCAGCTCAATTCTGGGGACCAGTTGAAATAGGCTCCCCTAATCCTTCGCCATCTTTCCTTCTCTCCTTTATTCAACTTTCTGAAATAAAACATTTTATTCATTGTAGGCACCTTAATTATTTCATATCATTACTTTTATACATTTACTGTATTTATTGTTTCTCAATATCTAAATAGATATCTGATATCTATCTAAATTTCCAGGATTTATTTTTAAATCTCAAGAATGATTAATACTAAAATTTGTGTTACTTAATTGTCATTGGTCAACAATGTGATCATAGCATGGTATTATTGTTTTTTTCCCTGGGGCAAAATAAATAAGCTAGGGTATAATTTCCATTTTTGATTGAGGAAAAAGCAAGAAGAGATAGTGACTGAATCAGATACTTGTGTGATTGAAATGTAAGTTTCATTTGGCACTAAAACTACACTTAGCCCTTTCTTATTAAATGGATCCATTTGAATATATTTCATGGGCACATTATCTGCTGTTACCTTTTTGTTGTCCCTAACAGTTGGCTGTTGAAATTAATACATGATGATGTTTAATTTTATTAGCTTAGAGGCAGATATTCACAACACACATTTCTAACAATAATTCTAATAGAAAAAGGAAAGCAGGTTTAAAATTAAAACATATATTTAAAAAGTAGGTTTAGGGGGCACCTGGGTGGCTCAGCCGTTAAGCATCTGCCTTCAGCTCAGGTCATGATCCCAGGGTCCTGGGATCGAGCCCTGCATCCGGCTCTCTGCTCAGCCAGGAGCCTGCTTCTCCCTCTCCCACTCCCCCTGCTTATGTTCCCTCTCTCATTGTGTGTGTCTCTCTCTCTCTGTCAAATAAATAAATAAAATCTTAAAAAAAAAAAAGGATAAAAAAGTAGGTTTAGGATTATTTTTAAAAAAGCAGGTTGAAAAACTTAAAGAGCAGTTTTAAAATGAAGATATCTAAAGTAAATCTTCTACTTCCCATTGAATAATAATAATATCACTTCATGCATATGATTTTACTCCTTTAAATAAAATATATATTTAAAAGCCGCCTTTGTGAGACCATGGATGTGTTAACTAGCCTTATGGTGGTAATCATTTTACAATATATACACATAAATATAAAATGTCTATCTATAGATTGGAGATATATATATATATATATATATATATGTACACACACAGATCTATAAACACACACACATATATGAAACTATTACATTGTATACCTTAAACTTACACAGTGTTTTATGTCAGTTGTCTCTCAATAAAGCTGGTGAAAAGTCTTTACAAACTGGGCCAGATAGAAATAAATGAATACAGGGGCGCCTGGGTGGCTCAGTTGGTTAAGCGGCTGCCTTCGGCTCAGGTCGTGATCCCAGGGTCCTGGGATCGAGCCCCGCATCGGGCTCCCTGCTCGGCAGGGAGCCTGCTTCTCAGTCTCCCTCGGCCTGCCTCTCTGCCTACTTGTTCTCTCTCTCTATCTCTCTGTCAAATAAATAAATAAAATCTTTAAAAAAAAAAAGAAATAAATGAATACAATCAAAGTTATTTAAAAATCTGATTTAGGGGGAGGTGGGATGATATGCTGATTTATCTATGGACCATAAAATTGCAAAAAGTAATTTTAATACTTACAATTTTTCAGCTCCAGACAAGAATCCACAAAACATAAGGGTTCAAGCCTCTCAACCCAAGGAAATGATTATAAAATGGGAGGTGTGTATTCTCTAATGTGTTATACACTACTTTGTGTTCTTTTTTTCTTTCTTTTAGGTCTGCATGCTAAGTGTAATGATAGAAAAATATTTTTTCGAACAAAGATATAAGATTTGTATGTTTTATAAATATATTTCATTTGTATATTTTACAGATCATTGTGATTAGAATGTTATGAGATATAGTTAAACAGTGGTAAATAATGTAAGGAAGGTTATACAGGTTGATTTAATTGCAATCCATTATCAAAAGTTTCAGATTCCTAGTATTTTTACAACCAATATTCTAAATCGTCTCTTGTTCAAAAAATACTGAAAAACTTTCCTAAATTTTAGTACATGGTCTAATAAATATTATGCATATCAGAAGGATATCTGACAAATAAATAACCACTCCTTTTAAGCACTATTAAGCATTTTCTGTGCTCTTTTCTGAGAATAGCTTTGTCATTAATGCCTTTTTCTAGATATAGGAACTGAGGTCAGGGTGGTAGGCCGTCTTGCCTGTCACCATACCACTAGAAATCAACAAACATACCATAGGTGTCTTTGGACTTCAAATTGCACTTTTCACCCCTTTACATATTTCTATTAAAGGTTATGAAATAGACTTTTGTCTTTGAATTTGGTGTAAAATTTTATATCTGTTCAGAGAACTTTAATTGTTTTGAGTGTCATTTCTAAATTCCTTCTGTAACAATGGGTAAGTTTCTCCGCCTCTCTGTGGACATATTCATGAGCAGATAATTTAACCTACTTGAATATAGATTACCATTCAGACATTCTGATTAATAATAGACTTCCAACCTTAAATTCATTGAATTTTACATATTATTTATTTGACAGAGAGAGAGACAGCGAGAGAGGGAACACAAGCAGGGGGAGTAGGGGAGGGAGAAGCAGGCTCCCCGCTGAGCAGGGAGCCCAATGCAGGGCTTGATCCCAGGACCCTGGGATCATGACCTGAGCCGAAGGTAGACGCCTAATTACTGAGCCACCCAGGCGCCCCAAATGTAGAACATTTTTGAATTTATGTGGGAATATACTAATTTATTTCTAAACCTCTTTCCAGATACGATTTTGGGAAGAACTTTAGGATATATAAAGTTTAGTCTGATTTTTTTTTCACTCAGTATTTTTATATCAACACTAACCCACTTTTCCCACTTCAGTGAAATTAAGTTTTGCAAATTTAAAATTGGAAAAAAATTGGTAATACACAGAATCTAAGTATATTCAAGAATATAATTTCTTTCCTTGAATTTGTGGCCACACATATTTGCTACCACACTGTCTTCATAATTGCTTAATTTATAATCTGAAATTATGTTAATATCTCATTCTTGTAGAGTGTCTGTCTTTTTCTCTCTTAAGTTCCCTAGCAATTTCCATAAGATAGATGATATAACTGGTTAGCTGAAAATAATAGTATGTAATTATCAGGTCAGTTCCTCAGAGAAGCACACCATGTTCCACCAACATCAGCTCATTAATCCTCAGCACTCCTTCAGAAGGGAGACAGGAGCTGGATCGTATCGGCCTTACATTTCATAGAGAGATGCTGGGACTCTCATTTTAATGACCTTCCCCAGATGTCATGCGCTCAGTCAGTGATGAAAAGAAGACCCCCACTCCCACCTCTGCTTTGGCTCCTCTGGTCTGCTATCTTTGTTGGGGGCCTGTTTAAGAATTTGCTGTGATTTTGTTGCCCGTTGTCTGAAAGCAAATACAAAATTCTCCTGCTGTTTCTTCCGGAGTCTGGGCACCAAAGGGCCTGGTAATTTAGATAAGATTTTTCTTAAAAGTGTTAGTTATGGTGGCAGTTTTATTTTAAAATTTACAGGAGAGTTTTATTAAATGTAGCTCCTTTCCTTGGAACAAAACATGTGTAAATTGAATAATTTTATTTGTACTCATTTATTGTTGGTAGAGACTGAAGGAATTTGTAATTCCAGATTGCAGTATGAAACTAAAAGCTTGTGGCCAGATTCATCTGGGCACTGCTAAAACCCCTGGTGGATTTATATCTGTATGGTAGTGAAAATTATCTTGGTGCAAAACTTAGAATGCAAAGTATAAATAATGATGTGAAATTTCAGAAAGGTTTTGTTTTGATTTTTTTTCTCATAGCTAATTTAAATATTCACCTTGGAGTTAGCATAGACTTGAAATTGTTTTCCTGGTACAGCATTACTTTCAACCTAATTCCAACCAGTCCATCTAAAAATATTTTAGTAACTTAGATTGAGTCAAGAAGCATTGCAAATTCTGTAAGAAAACATTGTATATGACATTATTTTATTTTATTTATTTCATTTCATTTCATTTTATTTTATTATTTGGAGAGAGAGAGCAAGCAGTGGGAGGAGGGCCAGAGGGAGAGAGAGAATCTTAAGCAGGCTCCACACCCCCAGTGCAGAGCCTGGGGCGGGGCTCCATCTCACGACCCTGAAAACATGACCTGAGTGGAAATCCTGAGTCTGATGCTTAACCGACTAAGTCACCCAGGCTCCCTGATATATATGATATTATTGAATTACTCATAGATATATAGACAAAATTACTGTTTATATAAGTGAACCTTATAATCTAGGACTTAAGTCACATTTTTTTATGTAGTCTATATATGATTCATTGGAATGCATATTCCCATTTTTGAAATGAAACAGGTGATTTAAATCACATTAATTTTTTTAATTAAAATATTGCTTAATTAAAAAAACTAAAGTGGAAATAACCAATTCCCTATACTAGAAATTCCTTCATTAAATTTTCAGCAAAAGAAAGTGGAAGTGGGGATGGGGTTGGGGGGTGGGGAGGACTCTCTCTTAAAGAAATAGTCAAGAAGCTGGGGAATTATTTTATTAGAGAGAGGAGCTATATCTTCTAGGCACTAATGTATAACATGCGTATTATCCAGAAATAAAGATTTACTCAATCTCTCTCTTCTCTTGGAAGGCAGATGGAGAAGGATGGATGGAGTCAGGTAGAAAGAGTTCTGACTGAAAAGTCACGGGAAATCTCTTTCACAACCATACAATTCATGATCATGTCCTTTCTGTATCTTCCAGTTCTTTGGGAGTAAAAAAGTAGAGTATAGAGGAAAGCATAGACGAAAGCAAAAATCCTCTGTGGAATTTCTTAGTAAATTCTTTCATATATGAACAGTGAGATTTAATCACAAGGGCATAATCAAGGCATCTAAATTGTGGGCTTCTTACTGCTTAGGGAGGTGAGGGACTAACTTTCAAACCTAAACTTACAGAAAGACAAAAATTTTCACAAGTGTTTCTAAACCAAAGAGGGGGATTTAAAATCTTCCAAGACAGGGTCCCTCTATTGTGGTGTTTCTTATTGCCATTTGGAGCGGCTTGCCACCGTCTCTGACTCAGCCTATCTGTGATCACACTACGTGAGTCTTTCCTTCTGTCTTAGCCTTTGAAATCCATGGAGCAGAATGGACCAGGGCTGGAGTACAGAGTGACCTGGAAGCCACAGGGAGCCCCCGTGGAGTGGGAAGAAGAAACAGTCACAAACCACACCTTGCGGGTGATGACGCCTACTGTCTATGCTCCTTATGATGTCCAAGTCCAAGCCATCAATCACCTTGGCTCCGGCCCTGAGCCTCAGTCAGTGATTCTCTATTCTGGAGAAGACTGTAAGTGATGTGCCTGAAACTGCTAAGCACTTCAAGAGCAATTTCTTTCAAGTATATTGCATTTCTGTTGATGACCATTTTTGAGCAACTACTGCATGCAAAGAGGATGTACTAGCTGTGGGAGATATAAGAAATTTAAGGTTGACTGCAGGATAGCCAATCATTATAGAGTGGTAAGGAATTATGTTAAAAGTTTTAATTTTATTCTATTTCCCAGTAAAGCTATTTCTATATGAAAAATCAAAGACCAGTACTCATCACTACAAATAGTTAAGCAGCATAACTGTCATGTTTCCAGTTACATTTGTCCTTACTTGTCAGAGACTTTCTAACAGCCACCTGATGTCATCCCTGGCCTCAGTTATATTTTTGGAACCTTCCTAATGCAGATGAGATACAGACTGAGATTTGTCTATAGCATTACAAACACACACGTACACGCTGCGCATGCACGCACACACACACACAGACACACACACACACACTGTTTTGAAGTATTAGTGATACGCTCATTATTAAATTCTTATACCATAATAACTGCCACAAATAGATTAAAAAAAGGAAAGATGGTGTATTCCATGTCACTACACAGGAGTTATTCTCATTGTTTTTCCAGTATCCAAGGTAGTATTTTGATCCAAGAATGGAAACAGGTTGAGAATGTGAAATTACTAACTCCTTATATACCTGCTATCTAAATCCTTCTACCCAAATAAAATTACACTGGGCATATCACTGTGAGCTAAGATATTATTAGTCTTGGCTGCTCTGCATTTGGTTTATTCCTCTGTAGTTAGTTCCCCTATAGAATGGGGATAATAATACCACTTTATAGGGTTGTTCTAAGGATTATGTGAGCCAGTCCAGTGAGCCAGTTGCTCAGAACAGTGCCTACACATAGCATATGCTCAGTTAATGTTAGCTGTTGTTATTAATAGACTGATCAAGCTCTCAAGTAATTTTGGTTATATTGTTTAGTTCATCTGCTTCTAAAGGCAAGATGCCCACAGAATATTTCACTGGCCACTGGTTCCAGTTACACTGCCCACACTGTATCCACCTGGAAAGCTGCATTTCTCAGTGTGGTATAAGCTATCTTCTCCTAGAAACCTATTTGGGCTCTGAAACTCCTCTGTAATGAGAAACTCTCTTGGTTCTATTTAGAATTGATTTCATAAGAGTGCTGTGCTCAGATTAAGCAATATGAAAAATCACCTTTTGAAAAGGATCCTAATAATCACATTTGAGGGTATTGAAAGCTCATCATTCTTATGTGCTTAACAGATCCTGATACAGCTCCAGTGATCCATGGGGTGGATGTTATAAACAGCACATTAGTTAAAGTTACCTGGTCAACAATTCCAAAGGACAGAGTACATGGACATCTGAAAGGATATCAGGTTTTTATCATAGATTTTCTTGTTGCTGAATTAATATGTTAAATGCAAATAAGAACTGATCTTAGAAGAAGCTAGAAGAGAATCTGCCACCATGGTTGGTATGTTAAAAGGTTCCTATTTCCATTGCAGATAAATTGGTGGAAAACAAAAAGTCTGTTGGATGGAAGAGCACATCCCAAAGAAGTAAACACTCTGAGATTTTCAGGACAAAGAAACTATGGAATGGTTCCTTCTCTAGATGCCTTTAGTGAATTTCACTTAACAGTCTTAGCCTATAATTCCAAAGGAGCTGGTCCAGAGAGTGAGCCTTATATATTTCAAACACCAGAAGGAGGTAAGAATAACAGTGAAGAATAATGCCAACAATGGGAATTATCCAATGGCCGAATTAAACATTTACCTCCTTATTAGTAGTTAATAAATATGTACTTCATATGAGTTAGCTTCTCAATTTCTTTGGAAAACTGGAATCTAATGGAGCTTTGTTTTTTTTTAAAGAAATTTACCAATTATCTTCTTGGTCTTATGTTTTCTAGTACCTGAACAACCAGCTTTTCTCAAGGTCATCAAAGTTGATAAAGACACTGCCACTTTAACCTGGGGACTACCTAAGAAATTGAATGGAAACTTAACTGGCTATCTATTACAGTATCAGATAAGTAAGTAGATATCTGAATTGGATCCACCTATTTTTTAAAAAGATTTATTTATTTATTTATTTATTTATTTATTTATTTATTTATTTAAGAGAGAGAGAGAGAACATTGAGCAGGAGGGGCAGAGGGAGGGAGAGAGAATCCCAAGTAGACTCCATGCAGAGTGCAGAGCCCCATACAGGGCTGGATCCCATGACCCATGAGATCATGACCTGAGCTGAAACCAAGAGTCGGATGCTTAACCGACTGAGCCACCCAGGTGCCCTTGGATTCACCTGTTAATACTTCATTTTTGGTTGAGTATTTGTTTTGCTCTGCTGAGATTCTAATGATCATGGTTTGTAAGCTGGCATACTTCCTTACAACAAAGGGGTCTGTAAATCGGCTTGCAGACCAAATCCAGCCTGTGGCCTGTTTTCATAAACAGGCCATACATGTCATTTACATTTGTCTGTAGCTGCCTTCTCACTACAGTGGCCCAAGCTGAGTAGCTGAGACAGAGATGGTGTGGCTCACCAAGGCTGAAATATTCACAGTCTAGTTCTTTTCAGGAAGGCTTGGCAATCCCTGTTTTAGAAGAAGAGTCAGTAGGTACCAGAAGACGTATATTTAATACTTACATATGAGTCGCCTTGAGAATTAAGAAACATGCTAAAGAAAAGAGTAAGTAAATGATGTCACGGAAATTCAAAGCTCACATAATTTCCACACTGCACTGCCTCTTTGTGTCTGACACGTGCTCTGGTCTCAACCCTAAATGTACTGTTTGTAGAATCCTCTGTGAGTAGCCCGCTGGTGTAGGCAGGTTGTGTTAAGAACATTAAAGAGTTATCTTTGGACCACTACTCAGAATAGACTGTGCTCTTGTGCGGCTGTGCCATTTGGGTGAAAACAACATGTTTAGAGGAAATCAAGTCATTTTTAATCATGGTGCCTTCCATGTCCAACAGTTCTTCACATCTAAGCATCATCTCACAATGGAAATTAGGGAACTGAAATCACAGAGAGTTTTAGACTTTGAGGACATGAATTCCAAACACAGAATCAAAAATAAGGGACAACATAACGTGAATTGTTAAGGCTGTGAAATCTGAGGCACTGTTGTTCCTGTTTATTTCTTTAGTAAATGACACCTATGAACTTGGAGAACTGAATGATATCAACATTACAACTCCATTGAAGCCCAGCTGGCGTCTCTCAAACCTCAATGCAACTACCAAGTACAAATTCTACTTGAGGGCTTGTACTTCAAAGGGCTGCGGAAAACCAGTCACAGAGGAAAGCTCCACGTTAGGAGAAGGGGGTAAGTGCAGGAGGCTTCTGTATGCTGTTTTTTAAACTGCTCTGAAGGGAGTGTACCAAGCTAGTCATTGTAAATTAGAAATGATTGTGATCTCAATCTGTCTGACCTTTTGTTTTTCACTGATATAAATACAGAATTTATTTCTCTTGTTTGTAAAGTTCACATTGACTCAATTTATGGATTTCTACACAACAGCAGTGAAACTATAGCCTCAGTGTATGTAAGGTCAGGAACTATAATTTTACTTAATTAAAATAAGAGTACGTAAGGTCATGAAGTTATTCATAAGATTACTAGAGGGATATTTTTCTTTTGGAAGTGTTTACATACAGAAAAATATTTGCCTCTTGCCCTGGTGGACGTTTTGTAACAATGATCTAATACATTCCTCTTCCATGTCTTGGCTTATATATATATATATATATACACATATATATATATATTTATGTAGCAGTTTTATTTTACTGTCTACCGGTTGATGCCAAATACTGGCTTGGAAATGGCCCATCAACCTCTGATTTAATTTGTAGAATTCTCCAAATTCAATTGCACTTTTCGGTTTGGTTTTGTTTTTTTCCAACCCAGACCCGTTTTCCTTCCCAAATTATTTCGACAATTATGATTTTAGCAATGTTCTTGCTGAACTTAAAAGGAGAAAAATTAAGAAGGCAGAGCATAAAAAGGAAATGAATCAGAGGAACTGCTGCACACACTAATAAGTTAAAAAAGAGGGCTTTGTGTTGGATTCAAGTGGATCAGACCTAGAAGGATATTTGATGGAGGGAACAAGGAAAAGGAGATGGCAGGAAGGCAGATAGAATCATTTGCTTATCATGTACTATGTGTCAGACACTGCCCTGGACGGGTTTCCAAATTTTAGATTAGAAAAAAAAAAGATTGAGTCAGTCAATGGAAAAAGAAAATAGTAATGAAAAAAACTAAGTTGTCACTTATAAAATATGTATATTATTATAAAATATATTCAAGTGTATGTGAATCACTGTCAAAGCAGGGTTTGTGTGTGAATGGTTATGCTCTGACCTTTACTGTCTGTTTCTCCTTCTTATTGTCCCTACTGTGTCTACCTAATGAAGGACTTACGTTTTCCTTAGATACCCGAAGTACTCAAAACTCCCCTTTATGGGAAAAGTATGTATACTCAAAGAGTTACTTCCAAGAAACCCGCACATTGTTCCCAAGGACAAATGAGACACCAAGTGAAATGAAGAACTCATTTACCTACTCAAAAGAGAGATTTAAAGATGATGATTGAAAACGTTTTAGTAACTAAAAGGATCTTATTTCTCAAGAGTTCAAAGTGGCATCAAGTGTTCAATACAGAGAAAAGAAGTCAGAAGAGTAGTAATCTAAATATGCGACTTCTGTATTTTTCAAAACAGGGTTTAAGGAATGGAGAGGGTTGCTATTTTGTTAGAACCAAAACCATAATATGCATGAGATATGCTAATCCCATTATTGCTAATTTGCAGCAGGTAAGAAAAAAAATTCATAAAATTCTCTTACAATAGTTATAGTTACCATATGCATATATGGAAGTATTTAGAAAATCTCAGTTTGGTCGCCTTCATGTTGGAAAAACTGTTTTTAGCAGATGGAAAATGCTGTTTGTGTTGTTTTATAAATGATGCTGCATCTTCATTGCAAATTAAAGATGCAGCTAATGTGCTTGAGTGTCTTACAGCCTAGTTCTTCACTGCCCTATGTCTCAGGAATTTGAAAATGTTCCTTACTAGTATGTTTGTGCTCTTTTTCAGAATTCTGCATTTTCAGCTACTGCCCCTTTGCCCATTGACACTGCTTTCTCTTCTGTAGGCATATCTTGCCATATTTGCAGGAAAGAAACTATAATAATCTCTTTTGCCACTGGATTTCAGCATGATCTTTGGAAAAGGAAAAATACATATTTTCACGGAGGAGATAAATCTTGATATCACTAAACACTCTAAAAATAACTTTTGTGCAAATTGGAATCTGTTTCTGCGTATCTTTCTTCTCCTTGCTCTGCCTAGATAGCACATTTTAAGGTCATCTGACATTTATTCAGAAAATAGGATTTGATACATAAGCATTTATTTTTTATTTTTTTTTTATTTTCTGGTTGTCACTCTGATTTTGAGGTGGCTCACATTCCATAGTCTAAGAGGGGGAAGATGATGGAGCTAATCAGAAATATTTGTGTCATTGCTGGTTTGAACAGAACACTTGCTTTGCACTGTTTTTCAAAAGCTTGCACTATTTAATGTTATACTAATATTTCTGTTTTCCAAAGTCAAAATTAATTGTGTTCTATTTCAGTGGTGCTCAATCTTAAAGGCTTTGTTCAACTAATATAATTGGCCTTATTTCTCCCATGGTGACATTTTTTAATGAAGCCCTTTTGTTATCAGTAACTATATCATCAATTTCTATTCTATGGTTAAAAGTTATAACCAGATTTTAATGTGTGCCATATACCCATTTGAAACAGGGTTTCAGAACTTTTAATATTCTCAACATGGCATATATTATTTTCAGTGTAAATTATTTACATTTATTATGTTGAATTGATTCTCAGCAAAACTATGGATCAAATACAAAAATATTTTACATGTTTTGTTGCAACATCAGAAGTTAAATATATATTTAATTACACTCAACTCATTTTTATCTGCTACTATGAGATTCTACAGTTAATATATTGATATAGTCATCTTTCTTTTTTAAAAGTATTAATGTCTCATAATATTTAAAAAACTCAGTGCATTTCATTTAAAGGTACTTATAAACCTGTACTTTATGTACCTATAAACCTGCTTATGTTTCTACAAATTTCAAGTATTTAATATATGACCTTGTTATGATACTATTCCATCAATATTTATAGAGAAGACCAAGACAAAAAAGTAATAGATATTTAAAATTATAATGTCATTTGCTTTCAAAAATAAGCCAGAATGGCCATGTTTAGTTTCCTGCTAGGTCTGTGAAAGTTCAAATTGCACAAAATGACACTGTATAATTTTTTTGAAGTCTGTGTTTGGTTTTGAACCATTCATGTAATCGGGCAGATTTATAGTACCATTTCATCAACAAGTACGTCATCTTTAAAGGACATGAATTAAATTCATTTCATTTCCTCCATTTCAGTATATTAAGAAAGGAAATCTTGAAATGTTGATTTTCTTGATCTCTCCAGTAATTCAAAAGCTATCTGAGAAAAAAAATGCTGCAAATGGCTCTCTTCTCAAATAACAGTGTTTTGTTTGTTTGTTTGTTTGTTTTCTTTTCATGTCCTGCTTTTCAATGATTATGATTTATATGATTTAACTGTGTACATTTCTTAGGTAAAAGTATCGGGAAGATACCAGAAGGAGTCAATCTTACTCAAAAGACTCACCCAGTAGAGGTATTTGAGCCGGGAGCTGAACATATAGTTCGCCTATTGACTAAGAATTGGGTTGATAACAATAGCATTTTTGAAGATGTAATTGAGACAAGAGGGAGAGGTGAGACGTGAGATTGTATTTGGGGCATTCTTAGATAATAAATCTGTTTTGTAGATTATTTAATTTTACATACTTCCTGTATTAAAGATAAAAATATGTAGTACATTAGTTACAGAGATAGCAGTTTCAGTTTGTTTTGGCATAGCATTTTTTTATTATTGTTATGTTCAGTTTAGCCAGCGTATAGTACATCATTAGTTTTTGATGTAGCGTTCAACGATTCATTAGTTGCATATAACACCCAGTGCTCATCATAGCATTTTAAAATTATCAAAATGAAAAATGTTCCACAAAGATCCAACATATTCCTTATTGTTTTTGCCAGAGTAGTTGACTAAAAAAAATACCGCCTGCCAATTAACACATGTTAATAACAAAACTAAACAGAAAACCAAAACAGAGTAAAACCCGCAGAAACTCCACGGCGATCTGCATATAACCAAGGCAGCTTATGCTTTTGCTTGCTTGCGCTGCTTCTGTGTTTCACTCAGTCTGCCTCCACTATCCCTTTTTGGTTTTCATCCTCAGAGTCAAATGCAACTTGAGAGGGCCCTTTCTAAATACAGAATGAACGATTTATCAGTATTCTTCCAATGAAATGTCCTTTAAATCACATTCCCTCTAGGGTCACTGAAAGGAAAAATAAAACGGATGCTATTTTGTATGTTTAAAAATGATGTTTCATTTTCCCAAAGGGGGCATAATCCCAAAGACGGTCTCTAGCATTCAACGTGTGACTTCTCTTTGTACAACAGAATACGCCGGTTTATACGATGACATCTCCACTCAAGGCTGGTTTATTGGATTGATGTGTGCAATTGCTCTTCTCACACTAATACTGTTAACTGTTTGCTTTGTGAAGAGGAACAGAGGTGGAAAGTACTCAGGTAAAGCTGTTTCTTAATATAGTAATATACTTTCAGTTTATTAAATAGTATTTTCTAGGAGGCATTCTTCAGAGACATCTTTTATTTTTTAAATTACACATTTAAGTCAAATTTATGGTAGCACAATAGATATGCAATATACTGAGAGGGAAAAAAAAAATCCTGTATTAACTAACCAAAGGATGTAAGGTCTAGAATATTATTTTCAGGTGGTTACTAGTCTCTAACGAGGCATATAATACTTCCAGCCTTCTATTTTCTGCCTGTAAAATATCAGAGATGTTAAACACTGATCACTAAACCACACACACATATTTTAAGAGGAAGGACCTATTTACAGCATGCCTTGTCATGTATTTGTGACCCAGAGAATGTTTTCACTAGTACCTTCTAATAGTACTGTCTCCACTAGTCAGCTTTACTAGAGTTAATCATTGCTGGGAATGCATTTTTTATTACCATGACATATATTAGATACACTGCCTCCTGATTTAATGTACATAAAATGTAAATAAAAACCATCAGAGTTAATATAACAGTTGGCTTTAATTTAATTCAACTTCCAAATTTATCTTTTAGATATACATATTATGTTGTTGCTATTATTATTATTGTTATTGTTATTGCTTAGTGTTCAAGATGCTTTTATATAAGGGGAAAGATATAGATCCCACTGTTATTAGTTTGATGATGTTCAGATTAGTGAGAAGTTCTTTTATTGGCTTATTATTCATTTAACAAATATTTATTGGGAACCTATATGTATATTGAACAATCAAAGAAGAGCATAATTTTTAAATTTTTACAACATCTAATGCAATTTATGCATGGAAATTTATGCAATCATAGATCTCTTTTTTATTCCTATGAGGGCTGAATTATTATGAATTAGATTTTCAATGATTAAACGTCCTAGTTAATTGGAAAATTTAAAGACATATAGCATTCCTTTTTGAGGATCCCCAACAAATAGTCACTTGTGAAGTGTGACCCTCTCCAAATTCTAATGATGGTGACTAACATAACATAATAAAAAAAGAAAAAGAAAAGAAAAGAAAAAAAAAAGTCAGCATTTCACATTATAGGACAACTAAAAGAATCCCTTAGGTCTCTGCAAGTAGTAGTAAAAGATGACATGAAGAAGGATCATTACAGGGTTGCTGGGTTTATCTCACGGAGTCAAAGAATGAATCTTGCAGACACAAATGGGTGAAGTGAAGTGAAAGTTTATTAAGTGAAGGTGAGAGCAGAAAGGAAAGAAAAAAGCTCTCAGAGTGAGAGGGGTCCTGACAGGGTTGCCACTGAGGACTTTTAGGGGCAGGCTTTTATTGAGAACGGACTGGGAAGCCCGTGGCCTTGAGAGTCTTCTGCCATCTTGGTTTGTTCCCTTATCTCTTGTTCCGCTCTGTCTCAGCATCTCCACCTGCCAGGCATAGTTTCCAAGCCTGGTCAGGGGAGTCAGGGGCCTCCTATCTCTCCTGCCTAAACCTTAACCCTTTCCCTGCTCATGGGACAGGACCTGTGGGCAGAAATTGCTATACTGGGATTGTGAGCAGTGACTGATTGTATACTTTTTAATTCGTGGGGATGAGGGATAGCACAAATCTCCAAGGAATCTGGAAGCAAGGCTTTCAGGGCCTCGAGGGGTCAGCTGCTGCCAAGATAAGGTTCCTTTTAAACGTTAAGGCTCTAAAGCAGCCACGAGTGCCTTGAGGAAGGTCATGTTCTCCATGTTTCAGGTATCTATCAGTGGGCTGTAAGCTCTAAGGAGATTTTAATGTAAACTACATTTCTTTTGCCTTTGTTTCCCACATCAGGATTTTTTTTTTTTAATTTTATTTATTTTGAGAGAGAGAGCGAGTGAGCGAGAGAGTACAAGCAGGGGGAGGGGCAGAGGGAGAGAGAGAGGGAGAAGCAGACTCCCTGTTGAAGCAGGGAGCCCGATGTGGGGCTCGATCCCAGGACCCTGGGATCATGACCTGAGCTGAACGCAGACGCTTAACCGACTGAGCCAGCCAGGCGCCTCTCACATCAGGATTTTTGTTTGAGTTTTCCTAGTAAAGTTAAACAAGAGCCCCCTTGCCCTGTGTCCCACTATTAGGAATAAATCAAATTTAAAATGTCACTATAGACCTGAATGTTCTGATTTTTGAGGCAATTATGGGTAAGAGAGAGAGCAGAACAACTAAATGGTTGACTTTTAATCACTTTAGCTTAGTGACATAGATCTGGTAGGAGCCTATGACATCATCAAAAAGTTTTGGATAGTAAAATGTGTATCTAGTAATTTGGTCTCCATTAAGAAACCATAACTAAGTTTGACTCTTCCAGTAAGACTTGTTGCCCACATAATACTGAATAGCCACATGAAGATCTGCAACATGCTGTAATTCTGATGACAAATCAGGAGAATCCAGGAGATCATTTTCCCTTTTTTGCATAAACAAGGAGGTAACTAATGGATTGTAGATACAACCACAAAGAAAAAAACTTGACTTACTGGTATCAAAAAATTGGAGCAATGCTGTTCTCATTGATTATCCATCTTTAACAACACAGTTAGTATGTCTTTAAAAATTATTTGTGTTCCTTTCCCCTCTTTGTTTTTTAGTGAAAGAAAAGGAAGATCTGCATCCAGATCCAGAAGTTCAGTCAGTAAAAGATGAAACCTTTGGTGAATACAGGTAAACAGTGTTCCATTTTAAAATGTATTAAAACATGTACTGATCAGGTTATAAGCTTAAAAATACAAAAACGAACAAGTATTTATTCTTAAAATAAAGGTTACACTACTATATTGTAATGCCTTTTTAAAGAATAGTTTGCAAAAATAGGACCTGCTTAAGAGAGAGCAGCCGACCTCCAGGTGCAGGGGTGTGTGTAGCCACACTCTAGGTAGACGTGTGTGCTGGGAGACTTTTCTTAAAGCTCTGTGTGCTATGCAAAAGGACACTATTTCACTATTTTTATTTAGAGTGAATATTTGGAGTATTAAAACATCTTGAAGTCTTCAGCATGGCCATTATGGGCCCAAGTTGTATCCAATTTATATCCGTAAACATGTATTCTGTGTACCTACTGTCTAGATTTACAAAGGTGAATGAGTTACAGATCCTAGTCTGCAGAGGGAAAAAACCTATCTCTGCAAATCACTGTAATTAGGTAAAGAGAGTAAGAGTGCAAAAAGGGGAGCAGCTCTGTCTGCCTTGAAGGGATGCTGATAATGGATCATCCAAAGAGATAAGATAGGCTGTAAAGAATGAAATGGATTGTGTTACTGTAAACTACTGGGTGGAGCATGACCAAACTTAAGGTGGAGAAGAATGCCATACCTGGGAGGAATTGCCTGGTGTCTGGAGGAGTGAGGTAGCGCTTGAGGATGCATTCAACTTCCCATTCTCTTGTTGTTGCTCACCATCTTACCCCTTCCACCACCATCTCTGTTTCTTAGCCCTTCCTGTTTGGGACGTCCTTGTTTTCCGTCAGGTCCTCTGTATATTGCAGGCAAGAGAGCTTGCAACGCCCGGGCTTATACAGCCTTTAGCACACAGGAGGCCAAATTCATATCGCAAAAGAGACCTGATTGACTCTAACTGGCCCATCCCTGGATCCATTACTATAATCAATGACATAGAGCATTATGATGAGCTGTTCTGGGTTAACCGATGTACACCTGAGCTTCATTATAGGCTCTACTTTGCTCTATACTAATTCTTATTTTTTCCACTTAATCAAAGCTCTTTATATTTTTATATTTCTTGATTAATCACTTCAAGTTCTTTCAGAATAAGGATCATTAGAGGAAGAAGAAGGAAGGAAAGAGGGGAGAGAAGGAGGGAGAGAAGGAAAAAGGAAGGGAAGAAGAGAGACTGAAAGAAAGAACTTTACAAATTTACAAATTGTGGCTCAAATTCCATGAAGCAAGAATCATTAGGGGCCTATGGCAACTGTTCAAAATATATTTGAAAGACAAATATTAATAGTTCAATTTTATAGGCAAGAAAACTATGATAATGCCTTGTTCAAAAACTCATTCCCCTACACCCTGCTGCCTCTTTAAAAAGATGCCATCTCACACTAGTCAGAATGGCTACAATTAACAAGTCAGGAAACGACAGATGTTGGCGAGGATGTAGAGAAAGGGGAACCCTCCTACACTGTTGGTGGGACTGCAAGCTGGTGCAGCCACTCTGGAAAACAGTATGGAGGTTCCTCAAAAAGTTGAAAATAGAGCTACCGTATGACCCAGCGATTGCACTTCTGGGTATTTACCCCAAAGATACAAAGGTACTGATCTGAAGGGGCACCTGCACCCCGATGTTTATAGCAGCAATGTCCACAATAGCCAAACTATGGAAAGAGCCTAGATGTCCATCAACAGATGAATGGATAAAGAAGATGTTGTGTATATATATATATATATATATATATATACACACACAATGGAATATTATGCAGCCATCAAAAAATGAAATCTTGCCATTTGCAACAATGTGGATGGAACTAGAGGGTATTATGCTAAGCGAAATGTCAATCAGAGAAAGACAGTATCATGTGATCTCACTGATATGAGGAATTTGAGAAACAAGACAGAGGATCATAGGGGAAGAGAGGAAAAATGAAACAAGAT
>NC_138369.1:36415660-36436498 GCF_054177405.1 Leptonychotes weddellii
CCCCCTGCACTATTTCACCTGGCATCCCATTAATATAATTATTTATTAATAATTTAATTAAATCTCTTTAATCCCTTAATGTTTCCCATCGTCTTTTCCCAAAACTACGTGTTCATCCAGAAAATGATCTAATCTCCAAGTTACCCCAGGAGACAGTTTTACTGGATGCTGTTCTCACTCATGACATGAATTGTCATCCTTCCAGCTTCTGGTAATAGTTTCTTCACTACTTGTTGCCTGGTCCCTAAGCTAATGCCATATTTTTGTTTTTGTTTTGTGTTTCTGTAACTATAAGCATCCCATGTCAGGAGCCAATTACTCTATGAGTCAGGATAGCCTGGGTTATGCTGCTGTCAAAAACAACTCCAAAATCTTTTTCTTTCTCAAGTTATGTATCCCACACAGTTGGCTCCGTTCATCTTGATCCCTGAGGAGCGCTAGCTGGGAGATGAGCATCCAGGAGCACCACAGCGGGAGAAATAGAACATAGCAAATTGAGCATGGGCTCCAGAGTGACACATGCCACTTTTGCTCACTTTTCTTGCACCAAAGCAAGTCACATGACAATGTATAACTCGGGAAAGACAGAGAAATGCCACCCTGCCCTGTTCCCAGGAAGCTGAGAGATGGATCTATCTGATGAACAACATTGATTACCTAAAATTGCACAGTGCTAATCACATTCTAATTATATATATATATTTTTTGGCCAAATTCATCCTTGTTAAAATTTTATGAATCATTTAATTGGATGTACACATTTAGAGTTTGATAGTAGTTAGTACTTAAAAACAAATCTTGATCCAGAAATTTAGATGACCATATCATTTTATAGACATTTTACTAACTCAAGAGTTATTTTTGTTGAAGAATAAAACCCAAACCATAAATTTAGGATACTTGCAGTATTTAGGTTCTAAAAATGCCAGCCATCTTTAAAAAATTTCAATAAACTTGAGTTTATAAACTATATCAAAGAAAGTTCTTTGGTTACCAGAAACAGAATTTGACTGATTACCCTAATCAAAAGAGAAATTTGGGGAAGCATTTAGGGATATGTACAGAATCAAAGGTAAAGACAAAAGATCAAGACTTGATGACTGGGAGTTCCAAAAGTTCATGAACTCAGAGGGAATAACATTATCCTCTATGTATGTCAGCAGACTGAATGTCTGCATGTCTCAAACCTCCCAATTTTAAAGGGAAGCAGAAGTATTGTGAATAATAGAAAACAGTTTCTCAATTACTCAGTGTGACGCAAATTGGTTATGACTTTTTAAGCATTTATTTGTGAAGGGGTCATTTAGGGTTTATGTGTCTGCAATGCTAATGTGAATGTCTTGAAAATTTTAAGACCTATTAGCACCACTGCATGAGTCTTGCTTTATGTGAATATCTCAGATTTTGTTGAACGATTCTTTGTTTTATAGTGACAGTGATGAAAAACCTCTCAAAGGAAGCCTTCGATCCCTTACCAGGGATATGCAGGCCACAGAAAGTGCCGACAGCTTAGTCCAGTATGGAGAAGGCGACCACGGTCTGTTCAATGAAGATGGATCATTTATCGGTGCTTATGCTGGATCTAAGGAGAAAGGATCTGTTGAAAGCAATGGAAGTTCTACAGCAACATTTCCACTCCGAGCATAAATGTATCCCATGTAAACAACATCAGTGGTTCATACCAACCTTCCATATTTATCTGTTCAAGGGAGCAAGAACTTTCACGTAGGAATAGAAACGTATTGGCAAAAGATTTCATCCAGAATTCGAACATCTTGCAATTATGTTGAGAAAAATAGCACTGCCTTGAAAAAATAAAATACCAAGCACTATAGGCCTATATTGTTTTGTTTTGTTTTTCAGGTGCTGAAAATTCAGAACACAAAACATATCCTGTATTTAGATTCACCTCAACTGAACCCAAAGTATCAATTCAGTGTACTCCATTTTTGCCTGGATTTACTGTTCACTGTGTTTGCATAGTTGTTGCTACCTTGTGGGTTTTTCTCTGTGTGCACATTTGTATTCAGTCTCTGAGAACTGTCTTAGTGACTTTGCTTCACTACAGGTAAAAAGATGGTAAGCAAACTGGTTATTTAAAATGTAAAGAGGAATATGAATGTCTTATTAAAGCAGTTCATTGAATATATACAGTCTAAATCTATTATTTAAATTGTTAGTAGCAGGAGTCTTAGGTGAACAATCAACTCGTATTTATTGAGCGCCTGTTTGCCCAGAGATGGTCATGTTAAAATAGAATGCTAACTTTTTCAGTTTCAACATGAATTTTTTTATGTCTATCAGTTCTGACATCTAGAACCATTTTCTCTTTTTTCTTTTTTGGTTTTTTCCTTGGACTAAATTCAGCTGCAAAGGAAGTGGTGGTCAGAAGGTTATCTTATGAAAGAACAGGCCAAGCTATCCATGATGCTAGAGCCTAATAGCTAAACCTAGTTAATATCTCCATTTCTAAATTGACTGCTTTTACCCTTTTTCTGTGTTTATATAATGGTATGCTCGCATATACTTCATGAATGCTTTGTACATATTATGTTAATATTTACACAATTTAAAATATAGATGTGTTTTATTTTGAAGTGAGAAAAAGAACATTAACAGGCATGTCTGTACAGCTAGAGTATATAGTGAGATAACATGCCAATAGCATGAGGCTCCAAAACTGAAGACTTTGTATAGAGCATTTGGATTTTGTTCTTATATTGCTTTCTGCGACAGTCTCAAAATAAAATATCATATAAATATTGGAAATGTTTTCCTATTTTTCAAAATAAGTTTTTATTGTTGAGTATATTCTTACCCTGGCCCCCAAAAGGAAAAAGAACTGTTTACGGTAGAAATTTCCATATATATGTTTGCCTTTCACATTTTAAACATCTTCAGGGTGGGCTCTCTTTGCTCTTCTGTCAAAGTCAGTACAAATCCAGGGAATTAATTTCCTGGCGTGTGGGCTACTAGTCCTTCTAAAATTGTACATGAAAATGGTTTAAAAATATTATGAAGGACTGTGCATGAATGCCAGTAAAATTCAGTGTTCAACTTCTCACTTTATGGAAACATTTGTTAACCCTACCATGAAATTCTTAATTATGTTTAAGTGAAAGTGACTCACAGATTTTCCTTTATTTTTTGAACTGTAGCTGTGGCCATATATTGTTAAATCCTGACTTTGATTTATGCAGCCCACTGTATTTCTTGTGGACCAAGATTAGGGATGTTTTTACAATGGTCAATGCAGGAATCCACATGGAGTATCTAATTGTCATTTTAAACCTTGTGTGTCCTCCAAAATATATAGGCAGCAAAAGAATGATTTAAAACAATGTGTCATGGGCTCAGGATTTGACCAAACTCCCAGAAGAAAGAGTTTCCAAAGGGGAAGGTATCTTGGTCCTCAACCTATGTATGAGGATCCACACATCCAGCAGTGCACCTTGAGCTTCATCCCCATCTGATTTCTAAAGCACTTTTCTGGAGGAAGAATCATCATGTTTTGACTTATCTGGGAGGAATTCCTGGTACTCAGCTACTGATGAGGCCAAGGTTAGGACTTCTGAGTGTAGTTCTGCTGTTTTTCTAGTTCCTCTTCTTTGTCATCAGCCAAAAAGGTTTTAAGAAAATCATGCAGGTTGGAATAATCTCCAAAAAGCATTAGGGTGTAGATTTATTATAAATTTGATAATCTTTAAGTTAGAAGTTAATGCAAATACTGAAGTGTTTCATTTTCCTAGACTTCAATGTTTCCCTTTAGCAGTCTGAGTAATAGGAATGTTCCTGCTCATATATTCTCAATGACCAAAACTCACAGATAGGATAAATGACATTGCATTATCACTGCCTTTTGCTATTATTCTTCATACCTTTTCTTAATATCATTTGGCTTCTACTGGGAATCTTCAGTGCAGAAGGAATTGGTTCGTAACTAACTTTCTCTGTTAACTGTCAATGTTATTTTAATGTAATAGATTGTATATAATCTCAAGGATTGTTGGTGGGAATGAGTTCCTAGAGAATTGTCCAAGGGTTGGGAAAATCCAAGTTCTCTTCCTGGTTCCAGCACTGATTTTGTACATAAACCTTAGGCACGTTGCTTGACCCCTTTGCTTCATACTGTCTCAACTATAAAGTGCTAATGATTATCTCAGTTACCTTATCTTTGTCACAGGGTGTTCTTTTTTATGAAGAAAAATTTGAAAACGATAAAAGCTAAGATGCCTTTTAACTTCATAAACAAACCTTTAATCTAACGATGTATCAAAAGCCACCCCACACATACCAACTCAACTTCTTTCCTGTGAGCACATAAATATATTTTTATAGAAAAACAAATCTACAGGAAATAAAATCTACTGTTCAGTGAGCAGTATGATTTGCACATGCCATCAAAATTATTAATCAGAAAACAATTAAGCAGGGTCTTTGCTATACAAAAGTGTTTTTCACTGATTTTGCATGTGTATTTGTAGAAAATGTGAATTTGGTGGATTATTCTATTAGTATAAAGGCATCTGATATTTTAGATGTACCCATGTTTATAAAAGTGTAAAGCACAATGAAATTATGCTGGAAGTCTCAAATAATATTTTTTTCCTATTTTGTATTCATGGAAGAGATGAGATAAAGAGAGAACAATAATGAGAAATGTTGGTGTGTTTTTCTAAGCATTTAAAACATAATTGCCAATTGAAGCCCTAAATATGTTTACATGCCATTAAGATATGATTCTTGTAACAATTTTAAATTGATTATAAAGGGATTGGGTTTGTAATCTGTGGTAGTATATATCCTAGTGTTCCCATAGTGAAATAAGTAGGGTTGAGCCAAAGCTTACTTTGTTTTGTGTCTTAAATTGTTTGATTACATCATCAAAAGAGATAAAAGGTATGTAGAACTGGTTCACCTGATTACTTTTCTTTTTTTGGCTTAGATTAATACAATAGAACTTTATTAAAATGTGTTTGTATTGTAGGTGGTGTTTGTATTATGCTTATGAATATGTATGGTTTAAAAATATTTTCATTATACAAGAAATTCAACTTTCCAAATAAAAGTTCAACTTCGTGTACTCTAAAAATGTTTGTGTTCTTTTCTATCCAGACAAGAAGAATCAGAATTTATAAATCAGCCTTACCTCCAGTTGCCTCTGATCCTGGAATATCTATAAATTAAGCATAAATTAATAAAGTATAAATGACATATAAATAAAGTATTTTTATTTGAATCACTATACTTACAAATAGACCATTTAATAGCAACATCTACAAAATGTAATTTGCCAATAAATTCAGTGCTTAATGATAAATGTAAAATTAAGATGAATGTGTATTCATTTGATTGTTTTTAGAACAATGTAGAAATGTCAATTTTCAAGAAAATGTCCAATATACTATAGTTTCAAATAAGGCTAGCGAGTAATTGGGACACCCAATCTATTAAAAATTGTGATTTTTGCAAAGTGTTTTATGTGTATTAAGCACTTTACATACATTATCACATTTACCTCTGAAACTCAATCTTCTGTTTGTAGAATTAAGGCACAACATGGTTAAATAATGGGGTGAGTGTAACCAGCATGGGCTAGAGCTGGAAATTAAACCCAGTGCTGTCTGGCTCTAAAACTCAGACTCAGAATCTATATTAGTATATTAGAATATATATTAATATATGCTTTTTTATTCTCTCACTCCTCCACATTATCTTAGAAATGCTAAAGAGAGGTAAGTTTGAGTTTAATGTTGACTTAGTGATCATGTTTAGAAACTTCTTGGTTTTAAGATATGTGATCAAAACATACAATAGGGGGAAACAATATTATATGTATAAAACAACTGAATATGTGTAAACTAAAAAGCAGTAATTGAAATAAATTGAAAATCTGCTGCCTTACAATTCTGTCAAGAGGAAAATACGGCATCTGAACTTGTTGGACTCTGGAGTGTCTGCAGACTCAATCTTAGGTTTCTGTCCCTCTCTACTGTCCCTCAAATGTGTCTTACACGTCAGGCTTGATTGTCATGTGCAGACACATGACCTCAAGGTATTTTTAGCCCAGAATTCTCCATATATCTGATGCTTTTTATTTATGACTTCCTACTTGACATCTCCTCTCCTAATGTTTGAAGGATATTTCAAACTCAGTGTTTCCAAAGTGAATGAGTAAGTTTCCCCTTCCCAATCTGTCCAACACCCTGCCCCACTCCTCAACTGTACCTACAGTTAAGTGATTTTCAGCAATAGTAGCCATCCAAGTACTCAAGCCAAAAACGTAACTTTTTCGCTTTCCCCATGCTCAATCCATGACTAAATTCTGTTGATACGATTGCCTATGTATCTCCTGGATCTACCCACTGCTCTGTACTGTGATCATTTGGCTGGGCCACTTTCATGCTAACTGGTCTTTCTGTGTCCATTGGCTCCCTCTCCAAACTTTTGACCACTATACAGGCAGGGTGATATTTGAAGTGCGTATCTGTTCATACTGTTTCCCTATGATGACCACCCTCCCCACCCCCCACCAATGACTTTCCTTTGCTCTTAAGATAATGACAAAAATCTTCAATTAGTAGTCTTCAATGTTCTGCATGGTCAGACCCCTACTATGCTCCCAATCCCATCATTCACCATTCTCCCATTCCTCTCTCCAATCCTGTCATAAAGATTGTATCAAAGACCTCAGATTCTCTAGGCCTAGTCCATCTGGTACCAGCCACTGGTGGCATGAGCAGCTCCACTCTATAGACTGCAACGGACTAACTGCAGATGGGAATTAACAGTAGTGCTCATGATGTACCTCTTGCTGAGGGGCTTTTCCCTGAACACTATGGCATGAGGTGCTGGGAGACCCTGCCTGGTGCCTATTCAGGTTCAATATGGAAACATAGAGAAATGAACACCATATGGAGCAAATGTTTATCCAATGGGAGAAGGGAGCTGGTGGATAAATTCTAGCCCTCTCTCATGGCCCCTCTCCACTCCCTTATCCTGAATGGTCCCACAGATTAGAGCAATCATCTGCATTTAATAGTGGCCAACCCAATAATGCACCTTCTGTTGGGTCTTCCTCTTTGCCTGACTCTCTTTTTTCCTCATGCCTAATCTTAACTTATTAGGATTGCACTCCCTAATAAATTAATAGCCCGTATACTGATTGCTGTAGACTCTGCTGATAAGGACTCCAGGCTGACTCCTAATCTTTTATCAGGTCCAAATATTTGTCAAATTTCTTCCTGTTACGAGCCCCTTAAGTTTCTTCTTCACAGAATCACTGATTTGCTATCAAGTTTAATGTTTCTTTAGGGAAATCTCCTAAGACTTACATAACTAGCTCAAATCACTCTATTTTAGTGTATCATAATATTATGTACCTTTCAATTTTTGGGGCTAAACACTGTTGCAATTTTGCACTCTTTTGTATGGCTACTTGATTACTGTCTTTATTTCTCCAATCAGTCTAGAAGTTCTATAGGGGCAGGGGATGCATCTTCATTTTTACTGGAAATACCAGCCATCTAGCATAGTGTCTGGCACTTGATGAACAGTTATTAAATATTTGTTAAATAAAAGAATGAGAGTCATGAAAAGGAGATATTCCAAATAATGAATGCATTTAAGAAAATTGTAGTCCAGATACTGAAAGAAGTCTTCATTTGTACCCCTAAACAAATTTTTATCCAGTGTTCTCCATCTTAATAAATGACCCACTATCCACTCAATTACTTAAGCCAAATCACTTAGAATCATTCTTGGATACATTTTTTCCCTCATTTTTTTTGGTCAGAGAGAGAGAGCACAAGCAGGGGGAGCAGCAGACTCCCTCCCCACCGAGCACGTACCCCAATGTGGGACTTGATCTCAGGACCCTGGGATCATGACCCGAGCCAAAGGCAGACGTCCAACTGACTGAGCCATCCAGGCGTCCCTTCCCTCATTGTTCTACATCACCTCCTATTAGTCCTAACTCCAAAATATATATTTACATTTATTTATATTTCTCTTTTTTTTTGCCCTCCTCTCCAATCTATAAAACAATCATGGGGGTGGGGGGCGCAACAGCTGGGTGGCTCAGTCGGTTAAGCGTCTGCCTTCAGCTCAGGTCATAATCCTAGCATCCTGGGATCGAGTCCCACATCAGGCTCCCTCCTCAGTGGGGAGCCTGCTTCTCCCTCTGCCTGCCGCTCCCCCTGGTTGTGAGCTCGCTCTCTTTCTCTGACAAACAAATAAATAAAACCTTTAAAGAAAAATAAAATAATAGGGAACTGGGTAACATATAAATCAGATTATACCAATAGTTTCTCAATAAATTTAGGTAAAATCCCTAATTCCTAACCACATGACCATCTATGAGTGAGCCCTGCTACCTTACTGACTGTATCCCATACAGTGTTCCTCCCAAAGTTATGCTTTGGCCATTCTGACCATCTGTTTCTAGAGCCCACTAAAGCTTATTCCTGCCTAAAAGACATTTGCAATTGCTGTTCTTTCTGTCTGGAATATTCTCCTGAATCTCGTATAAATTGGCTTCTGTTGTGATTAAATGTCACTTTTTCAGGGAAGATGTTTGTGATTGTCAGCTGTAAAGTAGTCAGGTGCTATTTATGCTATTCCTTTATATCAGTCATTACTGTATTATTTTATATTCTTATGTGATTTTTTTTCCATCCTTTCTCCCACTAGTGTAAGTTCCATGAGAACAGCAACTTCGTCTCTCTTGTTCATTGCTCTGACTCCCAGAATTGGCCCCAGTATATAATACATTCCAAATAAGTGTTTGTTGGGTAAATGAATGAGCTAAAGCACCAAATGTGAAACAATGCAACAATTAAAATACAGGAAAACTAATCTCCTTATCAAAACATAGTGAGCTGAGTTTTATATTTTAAAAATATTCATATATTTAGAATATACTAGACTTATTGGGCTGTTCATTTTGAAATATATAGAAATATCAAATCATTATGTTGTATACCTGAAACTAACAGAATGTTATATGTCAGTTATACCTAAAAAAAAAAACACCACCACCATGTCAACGAGAACACAAAACTGTATACAGAAGGTCTGATCATAGAAGAAAAAAATTTTTTTCCAAAGCTGATACCAAGCCCTCCTTTCTTCTGCTTTTAGGAAAAGAAGTTTTTAATGTTTTGTAAAACAATTATGTAACTCAGTAATTAACTTAGTAATAAGAATCAGTACAAATTTACTTTTGGGTAAACTTCAGTAAATTACATATCAAGAAACTAACTGCAGTACAATATATATTAGAGTAATTATGATGATTAAAATGTTTATAATGTGTTTGGAATTCCATGGGGAAAATGTTTATATTATGAAACAGTAAATTGCTATGTAGAGTATGAAAGTTAACTATGTTTTAAGATGAATTTACAAAATAATTATACATGCCTTTTCCATGAAATTAAACAGTGGAAGCATCTTATAATAATTGTACTGCTCTAATAAAATCTGTAATTAAAAGACTCAACCACTAGATGGAAGTGTTTCAAAGTAACATAAACTGTACAGAAAGCACCCTATCGCCAAGGCGTTTTCTATCCTGGCAGTTTTCAAGATTTAAACATGTATTACATGTGTATTACTTAGGGATTTTACACTTCATCCTTCACTTCTAAATTGTGATCTCATTATAATTATTACTGGCCTTCATTAATTCAAGTTTTGTGAATTATACAAGTCTTTCTTAATTTTGAAAGGATCAGTATTTTTCAAATCTTAACAAAGTGTGATAAATTATACTTAGGACATTAAAAAAATACTTTCTTAGTTTAACTTTTTCCTTCTGGTAGAATCTGATAAAAGTGATCTCTAAATGATTTATATTGTTATCTATTTCTAAACAAATTGATATTTCACAGTTCTTTAATATATGAATAACCCAAGCATGATGAATGATAAAATAATTTGTGATGAGTATATGTATAGCTAAATATTAATAGTAATACCCATATCATAGGACTACTGTAAAGATAAAAATATGCAAATAATTCAGCTCCGTGAAATGTGCTAATTACACATTATGATGTAGTAATTAAATACTTTTATAAAACTATCTATTAACTGAGGAGGTATAGTTATATTCATGTTGATAATTCTGCAGGAAAGAATTAGATGTCATTTGAAATAAACTATTTTGTCCAGAAAGGTCATTAGGTGAAATCTGAGTTGACATATAACCAAATGAAGCATTAATATCAAAGTCAACTTGAATGTCAGTACATAAAAGTTAAATACCTTTACATAATTGGCAGCTCTCAAATTAATAGTCCCAAACTTCAGCAGGCATCAGCATCCCCTGCCCAGCTTGTTAAAGCGTGAGTGCTAAATTCCATCCCCAGAGTCTGTGGTTCTGTAGATTTGGGATGGGGCCCAAGACTTTGCATTTTTAAAAAGTTCCCAGATGTGTTGTTTCTCCCGCCGGTTCAGAGATGGCAACTTGAGAACCACTGACCTACAACAATGCATAGATTTGAAAACAGTTAAACTTGAGAAAAATTCAAACAGAATGAAATGTTCCATCAGCTTTCTGGATATTCTTTTCCTAGAAGTAGTACATTGACTTTCAGAATGAAAAGTAATAGCATATTCCCTTCATGATTTATGGACTAAAATCCACAACACAGTCGTATCTATTTTCAATATTTTGTAATATCTGACAGATGTTTTATTTTTTACCCCAAGAAATGCTGGTCCAGGAAAAGTTGCTCAACTCCCTGTTGTATTAGATTTTTTTTTTAATTAAGCAAATGAAATATCTCATCTTGATGGACTCTGAGAAGTTATAAAATGGTTGGAAAATTGCTTCAGCAACCATTTTGGTTTTGTGGCAGAGCAATCTCATATTTGCTCCTGGTTCTCTCCCAATCTGAGCAGAAAGTCCCTCTGCACTGGGATAAGCAGCACAGAACTTCCTTAAATCCTTCAATACCCTTAATCAGCTCCTACCCCACTCCATCTGCTATTTCTTTATCCCCCCAGCAGCTGTTGAAGTGCATGCCTAAAACGTAAACCTCTTTGAAATTATCCTACTTCCCAGGATTCTCCAAGCTTCTCTGTTTCACAAATATTTAGAATGTTTTTGTGTCCACGGTAAGATAAACAAAACGTGCAAACTACAGTGCAAAATGGACCAGCATAGAACTTTGCTCTTTAGAGGGAAAGCACCTATATTAGTACTTCTTCCTGAAATTATAACTTATCAGAGGTAATATTCATCATTCTCTGGTTTTTCCGTGATGTTAGAAAAATACACAACCAAGTTGTAGCTGTGGCAAGTTCAAATCTGAAACATGTAAGCCCAGTGCAATAATATAATAGTAAAATTAAAATTTAAAGAAACAGAACACTATTAGTCTTCATAGAATTGGCAAAAATAAAAAATGATCATAATGTTTAAGGTTGGCAAGGAAAGTAGTAAACTGTTTATAACTCCTGCTGGTTGCACAAATTCGTAAAAAAAAAAAAAATTAAAAAGCTATTTGGTGATATGTATCAAAATGTATAGGAAGCCCCCAAAATATACTCTAGGAATATAATTAAGTATTAGAATATAATTAAGAACATTGTATTTCCTACAATTTATATTAAACTACAAGGGGAAAAATATCAATATAATGCAAATTTTAAAAATGGTATTTTTGAAATAACACCTGTTATGAAGATAGCATTTTATAGTGACAGAATGTCATAACAGAAACCTCTGGAGTTCATAATCAAGGAGTCAATACTCTGGCATATATATATATATATATATACATACACACACACACACACATATATATATAGAGAGAGTCCATCTATGTGCACATGCATATTTTCTGGGAAAAATGCATAATAACTTTAATATGATTCTCAAAGCTGCTCATATGCCCAGTTTGGCATTTAAAAAGAGGTCTGGGAAATTCTCTGAAGCCCAGTTTATTCACCATTCTTAAATTGGTTAACTAGTAAATCCCACATTTAATACAAGAGGAAACTGGAGTATAAAAAAATAAGTTTCTCAAAGGCACTGTGCTATTTATAATGTATGGTAAAGTGTATGGATACAGCAAAGTTCCCTATCTTCTATTTATATCCATATATTGATATATCTCTCTATATTAAAATATATATATAAAACCTCCATAACACATTTTGATGTTTGTGCTTTTATATTTGTCATTGTTCAAATTAAAATCCCTTTTCAAAAAAAAATGGGGTATCTAGTTTAATATCATTATTTTATAGAATGAGCCCAGTAAAAGGGATGTGCCCAAAGTCACATTGCTTATCTGTAGTGATGAAAGCCAAAAGGTAGGTATCCTCTGATTTTTTAGGTAGACTTTCATCCAATATTCCAGATTTCAAAGCCTGGCTCCCCAACTTTTTAGTAGTCTGACCTAACAAGCCTCTTAAAATTCAGTTTTCTCATCTGTAATAATAGCTAACTTTCAGGTTTGTGGGAAGGAATGATTGAAAAAATTATAACCAAAATAACAATGTACAAAATAGTCTCTTACCAAATGGTTGATGGACACTGTAAAACAAAGATAAATACTTATAAGATATAATGATTGTCATGTGTGAAAGCAAGTAAGATAATGACTGTGATGGTTAAAATGGAGCCTTCCATAACTGGTTGTAAAAAATATAAATCCCTTATAATTTATGTTATGGATATTTTTTTTTTTATGTTATGGATATTTATAAAATATCTTAACCACATCTGTACCACAAGTTACAGGAAAACAGTTTTTCGGTAGGAACTATTGAGTCTTCAATCCCCCCAGAAGTCACACATCTTTCTACTCCACTGCTAGAAGTAAAGCTTCTCTAATAGCCCCTGCCACTTCCCCAAAATAGCGCCTCCACCTGCCCCCCGCCCCATCCACAGGGGATATGTTCCAATACCGCCAAGGGGGTGCCTGAAGCTGCAAATAGTACCAAACCCTGTATATACTATGTCTTTTCCTATACATACTTATGATAAAGTTTAATTTGTAAATTAGCACAGTAAGAGGTTGACAACAATAACTAATAATAAAACAGAATTATAACAGTATACTGTAGTAAAAGTTAGGTAAATGCGGTCTCTCTCTCTCTCTCTCGCACAATTCCTTATTATACTGTACTCACCTTTCTTCTTCCTGGATTGATGTAAGATGCTAAGACACCTACGTGATGAGATGAAGTGAGGTGAATGAACGTAGGCATTGTGATGTAATGTTAGGCTACTACTGACCTTTTGATTATACCTCAAAAGGAGGATCATCTGCTTCTGGACCTCAGCTGACTGCCAGTAACTGAAACCTGGAAAAGCAAGACCACGGGGGACTACTGTACTCCAACTGAAATCATGATGTCAAAAGTGATCACTGCCTGAAGCCTTTCTCAGAAAAATGTCTGGGAATCATTATAACTGAAACAAGTGGTAGAGGACGGACTTCTAATGGTAGCCCACTTCTGGGCTTCCCTTGAGTGGGTAGTTCTCCATCTTTATAGTTTAAGTGATGATTTTCAGAAACTAATGAAACACAGGAGATCTTAATCTTCTTTAAGGATTTCAGGGCCCTTATACTTTCTTTGGGACTATGGGCGTAACATTATAGCATTTATGATCCCATCCGTTAACAGCATATATTTTTCTTTATTCTTTTCCTTACAAAATTATTTCTTTCTCTGCCAGCCTTGGTGAAATCAGAAGACACAAAGAATGCAACTAATTGCTTGTACAATTCCCTACTGTATAGTTAAGTTCATTGGGATACACATTATACTGGAATACTGCAGATGGTTAGACACATGGTACCTAAAATGTTATTTATACTTTGGAACTACTCAAAATGACTACACTTGCCTAAATAATTAAAAATGCATACTCCATATCAAACAAAGTATGTGATCATCACTCTCATGCTGCATGCATTGCAGTACCAAATTAATAATCATTCACTTCATTTCCTACTTGTCAACAACTAAAATATGTATATAAATAGCATTATATGATATTAACAGTGACAGGGTGATAATAATCAAGGATAAAATATAAGCTATTTTTTTCCCCTCAAAGTATGTCTTAATGCTTTAGAGTATGAATTGTGAAGTCAGTACAGTTAAGGAAAGAATGGAACTCATTTTACATGCCAACTCCAATCACATAGTCATGGCTGTCCGGAAAGGGAGGTACATTGATGTAGGCCAACAAAGAGTGCCACGATCAATTAGCAATGTCTGCCATGGACAAAGGACTAGACAGTGGCAGCACGTACACGGTGCATTTACCTTTCCTGGGTTTGTGGTAACTAAACATAGGTTTTAAGAGCCAGAGATTCCTGGATGTAAATCCTGGCATCACCACTTGCAAGCTAGATAACTAAATGATCTTGAGAGAGTTCTTTTTTTTTTTTTTTTAGAAGGGGAGTGAGGAGGGAGAAGCAGGCTTCCTGCTGAGCAGGGAGCCTGATGTGGGGCTCGATCCCAGGACCCTGGGATCGTGATCTGAGCCGAAGGCAGACGCGTAACGACTGAGCCACCCAGGTGCCCCGAGACAGTTCTTTAATCTCTCAAAGCCTATAGCACACATTTTCATCAACCTGTAATTGAGGAAACTCTCTCCTTCGCTTGTCTTTATGCTTATGACTATGAAACGTATGTAAAGTGGAGCTGGTGTATAGTCGAACATTCAATACAGTCAGGTAGTACTATTACTACTGCTGCCAAGGATAGTATAAAGAAAGGACAATTATTCAGGTTCATCACACATTGAAGAAGTAACTAGTCGGCAGCGACATTAAGAATTCACAGCAATCCCTTATTCTCTTAACTCCCAGAAGTCATCCCATTCACGCAGGTCCAAACTAAATACCTGAAAGCATAACCTGGTGTGGAAGGTGTGCTGACCTTTGAAATGTGGCGCCTGAAGACGAACCCAGGCTCTGCCATTTCAGCCGCTCCTCTTGGGCCATTCGCAGGGCTGGGTTTTATATACTTACTTCTTCCCCACTAGCTTGGCTTAAGATTTCATCATGACACAGCAAGCAAAGGTAATGTCTAACTTAAAAAGCACTGTACGTATGTAAAGATAGACTTTTAATGTCCTTAAAATTTTCAGAAAGCTCAAAGAATACCATACACTGATTTACACAATATCTGAGATTACTAATATTAATATCTTGTCACATCTGTTTAAGATTATTTTATTAATTATTAAAACAGAACTTCTTAAAGAGGTAATCCCCTGGGCTGGAATCCCTTAGATTCAGTGGGAAAGAATTCATGCTGTCGGAAGTCTCAGCAACTATTTCCATGAAGAATTAAGAACAGATTTGAAAGGTGATGGTTGCAGTGTTTGCTGAAATTGTGGGGTCACCCACAAAGATCAGGAATGGCCAAGTGACTTGAGAACTAGCTTATAAGGGTCATGGCGTAAGGCTGTTCGGTCTCCGAGCTGTCAACATGAGCCCTAGATGGGTGACAATTTTGTTGGGCTTAGCCATGTGGAAGGAGGGTCTGAGAGTAAAGTAAAGCTGGGAATCCAGCTTCTGTGAAAGGGATCTGAAGGGCACCATTTTCCACAGCAAAATGGGTAGCTTCCTTCTACCCGAAGACTTATCTCCTATTCTTCTAACGCAAAATGAGATTAATATCACTCCTTTAACACTTTGGGATGTAAAATAATAAATAAATGAGAAAGCACTGTAACATTCTCCTTGCTAACATCTGTTCTTCTCTGGTTTTTACTAAAAGAAGCTGCATATTGTAGCCACAAGTGCCCTCCTACTGTTTATGCTCCATTTACAGATGGCAGAAGGAAGTTTATCTGTAGTGTACAGTCTGTGCATATCATTAGGATGAGTTATTTCAGCTGGGAAATCAGTATCTAAAAAAGACCGTGACTTCTGGTGCCAAAAATAAGCATTTATCACTTAAAATTTCAAAGAGAAGCCAAAGTCTTTCCATCCGTTTCAGGGTACACACATCAGATGGTTAGGTTGAATGTGAAAGCTTATTATGCAGTGTTCCTACTGGTGAAACATCTGACTTGGACACTTTCCTTCTCACCAGAAAACCGTTTTGATTTTTCTTCTTCTTTTTTTTTTTTTTTTTAAGATTTTATTTATTTATTTGAGACAGAGAGAATGAGAGACAGAGAGCATGAGAGGGAGGAGGGTCAGAGGGAGAAGCAGACTCCCTGCCGAGCAGGGAGCCCGATGCGGGACTCGATCCCGGGACTCCAGGACCACGACCTGAGCCGAAGGCAGTCGCTTAACCAACTGAGCCACCCAGGCTCAGTTGATTTTTCTTCTTTAGATGAAAACACCCGTACAATTCTGACTTTTCTTTCTTTCCTAATAATCACACTTCACATTGATTTAACTAGAGCAGTGACCACCTATGACCACCTAGACTGCCATTTCTCACAGAAGCGTCCCAGGAGCCCTGACAGCCCACTCTGTATTATTTGGTCCTTCTGAGGGTTGGATGGATGGAGGGGACAAAAGCTTTCTGTGATCAAAGGAATGTGAGTCCACTGTAAACGAAGTTCCTTCTTAGAGAGTCAAGATCACGTTAAAGATTAGGAAAGTAATAGGATGGAAGTCTGTCCAATCCAGTGTTTCACATACTTGGTTGTTCTTGGAGCTCTTTCATAGAATCTCTATCAACACCATGCAAGACATTGTAAAAATTAGTCATTTCCTCTCCAACTCTTAAGTATACTGCTTGACTGCTTGCTTTCTCTCCATAATTTTAGATCTATTTAGTTTGGGCATTTAAAACTCATGCATTGCATAATCTCTAACACTCGAGTTAATGGTAGGTTGTCTGGTTCTCCTCAGAGAAGTAGAAAATTATTTTCTATAGTTTATATTCACAAAATGCACCTTTTGAACCCATGACCAAATTATTGGTTTTGATTTTGATTGTGTCCCTGGTGGACCATGTGGAAAATTTAAAGAGAATCTTGTTCTCTAAACTAGTAAATGACTTGATTCTTCTCCAGCCAAACTAAAGAAAAAATATTGAATAAACTCTCAGGACATGTTTGCCTCCTCACAGATCAAGTGTATCCATGGCATGAAAGAGACAGCAGACCTTGGACAAGTTTTCTACAAAACCTAAGAGAGGGTCTGGAATAACATCAACAGTGCAGTGTTTAAGAGCTTAGGTTATAGATCCAGATAGATCTGGTATCAATTCAGTACCTCTGTTTGTTAATTATGTGTTCTTGGACAGATTATTAAATTCTTCTGGCATTCTAAATGGCATAAGGATTAAATGAGATAATGAATATAAAAGTGTTAGCACAATGCCTGCTAATAAATTGTATTCTAATAGTTGCTACTATTTTTATTCTACCAGTGAGGATATAAATTGAGAAGGAAGCAAAAATGTCCACTATAAAGCTGGTACCACCCACTTCACTGATGCTCATGCTACTGATGTTGGTCTGAAATTTATGCTGAGAGTTAAAACTCACCCTTATGCTTTCTTATTTACTTACTTTCCCTTCTGGGCCTTTTGGGAGTTCCCTAAGTCATCTGACAGAACCCTTTCTGCTGCTGAGCTCATGTTAATTGCGCAAATAACCAATGTATTAAGTATAAAGCAGGCTTTATATTTACTGAGCTGAATAGCTTTAAGAAACCAATAATAATGGAAAAGCATATTAAAATAGGCTCAAATCTATCAGTTATCAGATGGCAGATATCTAAGAGTATTGTAAAAAATCTTACCTGATAGAACTTTCAAACTTAAGGTGGTCAAGAACCAGTTAGATGTCTCTAAAGCAGTTCACCAACATTGAGCATAAGAATTGTGGACCATCGTGTATCCTCTGAGTCCCACCTTGCCTATTCCTCCCCAAAGGGAAGGGCCGGAAGTGCTTCTCCATTTGCTTCTGGAGGAAATAACTTCAAGAGAATCACAAAGAGACCTTGAAAAGGTCGCCTGAGTTTGAAAGAACACAAGAGGGCGCCTGGGTGGCTCAGTTGGTTAAGCGACTGCCTTCGGCTCAGGTCATGATCCTGGAGTCCCGGGATCAAGTCCCGCATCAGGCTCCCTGCTCGGCAGGGAGTCTGCTTCTCCCTCTGACCTTCCTCCCTCTCATGCTCTCTGTCTCTCATTCTCTCTCTCTCAAATAAATAAATAAATAAAAAATCTTTAAAAAAAAAAAAAAGGAAAGAACACAAGAGACCAATGTCTAACTTCTATCTGAAAAATCTAAAAAGTGAGGGATGAACAATTTAGGGCAGATAAATCAAAAGAAACCTGCTTTGGAATCATGTTGTATTCTAAGTCTACTGAGGCCACAGGATGAGCAAATGTTTTCGGTAGTCCTCATGAGGGTCATGAGGGAGTAAGAAGCAGCATGGGATGGAAGGTCAGTCGTCGTCAAATCTTGTCCAGGAAGACTCTCCTGGAGGAGAAATAACATGAAAAGATAAAAGCTGGCAGTGGACTTCTGGGTTCTTTTTTTTTTTTTTTTTTAAGATTTTATTTATTTATTCATGAGAGACAAAGAGAAAGAGAGGCAGAGGCAGAGGGAGAAGCAGGCTCCCCGCAGAGCAGGGAGCCCCATGTGGGACTTGATCCCAGGACCCCGGGATCATGACCCGAGCCGAAGGCAGACGCCCAACTGACTGAGCCACCCAGGCGTCCCTGGACTTCTGGGTTCTAAAGGTATTACTATAGAAGTAAGTGACCAGCAGAAATGAAATCTATTCGTTATAGTCAGCAGAGCTGGAGGAGAGCATTCCCCAGAAATAGAAGGGGTTTGCTCTCCAAAGGACCAACAAAACCCTCCATGAGAGGAAGAATCTGCAACAAACACCTGCCAGAATGAGAGATGGAGAAACAGAAAAACCAGACATTGCACACACATTCTGACACCCCATCCAGATCCCATATGTTGGTGTTGGGGAGGAATAATTTTACTCTACCCTTCAGCATACTTCTAGCTGGTATAAAAATTAAATTGACATGACACCAGTTAACAGGAGAAAAAAATTTAATTAGGTGCACATGGAGGCCCCATAATGAAATTGAGATCTAAAGAAATGACCATGGCATCTCGTTTGTATACATTTTAAACAAAGAAACAATCTGTGAGGAGTTGACAAGACAAAGAAAACTTATGTTTGGGAGCTTTAATTAGCAAGGAATTCTAAAAAGAAATTAAACCGGGGCAGTAAATTAGTAAAGTAACAAGGTTTGTTTATGCAGCCTTCTCAGCTCTCAATCGCTTATATCTGGTGATTAGGATGTCTCTCTCCTTCCGGGTACAGGGAGTACACCTTTCACATTAGAGATTTATTTCCTGCTTTCTGGAGACAAAGGAGGGGATCAGAGTGTTCTTTTTGCACTGGCTGCTTTCTTAAGTAACTTTTAATTCAAAATAATCAATTTGCCAAAGTGGCACATTTTTCAGCAGCCTGCCCTTGGCCCCTACATTGCTTACTTTAAAATCAATATTATCTGGATTTTGACATTCTAGTTTCCAAACCCGTGATGTGTTTTGTAACTCATACTGACAAAGCACTTTGAAATTCTTTATATTGACCAGAAAAGTCCTAGGACTGCTTAACTTTTCATCCAAAGACAGGGAGAAACCTTCCATTGAGCAAAGGGGCAGAAGAAAACTGAATAAAGTTACTTATTAATCATAATAGTATTTCTTTATTAAACCTGCCCCAGGCACTGTGCTAAGCACTTTGCCCACATTCAATGCTCCCAACTACCATGAGAGAGAAGCGTTGTTATTTCAATTTTCAGGTGACACAAAAAAGTCCCTAAATCACTCAGCCACTACATTATAACAAACTGAAATTGGGGCACAAACCTGCATGACTCTAAACCACAGTTCTCACAGGTCATGACAAATCCAAGTCCAACTTATGTCTAAGTAGAACATACTGCTCTAGAGAGAATTCCAACCATTTTAATATGCAAACCTTTCATCAGAATATCATGGGACTATATAATCATGTCTGTTGCTCTTTAGAGTAAAGGTGGTTTAAATTGTTTCATGTACCTTATGTATCTTATAGATTCGCCCTGAAACTGATTTGGTAAAACAGTTCAGTTTTCAGCTCTGCAAAAGATGCTGAATAACAGGAAACTTTATTAACATACTTAGAATTGGGTCAGATAGTAAAAATTCTGATGGAGATCTTCCTAATTGGAGGCTAAAACTCCCTAGCTTGATCATGCATTACTATATTTTACCCATCAATTTGCAATTATAGTAGCAGAAACCAAAACAGTGGCTGTCTCTAGGAAAAAAGCGAGAAGAGTCTGAAGAGCCAATTAATCTAAGACTCCCAGACGATTTTGACAAATTTTTATTTCATTCAGATTTCCTTTGTCAAACTAAAAATAAATCAGGACTTAGGTACAGAGAAACTGTTCTAAGAGATTATTATTTTTTTAATTTTTTATTGTTATGTTAATCACCATACATTACAACATTAGTTTTTGATGTAGTGTTTCATGATTCATTGTTTGTGCATAACACCCAGTGCTCCATGCAGAACGTGCCCTCTTTAATACCCATCACGAGGCTAACCCATCCTCCCAAGCCCCTCCTCTCTAGAACCCTCAGTTTGTTTTTCAGAGTACATCCTCTCTCATGGTTCATCTCCCCCTCCGATTTCCCCCCCTTCATTCTTCCCTTCCTGCTATCTTCTTTTATTTTTTTTCTTTTATTATTTTTTTTTAGTTTTTATTTATTTATTTATTTTTATTCTTATGTTAATCCCCATACATTACATCATTAGTTCTAGATGAAGTGTTCCATGATACATTGTTTGTTAATAACACCCAGTG
>NC_138369.1:36436998-36470765 GCF_054177405.1 Leptonychotes weddellii
TGAATTCCTGAGAGGAGACGAATCCAGGTCTCCTTCTCCTCCGCCATCTTGCTCCGCCCCCGGGTAGGAAGACTTTTAGATGGCAGTGTTGGTTTAAGAAATGTTCAGAGAAGTTGCAAATTTACCTGTTAAAAGAATTGTGTGTCCTACAGGAATGGACTTCTACTAGCAGCCTCATGGTACTCAGTCACTGGATGTGAGGAGTCCAGGTGGCCTAGGAACAAGTATGGTGCGGGGATCAGGAGGGGCTGTCAGTCATATATAGCCCTGCCCCCCCGCCCCCACAACAGTTATCTTGAAGATCTGAGTAGTGCATTTTCAAGGCTGTCACAGATGTGATGTTATGGTATTTAGCAGGTGGATGGGTTGATCTCAGCTGTCCAAGATGGCTCTGTACACATGATTGGCGGCTTGAGGGGATGTCTGGGCTGTCTACTGGAACACCTTTCCAGACCAATGGTCTCTGCTAATGTGAATTCTTACATGCTAGCTCAGGGAGTGTGTTCCAATGAACAAGGCAGAGCTGCACAGCCTTTTACGACAGCACTGGAAGATAGATAGAGTCACTCCAGCTATGTTATACTGGTTTAAACATACATAGCACCACCTAGGTTCAAGGGGAGGGGCCATAGACCCCTCTTCTCATGGGAGAAGCAGGGGAAGCATTTGCAGCCATGTTTTAAGGAGCCACATGGTCTACATCCCTTTATCTTTCAGCTGGCCACCTTCTACCCCATTCTTATTGTCTCTAAGAAGGTATTAATTTAGCTGTCAATTGAAATGAGATAGATGTGGAAGTGAATCCAAGTTCTATGACTTTAGGCTAGTTTTCCCCTGCTTTTCCATAAACTTCCAAATAAAATGGATTCATAGTATATAACATACAAAGTTATTGTGAAGGCTAACGAAATGATGCATGAAAGTTTGCTGGCACATAGTAAGCATTCAATAAATGTTTTCTATCACTTATGTATTTTTCCCATTATTTATGCTGTAGCATTGCCAATCTCATTGTTTAAGGGCAAATAATTTTGAGTCTCTCCTGCTGCCAGAGATCTATCTTTGTGGATAGGATTCATTTACTACACCATAGGGTTCCAGTCTTTGAGATCAAGAAAGGACAGATAACAAACCAAAGTTAATATATAACCCATATTTTGTGAGTACCTACTCTTGACTTGGCTTAGAAGTTAGATCAAGATTCCAAATGGAAGAGAAAAATGAATTACAAAGATACGCATTTTGTAATACTGTACATGGGCTTAACGGTGGCAGCGTGCCCCCCTGCCCCCAACCCTTAGCCTAGGCTGTCAGCAGTAGGTGGACAGTGCTTCCCAAGCCCACGTGTACCAGGCTGTTTGACAGTTACCACACCGTCCATGTCCCCTGATCAGGCTCCCTATGGATGGGGGCCAGGAGGGCCGAGTATGGTGCTGATAGCAGCTGAGCACCTCACACAGGGAGTTGTGCTGGCTTGCAGGAAAAAAGAGGTCTGGCCAGGCCCTGTAACCAGATGGTTGGCCACTGGCCCAGCTGTTTTCTTTTTTCCATCCAGTTTCTGGGCTGGATGTTATGTTCCCAGGGGTGACCTGGGACTGTAAATTTTAAGCCTTGTTGATAAGTTCTGCAAAATACTGTGTAAATAGATCTTATGAAATGTACTGTGCTCCGAAGTCCCAGACACCAAGTTAATGCTTTATCACATTATCTCATTTAATCCTCACAACACACTTCTGAGGTTGGTACGATGACATCTACGTTACAAATGAGGAAACTGAGGTTCAGGGATATGGAAGGAAAATTAGAAAATCAGGGTTTGAACATTTTAAATGGCAACAATGGCAACAACATGAATGTTTCTTAATAGAGAATAATTCAAGTACTTTTTTTTTGGTCATTGTTGTTCTTAGCATTTACATGGTAAAGTATACAGAGGAAACCCAATCTGACATAATTGGCATTGATATTTGATCACTCATAAAAATACCACCTAACATGTGGGATCATATGGTAGATCACACATGACCAGTTTTAGTATAGAAATATCAATGTTCTTTTATTTTTCCATCGTTTGATGCACAGTCAAGGCTCTTTGTTTATTGAGTATGGGCCCATTGACAGAAGATCCCCGCTGAATGAATTCATGAAAAACACTTCTCATGGCGCATTACCTAAGATTTCCATCATTAATTTTCTTGCTCCGTAAGGTCTTTTGTTTTCATGATTATTTTCCCTGATTATTTAAAACTATTTATATATCTAATTCTACAATCATTGTTGAGCAAGATGCCCTTTCTGACTTATTTCATTGGACATGCATGTTTCTTCAGTTTCTAACTACTTAAATAAAACTTAAAGCTTAACATGTATTCAACTGGAATACATGGTTTGGGTACGAATGCAGCCAACGCTTAAGCACATAACAAGAGTGCACCAGTGCACTCAAGGGTAGGTAGTCAGGGGAAGGGCAGGCGGTGGCTTATCTGTAACGTTCATTAAACATAGGAGGCTGGAGCAGAAGGGTCTACCTATGGCTACTTTCTACTTATCTTGAAGATCACCTTTATTTCCATTAACATTGGTACCATTTGATACTGTTTTGACTTTTTTTCATCATTATGTTCCTAGGATATCCCTTTGCCAATGATTCCCATATCCACTGGCTTGCAGAAATGAGTGGAGCTACTTTTGTAGTGGGAACGAAACACAAAATGAACTTCTTGTAAAAAAAAAAAATCACTACACACAAAGATGTGTTTAGATTTCTCTGCGTTATTTAAAAATGTAAGGAGTGATCTCTCTGTATTAGGGTTGTCCAACAGAACATTCTGTGAGGATGGAAATGTTCATTATAGGCCTTTTTTTTTTTTCCTGTTGGTTTGCTTTTTTCTTATTGATTTGTATGATTGCTTTATATATTCTGTAGCTATATGGTCCAATGTGCAGTCATTAACTACAAGGGACCATGGAACACTTTATTTTTTAAATAAACCAATAATATTTTTTTTAATTTAAATTCAATTAATTAACATTATGGAACAGTTTAAATATGACTAATACAACTGAGAAGCTGAAGTTTTTATTTAAATTAAATTAAATTAATATAAATTTATAAATATATAAATGTAAATTAATATAAATGTGGTTTGTAGCAATCACATTGATCAGTACAGATCTATATCTAATACTGCAGTATTTATTCAAATACAGGGCTAACATATATGACTTTTTCCAAAATACATGAAGAGATGGTAAAGGTAAATTATCAGAATGCTTTAATGTTACCCTGGGAGATTTCCTCTTAGTTTGATGGAAAGAGAAGGTAAGAGGCAAGTACATGTCCGCACACAGGTATATGCTAACTGTATAATAAATTATTCCCCACATCTCTAGATAATTTTTTTTTTTTTGGCTTCGTTTAGTTAGAACCTCATTTATGAGTGTGTGAAGAAAGTTAGAGGGCAAATGCCTTGCCATCAGGGTATAAGCTAATTTTTTGCAAGGAATGACATACAAACCTATGTAAATATCCTTAGTCCTACCAATGTTCACAAAATGAGTTTATGATAAAATAAATACACAAAATAATACAGGTATAAAGGCAGATCAGCTTGTGATCACTTTCCAAATATAATGATCACTGCAAAGCTACTTTGGATTTAGGAAAGTTACTCAAATCATGTTTACTAATAAATTATTAGTCTGTCAGGTCAGCATTCTCTGGTGCTGGGAATTGGAACTCTCACTAGCCTATGAATTATATCAGTCCAATTTGGAAATCAGATGTTTTTATAGACCACTGCATATCCTAATTTATATCAGCATCTTCCAATAAGTACAAGTACAATGGGCTGTAAGTTTTAAGGTAGGAATAACCTATTGATATTTGTAACATTCAAAAATGGAAATAAGATCAAACAGAATATACTGAAAACATTGAACTACTTTACTGCTACTATGGTATTAGTGTTTTGGAGGCCATTTAAAATGTCTGCTTTTGGGGGCACCTGGGTGGCTTAGTCCGTTAAGTGTCTGCCTTCGGCTCAGGTCATGATCTCAAGGTCCTGGAATTAAACCCCACTTTGAGCCTCACCTTGGGGCTCCCTTCTCAGTGGCCAGTGGGTAGTCTGCTTCTCCCTCTCCCTCTGCTCCCAGCCCCTCTGCCACTTGTACGTGCTCTCTCTCTCAAATAAATAAATAAAAATCTTAAGAAAACATAATAAATAAATAAAATTTTTAAATGTCTGTTTTTAATTCAACTAAAATATTTTAAATCCACATTAATGGTGAAATATATTTCACAACACATTTTAGTCATGTTTTCTCCCAATTTTTAATGAATATAATTTTGCAGTCTTAATTTATACTTTATATAAATTATATAAAATCTATATTTTTAATTATATTAAAGAACACCTCCAGATACCATTTGGGTGATGGGGAGGGATGGTATAATGTGACTGATCGGCATTAGGAAAATGCTTTTCTATGTAAATCATAAGATTATATGTTGTCAACACTATGTAGTTGCTATAAGAGTGGGAGAATAACTCTAATGAATACAAAGATTACAAAGATTAGATATTAATGCTTAAAGCTATCATGCACTGGACATCTTATAAAATTGTCCAGGCTTGCATCCTGTGAAAAATGCTTAATGGAGGATTACATATTGGATCTTTTTTTTTTTTTTTTAATCTTTTGTGTTTCTATTGACTGGCTACTCAATTTGATGGATTTTACTCAGTTACGTTCAGCTAATTAATACCACACAAGAGAATAAACCACTTAAATTCAGTATCTTCCCATTTATGGAAACTTCACTGAAGAAATGTTTTTCACTGAAAAGTCAGGAATAGTAATTTCTACACAAGAGCAGAACTACACTGTGCATTAAAGTAACATAAAATAAAATGCTTTGCCACGGAAACACTGAGCATGTGGTCTGTTAGATTGATGAACATGCTGAAATTGGAATTGGGATGTAGATTTATGCATCACAGTTCCCAGAGGAAGTACCTTGTAGGGGAGCCTCTTTGCTCAAGAGACATCAACGAGTGTTTGGATTAATTTGTCTTGACAGACTCCTGCCACTAACAACTCTTCATTGGAATAAAACACAGCTGAACTTTGCCAAGCATTTGTGTCCCTCTCTTGCACCCCCACCCTTTTTATTTATTTACTTTTTTATAGAGGTAAAATTGGTGTATAACATTATATTAGTTTCGGGTGTACAACATTGTAACCATCCACATGAACTATATTGTGGCCAATTATATGAACTGCAAAGCAATTACCACTAAGTCTAGTGGTAACATCCATCACCATGCAAGTGACCCCCTTCACTCAATTTACCCCCTCCCACTCCCTTTCCCTTCATGTAACCACCAATGTGTTCTTTGTATCTAAGAGCTTGTTTCTGTTTTGTGTTGTCTTGTTTTTTAGACTTAGATGTATGAGTGAAATCATACATTATTTGTCTTTCCCCATCAGACGTATTCCCTTAGCATAATAACTCCAAGGTTCACCTATATTGTTGCAAATGACATTCCATTCTCTTTTATAGCTGAGTAATGTTCCGTTGTGTGTATGTGTGTGTGTGTGTGTATGTATGTGTATCACATCTTCTTTATCCATTCATCTACTGATGGACACTTAGGTTATTTCCAAATTTTGGCTATTATAAATAATGCTACAATGAACATAGGGATGGATATATCTTTTTGAATGAGTGTTTTCATATTCTTTGGATAAATAGGCAGAAGTGGAATACCTGGATTGTGTAGTGCTCTATTCTTAATTTTTTGAGGAGTCTCCATACTGTTTTCCACAGTGGCTATACCCCAGTAACAGTGTAGGAGGGTTCCCTTTTTTCTACATCCTCTCCAACACCTGTTATTTCTTGTCTTTTTGATAACATCCATTTTAAATGGTGTGAAGTGATATCTCCTTGTGGTCTTGGTTTGCATTTCCTTAATAATTACTGTTGTGAAACATCTTTTCATGTGCCTCTTGGCCATCTGCATGTCTTCTTTTGAAATACGTCTATTCAAAAACTTTTGCCTATCTTTTTATTTTGGTTGTTTCGTTGTTGTTGTTGAGTTTTGTGAACTTTTATATATTTAGGATATTAATTCCTTGTGGATATATGATTTGCAAAGATCTTATCCCACTTAGAAGGTGGTCATTTTGATGATGGTCTCTTATACTGTGCAGGAGCTTTTTATTCTGATGTAATTCCATTTATTTATTTTTGCTTTTGTTTCCCTGGCCTTTGGAGTCAGATACACAAAAATATTGTTAAAACTGATGTTGAGGAGGTAACTGTCTATGTTTTGCTCTAGGAATTTTATAGTTTCGGGTCTTACATTTAAGTCTTTAGTCCATTTTGAGTTAATTTTTGTGTATGGTGTAAGATACTGGTTTAGTTTATTTCTTTTGCATGTGACTGTCCAGCTTTTCCAACACCATTTATTGAAGAGACTATTCCTTCTCCGTTGTATATTCTTGGCTTTTTTGTTGTAAATTAATTGTCCATGGAAGTGTGGATTTAATTCTGGGCCCTCAGTTCTGTTCCACTGATCAATGTATAGTATATTCTTAGTTTTGTAGTATAGTTTGAAATCAGGGAGCATGAAATTTCCAGCTTTGTTCTTCTTTCTCAGTACTGATTTGCCTATTCAGGATCTTTTGTGGTTTCATACAAATTTTAGAATTATTTGTTCTAGTTCTGTGAAAAGTGCCACTGGAATTTTAATAGGAATTGCATTAAATCTATAGATTGCTTTGGGTAGTGTGGCATTTTAGCAATATTAATACTTACAATCCAAGAGCACAAAATATTTTCCAACTTACTTGTGTCCTTTTCAATTTATTTCATCAATGCCTTATAGTTTTCCATGTACAGGTCTTTCACCTCCTTGGTTAATTTTATTCCTAGGTATTTTATTCTTCTTTTTTTTTTTTTAGATTTTTTTTTAAATTTATTTATTTGAGAGAGAGCGAATGAGAGAGAGAAAGCACATGAGAGGGGGGAGGGTCAGAGGGAGAAGCAGACTCCCCGCCAAGCAGGGAGCCCGATGTGGGACCCGATCCCGGGACTCCAGGATCATGACCTGAGCCGAAGGCAGTGGCTTAACCAACTGAGCCACCCAGGCGCCCTATTCCTAGGTATTTTATTCTTTTTGATGCAATTTTAAATGGAATTTTTTTCTTAGTTTCTCTTTTCGATAATTTCTTATTGGTGTATAGAAACATCACAGATTCCTATGTGTTTATTTTGTATTCTGCTACTTACTGAATTCATTTATTAGCTCTACCAGGTTTTTTTGGTAGAGTCTTCTGGGTTTTCTATATATAGTAGCATGTCGTTTGTAAATAGTGACAATTTTACTCCTTCCCAGATGATTTAGATGTCTTTTATTTCTTTTTCTTGTCTAATTACTATGGCTAGAACTTTCAGTACTATGTTGAATAAAGTATCAAGAGTGGTTATCCTTGTCTTGATCCTGATGTTAGAAGAAAATCTTTCAGTTTTTCACCATTGAGTATGATGTTAACAGTGATTTTGTTACAGATGGCCTTTATGATATGTGGGTACTGTTCCCTCTATACCCGCTCTATGCCCACTTTGTTGAGAGTTTTATCTATTGTGTGTTTTCCAGTTCAGCTATTGTATTCTTTAGCTGTATAACTTCTGTTTGGAATTTTCTTATTTTTTATCTCTGTTTTGATGATCTCACTATGTGCATTCATCATTCTGTCAAGTTCAGTGAGCATCTTTACAACTATTACTTTGAACTCCTTATCAGCATAGATTGTTTATTTCCATTTCATTAAGATTTTTTTTCTGATGTTTTACCTTGTTCTTTCATTTGGAAAATACTCCTCTCTTTCTTCATTTTGCTTGACTCTCTGTGTTTGTTTCTATGATTAGACAGATCAACTACCTCTCCCAGTCTTGAAGGAGATTCTTGGTAGGACATGTCACATGGAGTTCAGAAGCACAATCTACTCTGGCCAGTAGAGCTAGCACTCCCCTGTTAGGGCTGCATGCATTATCTGCTATGGTAAGGCTACGTCTGCAGCATAACAAAAGATTTTCAATCTCTTTTCAGCCAACAGTTTTACTAAATTGTAATTACCAATGCACAAAACAATTCTACACACACATCTATAAATTTATTAGAATTGCACAGAAACTTCATAACTATCTGCATCAATTTTCAACTCTTCTTGAAGTCAATGTCAGAAAAAATTTCCAATAACAGTGAAATGACCAAAGAGCAAATGATAAAAAAAAAAAAAAAGGAAAAGGCTAAAACCTAGATTTTTTCACATATTCTATAATGAGCCAAAGATAAATCTAGAATTATCTTGATATTTCATCCTGGCAAATATGGCACATACCAGGTTAAAACAAAATAATATACAAAATGAAATTAAGCAAGAGACAAAAATCTCTAATATTATTTTCCAGAATATTTTGGCTGCAAATAATAGAAAAACTACCACTCAAATGATGTAAACAACAAAGGGATGTGTTATCTTAAAATTGTATACTTACCCAAGTACATATGTAGGGCAATTCTAGGCATGGTGCTCCTTCTTTTTTCCTTTGGATTTTTCTTAAATCTGTCCTCCTTCCTGTTCTCATTTCATCTTCAGGTTGATAGCAAGATGACCACACCTTTTCTAGGGATAATCACCTAGAGGGAGAATACTATCAAAAGTCAGCAAAAGCTATGTTGTTTAGTTGTTTGTTTGTGGAAAGACAATATACATGAGCCATGCAGTGGAATTTATCACCTACCTCACTGTCCAGAATCAGGCCACATGCTCACTCTTGAACCAATCATTACCAGAACTTGGGTTACAATAATTGGCTTAAAAAATTCAGGAGGGATCCTTGACCTGAAGATATTGTCATGCTCACACGGAGAAGGAGAATGTAAAGAAAGAGAGTGAAAATGCAAGAAAAAGAAAAAAAAAAAGAAAAGAAAAAAAGAATGTAATTATTTTAAGGAGGAAATACTTGGGAGGATTGAAATTTTAAGTAGATAATAATAGTGTCTGATGTACTATTTTATAACATATCTTCACAACCTGGGTTTACATGGACTGATACTGATCTCTCCAATAGAAATGCAATATAAGTCCTGTATGTTCTTGCCATGATTTAATTGCAGGCTTTCCAATATCCTTTTCTTTTTTATGTATCAGGGAAAATGTAAGCAATTGGGTTAGAGTAGACTCCAGTCCACAAGAACTTAACTCCAAAAGATTAACTAGTTTCTCAAAATTCTATTGTTATGTGAGAAAAACTGGTTGTACTAAGTTAGCCTGTTTAAGACCTTCAGAATTTCTTTAGAACTACCCTCTTATGTAGTTATGGAATCAATTTTCTCATCCTCCAAAATTGCCATCAGTTATTGACTTTTAAAGACTCTCTTCAGCAATTTTAGCATCAATGATCATAAAACAAAGATTTGTACATTTGAAGGATAATTATTGTGGGAGGATGGAAAAGGCAGGGATACAGGGGAGCCTCAATGAGATGGGGAGATATTATAAACCTTCTCATACAGAAAAAAATACATTACATTTTGTATTATATATTATAGTATTATAGCTTGGATATGGTTCCCTGGGACAAAGCCTACCTAGGCTAGTATTTTTGTATTGCCTTTATGTCAGAAGAAAATACATGCTTCACTAAGATGATAAATCTCATTATTCAGGTTGTAATTTAATGCCATCATCCTGGTCCACATCATGAAATAGTGTAAAATGGTAGCTGTTTAGAATTGGCTCATTTGTGTTGTAGATATTTATTTTCATTCAACAAATACCAGTTGAAATATATTAAAATTTTTATAAATAAAAAATGAACCAATCAATAGAAAATAATAAAGCATCATCATATGTACTAGTCAGAATTGACTAATGATAGATAAAAGTTTGTCCTATTTGTTTTGTTTTTAAATAAAAATAATGAAACATTACAGTTATCATTGGATCCCCTTTTGTGTGTTATTACCATTCCTCTGTTTTTGGAAAGAATCCACTATTATGACTTTGGTGTGTACCCTTCCTGTTCATTAAAAAAAAAAAATTCACTAAAAAATGTTTCACACACATAAATTTCTCCAAGAACAGTATTTGGTATAGTTGGTGTTCGTTTGATTTTGATTATGGCACAGCAGTTGTGAGAATGTGTCTCAGAAACCTCTTTCTGCGGGGAGAGTCCCAACTGCTACACTTTGAAATCTATTGTAGTGTTTGTGCTGAGGCCACATCTTCCATAGGCTGCTCCCCACCAAAGACTGAGTGCTTAAGGGATACAAGGTTGACCTGGTCTGAGACACGTCACTGACTTTGGCTCAAGGACTCCCTGTTGGCTTTGTTGAACCTTCCTTGGACAGTGAGGCAGTATAGGTCTTTTTCACACAAGCTTCTTTCTCTGTCCTTCACTCAGTGTCAGACTAGCATGGCAGTCTGTTGGCGCTCCCAGTCTTTCCTAGCATACTTCCATGAATGTTCTGTCTTCTCTTGTGACTGCTTCTTAGAGAATCCAGATTAACAGAGATGATTTCATACTTTGTAATACATTCTACCTTAGCTTACATGATTTAGTATTATGCTTTTCCTATCTAGCCATTTTTATATAGATCTAGTTCATTATTTTAAACTGATCTATATGAATCAGTCTTATGAATATATTACATCTTATTTATTCTTTTATTGATGGTTATTTATATTGTTTCCTTTTTTCTTGCTATTATAAAATGTGCTTCAATGAACATTGTAATGTGCATATATGCAAGAATAATTTTTAGTTTATGAACTTAGAATTAAAATTATCGGATTGGAGTATGTATGCCTTATCAATTTTCCTATGTTACAACCTTCTTTCTTTTTTTTTTTTTAAAGATTTTATTTATTCATTTGAGACACAGAGATACAGAGAGAGAGAGAGAAAGCATGAGCAGGGAGAGAGGCAGAGGCAGAGGGAGAAGCAGGCTCCTCGCTGAGCCAGAAGCCCAATGTGGGGCTCGATCCCAGGACCCTGGGATCATGACCTGAGCCGAAGGCAGACGCTTAACCATCTGAGCCACCCAGGTGCCCCACAACCTTATTTCTTAACATAAGAAAATTGATAGGAATTAATTTATATTCCACCAGTGGAGAATAACCTTTCCTGTTTCTTTCTATTCTTGCCAACATTTAATGCTGTATGATTATTTAATATTCTTCTCATTAATGCTTTGCTTACATTTCTCTGATCCTAATGAGGCTGAACATCTTATACATTTATTGGAATCTGTTCAGTTTTTCTCATATACCATACATTGTATTGTTTATGGTGGTCTTTTTGAATCAAAGAATCTATGGATCTAACAGTAATCTGGCTCAATCTCCAGTCCATAGTAGAATCCATTTTATATAACCACAGGAGAAAAATCAGTCAACATCTATTTAAATACTTGCAGTTAAATAATTTTTACTAGCATCCCATGAATATCTTTTAATATTGAAGAATTCTTAGCACTAAGAAGCAGTCCAGTGAACTGTTTTTCTTTATTTAGTAGTCCCCAATGTTTAAAATCTCTATATTCATTTTCATAATTACATGTTGGTAAGCTTTTTCAAGCAATTTGTTTTCTTATAGTTTAAATATACTTTTCAATGTGCTTTCAATGTGTATATTTAATATTCTTATTCTAAATTTGATGCCACCAAGGAAGTTTAGGAAGTTTCCATTTGCTCAAAAGCAGGACTGCTACAGAGATGGCTTCTTCCCATATTTATTATATCTTATTTTTGTTATAACTTCCAAATAACATATTAAAGAAAGAAACTATCTGGTGCTTAGTTGCAAGCAGACTATACACATACATATGTTGGTATATCAGTTGGCACACTTTTAGTTATATACAACAAAGCTTACTTGAGCCAGTGTAAAGAAAATGAGGGAAATGTGGTATTCATTTTATGTATCACATAAACACATATAATGACAGGAATGCATCAGAAATGTAGAAGTGAACTGAAATAAAGGATTCAAATACTGAAAGGACATTCATCCTGTCTTTTGTATCTGCTCCTTTTCTTAAATCTACCTCATTTTTCTTCCTGGTAACATACTGTCATTCTCTGTTTCTCAGGCCACATGTTAGAAATTTAGCTTCTATAATATCCTGAGATTTCCTATTATTGGTCCAACTACCTGGAGAATAACTGGATTGACTCTTTCCATCTTCTAGCTCCCAGGTTTCATGAGTTTTTCTTGGGTTAGCTACCTATTCCAAGTCAACAGACTGTATTCAATATGGTAGAGATTTATAATATAGCCATGGTTGCTTTGGCTGTACCGACATAATTTGAGGAATAGGAGTCACAGAAACTAGAGGGGGAACTGTCTCTGAACATGAGGTTGAGCTTGATAATCAGGTTAATACATGCTCACTACAGCTGATGAGTGTTTGGTAGTATTTTATTAAACACTTAATTTGCATTCAACATTGGGCTTGACTTTTGGGTAAGAGGACTGAAATGTGAGGCTATTTATACTTCCAGCACTTGGAAGGAAAGTATCATTATATAGTTTCTTTTATATTCCAGACAATATGGCAGACTGTTTACATGTTATTTTATTTAATGCAACAGTCCTACAAGGTTAGCATTGTGATACTCTGGCAGTTGGGCAAGTGCACTGTTCAGACTGCCCTTCAACAGAACCAGTTTCAGGGAGCACTGCTGATTGACAGTTTCTAGATGTCACCTTTTTGAGTGTGCCCCAGTGTTCAACCAGGCCATGCTTTCCCTGGGCAGCTTGCTCCTATACAAAGACTAAGCCCAGAGGGGGCACTAGAACTCGGCCATTTCCGCTCTCTGCAGGATTCTTCTAGTGGATAAATTTGGCTCCAGGACTCTTCAACAGCCATAAGACTTTTTTTCGCACTGTGCTGTGGTCTACTTCTTCTTCATACTCAATTCCTTTCCCTTTCTCCTTTCATAAGTGCCATACCTGCTTTGCAGTCTCAAGTTCTGCCTACTTGGGCTCCATTCCTTTATCCTTCACACATGTTTTCCCTAATACATCCCTGTCTTGATGTCTGTTTCTTAGAGCACTCAAACTCACACTTCCCCATTTTACAGATTAGAAAACAAACTCAGAGAGAGACCAACTATCTTTCCCAATGTCACATGCATATTGCTAGTAAAAGGAAAGTGCCAGAACCAAACATAAATCTTTATCACCTGAAAACCCGTATTCTTTCCACTATATCATTTACATTCCACTGTGGACTTCAAGTTTTGTAAGAGCATAATCATTAACTTAATGTGTGAGACATTTAGAATAATATATGGTATATAAAAAGCAATGAATGTGTAACTGTTATTATTCTTCTGATTTTTGCCTTTGTTTATGTATTGTAAGAAATTTGGAAAGCAGTTCAGCATAGCAACTTCTAGATAACCAGTGTGGCATATTGTAAAAATGGCCATATGTTCTTCCTGTTCTGCATCCACACCTTTGTAATGTGACACTGTATATCCTTTCATTAAGAAGTGGAGACAATTTTCCACCCCTTTAATCAGAACTGGCTTTGTGACTTTCTTTGGACAATGAGACATTAGTAAACATTATGCAAACAGAGACTTAGAAAAGCACTTGTACATTGGAGATTGCCTTTTTGTGGCTCTGGGAAACCTTTTCACCACCATGTGAACAAGTCCAGGCTAGCCTTCTGGAAGATAAAAAAACATGGAATAGAGCAAAGCTGTTACAGCTAAGAACCTCTCCTAGACCGAACAGCTCCTAGCTTAACCAGCAGCTTCCTGCAGATGCATGAGTGAGAACAGTTGAGACCAGCAGAAAAACTACGCGTCTGAGCCTCACTCAAAATGGCTGACTCACAGAATTAGGAGTAAAATATATGTTTTGTAGTGGTTTATTGCAGCAAAATTTAACTGCTACCCAACCATCGCTACAGAAGGGAAAATATCTGTAGTGGGCACTCTTGGTTGTGGTCTGTGCAATGGCCATTCCCTCCCTCTTTCTTGCTATCACTACACTAACGGTCTTCAGGAATTAGGTACATGTAAGTTTCATAAGCCTCTCCTCAGTGCCAGCTGGGTAAATGTTAATTAGTGTAAGCTAATCACAGTAATGCCATTTATTTTGCTAGTGACTGGGCAGCAGATAAAACACTCACAAACAAGTTGCCTGGGAATTCTATCAGAGAGACATTTCCAGATACAAGGCAGAGACGTGCTACATCCTGCCTTTGGATATTATTGTGTGATAATGTGATACTTGGGGCTCTGGCAGCTACCTTGAGGGCATGAGGTGAAAGTCAAGTTAGACAAGTTGGCATGGATAACTGATTTCATTGAGCCACAGAATTAACCAACCCTCAAACCTCCTGTTCAAGACACTGTTATATGAGATAATGTATTTCCTACTGTTTAACACATGAGTTAGATTTTTCTATAACTTGTAGCTGATGGCATCCTATTTAATACAGTAGTTAAATTTAAGCTTCTTAGAAATTCAATACAAACTTTTGAAATGAACACATGAATATTCATGCAGGGAGATGAAGTCTAACCACTAATAAACTTCACCTTTTAGATTTTCTATTCCCTTCTCTACTCCTCTTCTCCAAACCTACACAGAGCTTTATAAAAACACTAAACAAGAAAAGCAGCACTGTGGTTTCACACCAAGATAATGTTCTCCAATTTTCCGAAGTATTGTTACATATTTCCATTTTAAAAACATGGCTGATTCCTTTAAAATAAATTCATTTAAGCTGGAGGTTTCTATGCTACAAAATCAAATTAACAGACTAGAGCCTAACATTAGTATATTTTATCTGTGAGAGGATGACTGAGAACCCTTCAGAGAAGGTCAGTAACCATGGGCTAAAAATACCATTTTCTAATTATTTTTTTTAAGATTTTATTTATTTATTTGACAGAGAGAGACAGTGAGAGAGGGAACACAAACAGGGTGAGTGGGAGAGGGAGAAGCAGGCTTCCCGCTGAGCAGGGAGCCCAATGTGGGGCTCTATCCCAATGTGGGGCTTGGCCCTGCTGGCTCTATCCCTGGGATCATGACCTGAGCCGAAGGCAGATGCTTAATGGAGCCACCCAGGCGCCCTAAAAATACCATTTTCAAAATTGCTCATGAGGTTAGCCATCTAGGTAGGAATATTAAAAGAAAAAAAATATTAAAGTCTAGTGTAAATCTCTATCTACTAGGATGCACTCTTGCCTCATAACTTTCCAATAAAATCTCTTGTTTCCAAAGTGTGTTCATAAAATTGTCCCTGCCAGATCTGGAATGCCTCATCTCACTTCTTCATGCATGTTGCTGTTTCCTTATTTCAGTGCAACCCAGAAAGTATCTTGCTATAAGATAGAAAAGGATGTTGAAAAGCAACTGGCATGAGAATAAGTTTGATTACTGGCAACATTCTAATGTCTGATGAGTGTACACTACCATCCAATTATTCATATCTCCAAGGGGATACCTGATTTCCAAAATGGCATCCATCAACCAAGGCAGCCAGGGTGTTGCAGGGATGTTTCTAAATTGTGAATCTGAAGGGTGGCAGTCTGAACGTGATGCTAATGGAGCTTTGTGCCCTGGCAAGCACTGACAGGAGGCATTTAGACACCCTAAGATTTCTCCCTGGGAATGATGGGGTCAGTTATGGACTCCTCAGGTAATCTCATTTGGCAGACGATATACAGGTAGTGGGAGGGGATGCTGACTCAGAAAGGAGATGGTTTATCAGTCTGTCAGCAAATAACCATTCAGTGCCTGCAGTACAGTAGGGTCTGAATCTTCATCATCAGAACTCTTACCAGAGATAAGTGGGTCATAAAGGGCAGGCTTTGATGAGGATAGAACAGGGTCTCTTCTGCACAACCGCTGGTACCCATGGTGTCATGAAATACACTCAAGGACATGGACTTCAATTTGGATATATATATTTTTTTAATTTAGTAAATTAAATGAAACCTAGGTAATATACAATGATAAAAAGGCTAGCATGGTCTCAACCCTGAGAAAATTAGAAAATCTGAGAAATATCCCTTATGGCCAAATCACAGATCATGTTGGCCCTGCTGGCTGTAATGTTCTCAACAGTTAACACATTTTACCATCCGCTTACATAAGGTCTTTCCAGCCACATCTCCCAAGACTAAATCCATGCCACGTATTTCAGCTTTATGCTTCACTCTTTAAATACTCCTCACGTACAGACACACACACACACACACACACACACACACACACACCCTCTGTCATCCAAGCTTCTTCTTTAACCCCTGCAATTTGCCATTTTCCTGCTGTCTTCTTGGCTTGGAATAAACTTTGCCTTTTCTCCTCTAATTATGCTTATTAATCTTTTTTTATTTCCATAATAAACATGATTTCATCTATAAAGCTGTGTTTACTTGTCAGAATTCATTTTATTTCCTAGGATTTAGTAAGATATAGATACAGATATAGTTCTTGTATATGAAAAAAAGTAGATGCTCAATAAACATGAGCTATTTGTGGTTTGTTTTACCTTTTCTTTTCTGTTTTGTATCATGCATCCTTGGTTATATAGCTCTCCTATATACCATGACAGATTGTTTGTAAAAGTGATTCCCAAACTTCTCATCCTTGAATGCCCGGCTACTTCTTCCATCAGGTAGGTCTATTTCCCCGCCACCTCCCCTTAAGCATTCACTGGCCCCAGGACTTGACCAATAGAAAGTGGCCATAGTACTGTTGTCAGACTTCCAGGTGTACGCTAGCAGCTTTGACTTTTATGTTCTTGGGATAGAGCTACCATGTTAAAAACTTGGCAAATTATTACAGACACGAAGAGAGAGACAGAAATAGCACCATCCACTCCACCTGAGACACCCAACATGTGAGTGAACCATCTCAGATGTTCCAGACTCAGCCAAGCTTCCAGCTAAATGCAGCTGCATAAGTAACCCAAGCCAACTCAATCTCTGTAGAGAGGACGCATCCCCAGTAAGCCTGGCATAAATTGTGGACTTGGGAGCCAACAAATGGTAATTGCTTTTTAAAGCCCCACTAAGAGCTGGGGTGGCTAGATATACAACAATAGATAATTAAAATATCTACAATGCACAACATGCAGACATTCTGAGGTAGAGCAGCATGCCTCACCCATTTGTAAAACCCAATGTCCACATCAACCTCATGCCAATAGTCATCATTAAGTTAACATCTCAAATTGAACCAAAAATGCTCATTGACTACCTACAGCTCTTGCTCACCCTGTGTCATTTAGGTGATCTCTTTAAACCTGAATGATTGTATTACAGATTGTTGGCCGTTCTGCTTAGCTGGTATCTCACATTGTACACTGTTGAAATTTGCTCTGAAATGCATATTTTCTAACCTGATTTCAAGCCCAGTGTTCATTATTCTGTCCCAAGGGTGTTCTGCTGGACACCTCCATTATGCTGATGCAAAAGTGTGGCCTCACTTCATACAGTCTTTTAAGTTTCTAAGGAAATATGTAACTATCTGTACTATGGACAAATACTCTTTCAACAATCAGAAAATAAATAAATATGGAAATCCTTATCCTTACATATCCCCTGCCCCTATTACATTGTAAGTTCCAGCCTTGGTGACATTAACTATTTCCAACTGACGTTGAGTCTTTTTTCTAGATACATGATCTCCTTCTGGACACTCTGAGGTTCCTCAGTATCTTGCTGTTCACCAGCTTCAGCGCTAGAACCAGCTGCCGAACTTTTTCTGGGTTTTAGTGTACAACCATGAAATATGGGATGATGGCATTTGATTGTACTTGAGATCACTTCCTTCCTCCTCAGATGAAGCTTTCACCCTGAACAGTCATCTGTATCCTAGTGCCCCACAAAGGGAAGGGACATGGGGAAGCAGCACACTGATTCTGTGGGGTCGGAGCCCTATTCTGGGAAGACTGAGGAGACATACTCTTACAAACATCTTGGGGGCATCCTCCCATGTATACATACACAGAGAATCTGTTCTCTTTTCCCCCAACCCTCTTTTTTTTTTATATGAATTGTGTTTCAAATCAAAAACTTTTTTCTGTTTGTTCATAAAGTAGACAAAAATATAGGTCTCCCCATTTCCATTTGTAACCTGCTGAAATAGCATGAAACCATGCCTCTGTGACAACTAAACTTTTTTGAGAAAAAGCACGAAGGCATGCACAAAAGGATAGTTTATGGGAATGAACCAAGGAGCTATAGCTTTGCATAATAATGGTTCTGAATAGATTAGGAGGGATTTGGAAGTTTGCCTGTGTGCTAAACAAATGAAAGGGTATATTCTTGTCCATGTCCATCCATTAGCTTTCTGACTAGGCAGCAGTCTACATAACCTACTTCCATGGTACAGTTGATTGGAAAATTGGTTGTCTCTTATCCCTTTCATATAGAGTATTTGAGAATCCTGGAGCAAAGCTGACTAGGAGCTTGGCTGCCATAACTGGAGGGCCATGTTGATGCTCATCTTGGGGCTGCCATTTTAGAGAATAATAGGCAGTGGAAGAAGTCCTAAAAAGATTAGAGTGAGAGGAAAAAAAGAGAAGAAAGTAAAAATTGAGTAAATGTCTGGTGAAGCACAAACATGCAATATCCCTGTGGCAGAAGCAGAGTCATGGCTGGACCTTAGAGCTTCCTGCATTTCTGCCTTCATAAGACTGACTGCTGAGGCACTCTTGAGTTCCCATATACAGACCTTCTTTGAAAGCCTCTCCATGTTCCTGAGGTTCTTTGATCAAGTCTCTGTTCCCTAAAACCAAAATTACATGACAGGTACAATATTTGGGGGAGAAAACATAACACATAAGGAAGAATAACCCAAAGGAAAAGCTCATGAACCTGGTAGAACCTACCACAGAAGGAGATAAAAGTATGGATGTATTTAGTCACCAAAAAGAAAGATAAAGGTAGAAGAACTTTATTTGGAAGCCGAAATCAGCAAAAATGAATCAAAACAAGGTGGACATACTTTAAGGGAAATGAGAAAGGATAATGCAGTGGGTAAAGACAGTTTAGGATGGAGTGAAAATACTGTAAAGGAAGTGCCCAAGAAGGTTACTACGTGTTCATAGATCTTCTCCCTTATAGATTCTTCAAATCCAACATTCTTACATCTCCTTTCTTGTACAAAAATCATGGGAAAAGATAGCTTTGCTTTTTTTGCAACATGTTTTGTATTAATCTTTCCTAATTAAAATTTGAACTTTTGTTTTATTTATAAGAGATACTTAAAATGTTATTGCTACAGTGTACACTATTTCCCCTCTTTAATAATTTGCAAGTAACATAATTCCTTAATATTTTTTTTTAAAGATTTTTATTTATTTATTTATTAGAGAGCGAGTGAGAGAGAAACAGCATGAGAGGGGAGAGGGTCAGAGGGAGAAGCAGGCTCCCTGCTGAGCCAGGAGCCCGATGTGGGACTCGATCCCAGGACTCCGGGATCATGACCTGAGCCGAAAGCAGTCGCTTAACCAACTGAGCCACCCAGGCACCCAATTCCTTAATATTTTTATGGAAAGGTCAGGGAGGCCATAGAGCACGTCTAGCTGACAACACTGGGAGTTTCTGCCTTTGAAAACATGTCCAGCAATTTCCAAGTCCATCTATTTCTTGTTTATTTGGAACTTTATTTTGTGAACTGTAAATGTCACTTTTTATTTGTCGATTTACTTATTTGCCTTCCCCGTGAGTCATGATGGGGACTCAGTAAGGCTTACTTACACTGCTACTTAATTTTTAATGTGGTTCCTAACAGAAATCACCCTGAAAGGTTTGAATTATGAAAAAAAAGAGTATCTTCATTTGGAGGTTTTGCTTAGTGGAGATCTAAAGGTCTTGATGCAAAAAACAAAACAAAACAAAACAAAAACCCAAAAGTCTTTGTTGGGGAGATGCTTTAGGGTTATTTGGAACATATAGTCCATCATTAGAAACCAGCAATTAGCAGTCCTTGACAATAACACCATATGCACAGACTGAGCCAACAAGCTAACTTGTACACAAACACTGTAGCTGCCAGGTGTACCGATTCTCTTTGCCTCAGTGGTTCTCAATGTGGTCCAAGCCAGAGTTGCCTGAAGAGCTTTTTCAAATTACACATGATATATATCTGTATGTATGTGTGGGTGCACATATATCTTTACATATCCATTTGCATATACATAATACATGCACAGATTCATTTCTGTGGATAAGAATGCTTCAGTAGATTGTGCTGATCAAATGTCTGTTGGCAGTTATATCCATTCCTTATAAGGGAGGGTAAGGGAGCAGAGAAAGGACAATATGTATGCTCAGTCCCTCTCACTTCTTTCTGCTACATATCTCACCACAGCAGAAACTCACCATAAACTCCTGCACCCATTGATTAGGGTGGATCCAGACATTTCAAGGCTGATACCATATCACATAAGGATCTTGAAGGCATGGGTAGTTGCAGGCATCTGCTATTTCTGTAACCTAACTAGTGAAGAAGGGGCCCAGGACAACAAAAGGAATCTTAGTGTTTTCATGGGATGGGGACTGTTCTGGTAATATGGGTAGAACAATTGAAAGGAAATGTAGGCAGAGTATGTACTCTGTATGCTTAGAGAAAATGCTAGTGGGTGACATCAGGGAAATAAAATCTCCTATACTTTTTGTGAGACAAAAAGACTTGATTCTGGCTTTCCACACTCTTAAGGGACCCCCAGAAGGCCCAGCTACAAGATGGGGGGCATGTGACTTGGAATTTATTATAAGGATAGGAAAAATCTTTTATTATATGAAAATCAAAGTAAAATTGCATTCCAGTGAAACAACTAGATTATCCTTCTGCTTTTTTCTGTAGTCAGGCACAGTTTTCTCAACTCTAAAATGAGGGTCATAGTAGCATTACCCTCATTGATTATTGGAGAGGATAAATGAGATCAGAACTGTATAGTATTTGGAGTATTAAGAGCCACCAAAGTGCTGAATACATGTTAGCTAATAGTACTAGTATTATAATTGGTCTTGGGTAATATAATTTCTGATTTAAGGAATCATTCAAGAAAGTTGAGGTTTGAATTGTGTATTATCTGCGGACAGTTTAGGAGTTTAATACAGCAGCTTGACTTTCTTTCTGAAACAAGAGATTATGTCCAGTTTCCAATTGGCATAATGAAATACCCAGATACAATTACATTTTGTATTTGAGAAATCTAAGCTACAGACTTAGATTTACAAGGAGGCATAGCTTCTGAAAGCATAGTCAGGACTCAAGCTCAGGTCTTCTGACAGTTATAAAATAAGATAAACTATGATGAGTCCTAAAGAAGTGTGGATAAGTCCTATTATGGTTCAGATAAACAAGTGGGGGATGTGTTATTGGAAGCTGGGATAAGGAAAGAGCATCTGTTTGAAATTCTGTTTATTTGCTTAAATTCTGTCTGAATGTTTCCATAGATTGCACTGAATTAGTCAACCGTATTGCTCTGGAGTTCAAATGACCATAGCATTTGGCCCTATAGACATTTCTTCCTAATCCAGTTAGAATTGGCTTTACCCTTTTCACTTATATGACAGATCAGGCTCAAGCCTTGCCCTCTACTTGAAAGGTGGTTGGGAATGAGTTCTAAATCAGAATAAGACCATTTGCACTGCTTGTGGACAGCCCATTTGTAACTCTGCCTTGGCTGCCAAACTAATTCTGGGTATTTCAGGGTATGACTTACTGGACTTAAAATCCTAGATCAGCCAAGTTTTATTAAAATCCTTTTGCTCTTTCTTTGGAACCAGGAACTATGTGTCAAAGACAAAGTACTTGGCAATTTGAGATTGTTACCTTGGATGTCTTTTTCCAAACACTAGTCCCACATGCTCCATGCAGAAAAGAGTTCTGTGATCCTTCCAATTAATAAAATGTTATAGGCTTGCTAATTCATAATGAACATCTCAGGACTAGGACCAGGGTGAGGAGAGTGAGGCCTCCATTTTGGGCCTAAACTTTGCCCAAAATTTCAGTAATAAAGATAAAAAATATTTAATGCAATATTAATTAAAAATCAAATTTCATGCAGGAAACCCATGATGAATATAATATCAAAATTTCAAATGAAGACAGGATTCAATATTGCATTTGATGGCCCTTCCTTCCTCATCTCACCCTGGTTCCAATAAAATTTCATCTGTAAAAACAGACAGCCAGTCTGTGGGCTGTAGTTTGCCAATTTTCTAAATTACATTAAAATATTTCTGTCAATTACTGAGTTTTTTGGTGTCTGCTGAAATTTTGCTCAAGAGACAATTACCTCACTCGCCTCACCATGGTCCCAAATTAGGTTCTGAATAATCTTGTAGTCAAGATGCCTAGTTAAGTAGTTCTAACACATTGTCTACCACACTAATTTGCTCACATAACAATGCATTTTGCATAATAACTCATAAAACCCATCTTCCAAAAAAGTGTTGGTGTGGAAAATTCCAGAGAATAAAGAATAATGGTGCCTATTCATTTCACGTTCACAACAACCTTATGAAGTTGGCACTTCTATTATGATCCCCACCTAATGGATGAGAAAGATGAAGCAATAGTGATTAAATATAATTTGCCCAGGATGAGAGTGAGTAAGCAAGAAGCTGAGTTTCAGACTCAGGCAGGCTGACTTAATAGCCCATCCCCTTGGCTCCTACAGGAAGTGGCCTATGTTTAGCAGGAGGCAAGAATGAGAGCCCAAGCAGTCACAGAAAGAGAAAGCAAAGAGCCATGGGATGTGCGAAGAGTGTTTCCTATGGTCATTCTGGTTCCTAGTTCTGTCCTACATGAGGCAAGCTACATTCCTGTTCTTGGATTCCATGAGATCCCCAGGTATCTTCTTAAAAAATTCTTATCATAAACTCTACTAGCTAAGGTAGATTTCTGCTTGCTACCAAGAATGTTCAATTAAAAAAAAATGCCTTGGATTAAGATTGTTTCTTTCAAAACTCTACTCTGACAATACTCATCTTTCTCATTTTGATAACTCCACTCATTTTCATCATTCCAACTATTCCATTTTTCTGAAATGTTTATAATTTTGTTGATAAGTCATTATATAACTGCTCTTATTTTTAAAAATAAATGTTTATATAGGCACTCATATATGCTTCCCCCCGCCCCCCAGCTGGACTGTAGTTCTGTTGCACTAGCTTTCTGCTCCCATGGTATCCAGTTGTGTGTGTATACAGCTGTCACACAATCAATATTTTAGAAAGAATAAAATCCACCTAATGGCCCATTTTTATTTTTACCTAGATACAAGGCCAAACATCATCTCCAACACTTTTAATACGCAGCATATATTTTAAGCATAAAAAGATGTTCGCTTTCTGTGCTGTTAACCCTGGAATAAACAAGTCTGGATTATGAGATGCTGTAATTCTTCACAGAGCCATGGACGACAACAGAAAACATGAGTGCAAAGCTCAAATGGTTTGTGTGCTCACCAGAAACTCAATTTGAAATTATGGCTCAATAATTCAACTTTCTCAGGGCGCCTGGGTGGCTCAGTTGGTTAAGCGACTGCCTTCGGCTCAGGTCATGATCCTGGAGTCCCTGGATCGAGTCCCACATCGGGCTCCCTGCTTGGCAGGGAGTTTGCTTCTCCCTCTGACCCTCCCCCCTCTCATGTGCACTCTCTCATTCTCTCTCTCTCAAATAAATAAATAAAATCTTTAAAAAAAAATAAAAATAAAAATAAAAAAAATAATTCAACTTTCTCCCTATGAGATTGTTTTAATTTTAATGTTATATCCAACCTAGATTAGAGTACCAAGCACATAATATACATAGGCAAAATCAAACAGGCCCTGGGGGAAAACAATAAGTATTTGTAAATCTATTATAAGTGAGTAGTATGGGAAATTATTTTATGATCATAATCTATACAATGCTGTGTGTGTAAGCATTGGTGTTGGATGGCATTTCCTGAAGTTGTCCTTTGAGGCAAGTGATGGACATGGACTGAAAATACCAATGCATGTTTCCAAACCTGCTTTGTGAATTTCTATACCCTCAAGGTTATACACCTCTGTAATAAGCATATTGAGGCCCACCCAGCAAAACACAGAATCTTAGAAAGAGGTAGAGGTAATTCTAATGCAGATCTTAACAGTTAGGCATCACTGCATGGCCCATGCTTGGCAAAATAGATAAAATTACTACACTGAGACTTAGAGCCTAGGAAGAATTCTATTCTCTCTCTCTTTATTTCGATGTAAAGTCCCAGGTGAAGGCTTAGCTGTCCCTCTCTGATATCACCCTTAAAAGGTCGGAAATACATCCCTAAAGAGTCTAGAATACCTCCATTAAATTTCTGCACCCCCATTTCCTCTTCTGTAAATTGGCAATGTGAATACATATTCCAAAAGATTATTGTGAGGATTTAATCAGTTAATGTATTAAGGTGTATTGCCTGTGTTATAAACATATAACATGTCTGTTTTAATTATTTGTTACAGTTTTATGCTTAGAGTTTATCTCCTTACCATTAACTTAACTAAATCTTCTTTGAAACTATATTATGAAACTCTAATTAAAACTTATAACATCTTTGGGGTTAACCAAAATATTCTCGAGTTTTTTACTCGCTATATAAGGAAGACTTGGTTCAAAAATTAGCCTGTCTAATTTCTGAAGGTACATTTTACTTGCTGTGTACTAATGTCTGGCAAGGATGAACTCTGTTCTCCTCCATCAGTGTTTTGTCTTGACTGAGATTTCCCAGGTCATGCTGCACTTGTGTATCTCTCTGGAAATATGTTTTCTTTGGCTTGACTACTGGAGTCCTCACTTTTCCTTCAAGATGGAATGCAAGCATCAGTTGCCTAATTGGAAAGACATTTTGGAATACCCTGCCATCTAACTAAGGAATGTCTGTCTTTTTTGTCTTATTTTCACTTTGCACTTTTCTGACCTTCCAACTAGAATCTAAGTCCCTTGCAGGTTGTACCCTTTTATTGAGTTTTGTATCTCTTAGTCTAGATCAATGTCTGGATCATACAAGGTATTAAACATATTTTGAATGAATCAATGAAAAATGTGTAAGATATGTTTAAAAATTTAATATAGTACTTAGTTTTCATAGTCAGCTAGCTACTTCCTTCTATAAAATAAACCATCCTGAAAGATTTCATTATGCAGACATTCATCACTTAGTGACTCTACTTGCCAAGAAGATCCTGACTGCCTAAAATAGTGAATATGAAACTCAGAGGTGCCAGTGGAATTCTGGGCACTGGGAGGATCCAACTTAGCCCTGTTATCAATAATAACAACAACTGTGGGAATGAAGTGTGAACAGAATCATTTAAATTGTCAATTCCTAAAAATAAGCAGATGACAAAATCCTTCTAGGTGTTTATTGATTCTGTTTTGTTGTAAAGAATTCGGATATGTTTCAAGTGGGTATGTTCAGCAATTACGGATATTGGCTAAATGTTATAATGACAGATAGCATGTGAATGGGTTTGATACACATTCTTATTTCAACCAGTAGCTGTTCAGTTTATGTAAAATTAAAGAAATTTTTCATCCATGTTAGGGAACTCTATCAAAGTGAAAAGATAACCTATGAAATCTCAGTATGTGATGCACAAATATTTTCCTAGAATCTTTTTTATCAACTTTTCATAGACATAGATCATTTTGCCTAAAACAAATTAAAAATGTAAAGGCTGTAAGCATTGGAAATTCTGGTCCTGTGTGTAACATCTGTAGATATTAACAAGATTGAGCAGCCTTATATTTATTTCTAATCTAATTTGTTATGTTTGCATAGACATAACCTATGCAAAAAGTATATAATTAAAATGCTAAAATTGTGCTGGGCGCCTGGGTGGCTCAGTTGGTTAAGCGACTGCCTTCGGCTCAGGTCATGATCCTGGAGTCCCTGGATCGAGTCCCGCATCGGGCTCCCTGCTCGGCAGGGAGTCTGCTTCTCCCTCTGCCCCTCCCCCCTCTCATGTGCTCTCTCTCAAATAAATAAATAAAATCTTTAAAAAAAAATGCTAAAATTGTGCTGACTATATTTAATTCTAATGTTATTTAAAATGCATCCTTCTTGATCAAACATGAAAGTTTACCAAAATAAAAGAACCAACTGCAGGATCTTCTTTCTTGATGTATTTTGGGTATGTGTTTATAATATTAATTATTGGAGACATCATGGACCAAATGCCTAATAAATAACATGCCAAATTCATAGGAATTCAAAAAACAAAATTTCCAAAGGATAAGGTGATAGCTTCGAACACAGCATCGTTTGCCATTATTTGTACCTAATTGTGGTTTATACCTCTCTCTCCTATTATCTAATATTCTGCCAATGACAACTCAAAATCATTTGGACCTTTGATATGTAGAGAACACTTCTGGATAGTGTTATATCTACTTACTAAGCTAATTCGAGGAATACTTTTTTTTCTGCATATATAATCAACTACCTAGTGGTTCTAGAGAAATGTTACGATTGTATTTTAAAAGTTTGAGTATCTGAAATTAGAATGTGGCCAAGTTGCTGCCCAAAAGAGTCTCAAAAAAGCACTCAAACGGGGAGTATCAAATCTGAAATAAGGTAGTTTGTGCTTCTTCATGAATCATAATCATAATCATTTAACTAAGTTGGGGGTTCAGGAATTAAGTGTAATTCTAAAAGTTAGGAGCATAGAAGTAAGCTCTGAATGATTTTCAAACATTCCCATGACCATGAATTTGTAGAATGGAAATGCTATTTTTCATGAAAACAATCCCAAGTTAGTCAGTCCCAGTGATGCTGATCTGTGAGGAAAAAGATGCCCCATTTAGAACTCAAAACAACTTCCAGAGGGAAATTTAGTAGTATCAGCATAAGCTTAATCAGCAAATCCCCAGTCACAAATAAGTAATTGTCATTTAATATCTTGAAAGTGAAATCATCACCCAGAACATTTCACTTCCCATTGTCCATTTGCATTCCTCATCCAGCCCAAGTTACAGGATTTGAGTGTGAACATTTTTAAAGTCCACGTTCTGTAGTTCATTGTAGCAGAACATTTTTGTGTTTCTCTAAAGATTATGTACACAATCTTTAAAAGCATTTTAGAAAGAACAGGAACCTCAAACTCACATGTATTTTTCATTACTTTCCAGCTGCTATTTCTTAGATTGTCAGAATTGGGATAATAACCTGCAGACTATCACTTTGTGCTTTGCTGAAAGGGAAGATTGGGTTGCCACCAAATCCCTAATTGAGACTGAATTAGAATAAACGGTTGTTAAGCTCTCCAGCCTAATTGTGAATGGTGTGTATTTGACATTCACTAAGATATAAATTAAAATAAAAAGAGCATTTTCAGAGGCATTGGAGTAGCTTTGCATTAATGATGGCCTCCTTTGCGCTGCTGACAGTTTGCATTATTCATAATGTCATTATCAGGACTATTCAGTGCTGAATGATTTGTTCGCCCAGAAATTGTACAGCCTGACCAGATAAGTAATATCTGTAGTTTGTATTTATTCTTATGACTGCTTACTCGGGTATGGCTTCTTTTATCTCTGTTGTGAGCTTACTTACTGCTGCTCAGCGGGATGTACCATCAGTGATATAAGCTTTATTCATTTGTAGATGCAGAGCACTGCATCAAAGTATTAAATCCTGCAAATGTGGGGAAAACTCAAAGGCTTTAATCCTTGGACTGGCAATTGTCATTGTACTGCTGCCATATGTCAGCACTGAAGTTAACTTTCGGGTCTGTGCGTTTAGGGAAGGCATGTAGCCATGTGCCACCGGCTTGTTTGTTTAAGATAGAGTCTTCCCCGCCCTGCAATAACTTTGCCATTCAAACCCCTTTCATCCGCACAGAATGGAGTAACCAGAGTCACACAATGAAATGCCAACGTGTCCTTTCAGAACTGATTGGTCTATTTTGTGACTTCTTTCTTATTCTAATTAAACTAGCTTAGGAGAGGACTATGTTTTACCATCTTGGGCTTCTGAATGACAAGGCAAGGGAGAAGCAGAGCATTTAGAAAGCTCTCTGCTGTGAAAGCAAGGTTTAAGGGTCTAGAGGTTTTCTTTCTTTCTTTCTTTTTTTCCCCCCCTAGCAAAGAGATCATCTTTTGAAATCTTCTCCATCAGCTCCCTTCTACACATACCAATTTCAGTTTTATAACACCCCTTGCTGTGCATCTCTTGGCAGGAAACTTGCCCATCTTGCAGAGTCTTGCATGAATAATTCATTTAAGTGTCATGCTGACTCTCAAAAGCCTGGATTACTGCTTTGGAGGAAATGTTTAATAGGATTCTTCCAAACAACCCAAAATATAGCTCCGAGTTCTGTGGGTCCTATCTTTTAGCAGGTCTGAGTGCAGTGAAAGAATTAATGTGCCAAAAGCCCAAACACACTTGAGGCCCTTCAACCTGTGTCTAGCTGGGCTGCAACCTTATAAAGAAGGTTCGTATTATAAATTAGGGTCACTGGTTTACAGAGACATGATTCTTAAGTACAGGGCTTGAGTTCAAGACATTGGCACAATCACTTTTTGTTAGACTTGGGATTTTGGCCTCTCTTAGGTAATACCAAAGGACTTCAGAGACCCAGGCAGATAAGCAACTGGGAGAAGTACTGAATTGGATGTAGGCAAACAAACCCTACAGTATAGCAGCCATTGGTTAACCTGCTGTTACTCACTGACCTTGTTCTTCAAACAGCAGTCCTGCTGTTGATCAAACATGAATATTCAAAAGCCTTCTTTAGACTCAGAAACTTAATCCTTGTAATCCTTGCCTGATGATTTTACTGTATCTCTTTACCTGTACCTCCTCCTCCATTCTCCATAAGGCCTCCTTTGCCATCCCATCAAAGCCTTTACATCCTAAAAATGTATTCGATGGCTTAAATTTTAAGCCACTCTCACTCTCCCAGGATGATTTGCATTTTAAATCAAGAAGAGTTAAACTTAAAAGAATCTTTCTGATGTGGTTTTTGGAATATAGGTGAGGCTCGGTGGGGTGAGGTCCGGAGCCGAAGGCCAAGAAAGAATTCTTGAGATGTGTTTGGTGCAAAAAGGTGTGTGTGTGTGTGTGTGTGTGTGTTAATTATGTTCAATTAGCCATCATTAGTTTTTGATGTAGTGTTCAATGATTCATTAGTTGTGTATAACACCCAGTGCTCATCACCACACATGCCCTCCTTAATACCCATCACCCAGTTACCCCATCCTCCCACCCCCTCTCTCTTCTGTAATCCTCAGTTTGTTTCCCAGGGTCCAGAGTCTCTCATGGTTTGTCTCCCTCTCTGATTTCTTCCCATTCAGTTTTCCCTCCCTTCCCCTGTGGTCCTCCGCGCTATTCCTTATATTCCACATATGAGTGAAACCATATGATAATTGTCTTTCTCTGCTTGACTTATTTCACTTAGCATAATACCCTCCAGTTCCATCCATGTTGATGCAAATGGTGGGTATTCATCCTTTCTGATGGCTGAGTAATATTCCATTATATATATGAACCACATCTTCTTTATCCATTCATCTGTTGAAGGACATCTTGGCTCCTTCCACAGTTTGGCTATTGTGGACATTGCTGCTATGAACAATGGGGTGCATGTGCCCCTTCTTTTTACTACGTCTGAATCTTTGGGGTAAATACCTAGTGGTACAATTGCTGGGTCGTAGGGTAGCTCTATTTTTAACGTCTTGAGGAACGTCCATACTGTTTTCCAGAGTGGCTGCACCAGCTTGCATTCCCACCAACAGTGTAAGAGGGTTCCCCTTTCTCCACATCCTTACCGACACTTGTTATTTCCTGTCTTGTTAATTTTTGCCACTCTAACTGGTATAAGGTGGTATCTCAATGTGGTTTTGATTTGTATTTCCCTGATGGCGAGTGATGTTGAATATTTTTTCATGCGTCTATTAGCCATTTGTATGTCTTTGAAGAAGTGTCTGCTCATGTCTTCTGCCCTTTTATTGACTGGATTATTTGTTTTTTGGGTGTTGAGTTTGAGTAGTTCTTTATAGATCTTGGATGCTAGCTCTTTATCCGAAATGCCATTTGCAAATATCTTCTCCCGTTCTATGGGTTGTTTCTTAGTTTTGCTCTTTCCTTTGCTGTGCAAAAGCTTTTTATCTTGATAAAGTCCCAAAAGTTCATTTTTGCTTTTGCTTCCCTTGCCTCTAGAGACATGTCTTGAAAGATGTCGCTGTGGCCAATGTCGAAGAGGTTATTGCCTATGTTCTCCTCTAGGATTTTGATGGATTCCTATCTCACATTAAAATCTTTCACCCATTTTGAGTTTATCTTTGTGTATGGTGTAAGAGTATGGTCCAGTTTCATTCTTCTGCATGTGGCTGTCCAATTTTCCCAACACCATTTGTTGAAGAGACTGTCTTTTTTCCATTGGACATTCTTTCCTGCTTTGTCAAAGATTAGTTGACCATAGAGTTGAGGGTCCATTTCTGGGCTCTCTATTCTGTTCCACTGATTTATGTGTCTGTTTTTGTGCCAGTACCATGCTGTCTTGATGATCACAGCTTTGTAATATAGCTTGAAGTCAGGCATTGTGATGCCCCCAGCTTTGCTTTTCTTTTTCAACAATCCCCTGGCAATTCGGGGAAAAATTGAGAGCTTTTCTCTTAAGGTCAGGAATACGACAGGGATGCCCACTCTCACCACTTTTGTTCAAAATAGTACTAGAAGTCCTAGCCTCAGCAATCAGACAGCAAAAAGAAATAAAAGACATCCAAATTGGCAAAGAAGAAGTCAAACTCTCTCTTCACAGATGACATGATACTTTATGTGGAACACCCAAAAGACTCCACCCCCAAATTACTAGAACTCATACAGCCATTCCGCAACATGGCAGGATACAAAATCAATGCAGAGAAATCAGCTGCATTTCTATACACACTAACAATGTGACTGAAGAAAGAGAAATTAAGGAATCAATCCCATTTACAATTGCACCAAAAACCATAAGACACCTAGGAATAAACCTAACCAAAGAGGTAAAGGATCTATACTCCAGAAACTACAGAACACTTATGAAAGAAATTGAGGAAGACACAAAGAGATGAAAAAACATTCCATGCTCATGGATCAGAAGAATAAACATTGTTAAAATGTCTATGCTGCCCAGAGCAATCTAACTTTCAGTGCAATCCTTATCAAAACACCATCGACATTTTTCACAGAGCTGGAACAAACAATCCTAAAATTTGTATGGAACCAAAAAGGTGGTTTTATTAAAGCAGAGGGCCAGGACCCATGGGCAGAAAGAGCTGCACTGGGGTTGTGAGGAGCAATTGATTATATACTATGGAGTTGGGGGAGGTAAGGAAATAAGGAGGTTTTCAAAAGAACTTTCATATATTAAAGAGGACCTACAAGATACCAGAGAGGCCTTGCCATTGTCAAATTAAGGTTGTTTTTCCCTCTAGTAAAGCATTAACATTAAGACAGTTGGGAGCTTCCCTGAAAGAATATCATACTTGTCCCACCCACGAGTCTGGGGGGGGTGGTTTGCAGGGTGTCAGCTTGTGCTTTGTCCTTAGCTAGCCTTCTGTTCCCTCATCATTTCTTTTTTTTTTTTTTTTGACAATTTACAGATCTTTATTCTCAAGTTAAAGAAAATTAAAAAGAAAAATGGTATTTTGAACCAGACAAATAGAAACAACCAATACCAGCCTAAAGGACAAGGTATTTAAACATTTTGATTATATTTATTTAATCAAATAAATATATTTAGCATCAAAGGCTTAAAAATTCTTTGCTGTATATAGATATAGATGCATGATAAATTTATATTTTTATCAACTATAGAGATACATATTTAATTTAGTGAGAACTTTTCAGGTGCTGCTTATTTTCTGAATTTGAATAAATTGGTTGCCACTTAAGGATATTCATCTAATCTCAGAGAACATTTTCCTCTGGGTTTTGGGTGTTCCTGAAACCAAAGTGCAGGAATGCAGCCAGAGTCATAAAAAAGCACCAGAACTCACAAGTCTCCAGGTTTTCTTTCTGTGTGTCTTTGATGCTTCTGTCTGTAAACGTTGTATGCTCCTCTTTGTAAACCAGGCTTCTCCACTGCTCATCCCCAAGGCAGAAGAATGTTGTGCTCTCAGGATTTTTCATATCTCCTCCATGTAATAGAGAAGCTCAGTCTTCAACTAGACCCTCTTATTATGGATTCATATGTCCAGGGAAAGGCTCTCACTGCCTCAATTCAAGTGAGGTTTCACTCATCACTCTGGTACATAGTGATACAAATGTGACTGCTGGACCCAACCCAATGGTCCTACAGCCTTTAGTTGGTGGTCTAGGGGAAGTACATAAATAAGAAAGTATCTAGAGAAGGAAAAATGTGAATAAGACCCACACTGCCAAAGGTATGCAGTATAAGGGGTATGGAAGACTTTAGAGAGCTGTCACAGAAGGTGGTCTTCTTATCCACACTCCCCTTCCCACCCCAACAGAGTCTTGGCCATACTTCTGGAAGGAAGAGGGTTATGAATAATAGGTCATTTTTATGCAAAAATTAAAATATACATGAGAAGTGAACACACAGCAGCACTCTTGGTAATGAATGTGATGATTGTGGCAACCTAAGGTATGTGGTTGTGTGTGTGTGTGTGTGTGTGTGTTTGTGTGTGGTGTGGTGGGAGGCAGCAGCTGGCTGTGCTGGTCCTCAGTCAGATGATCTCAGTGTGGTAGCAGCATGGTCTACTACCACATAGGAAGTAGTTATGAGCCTTCATGGGTGACATCAATGAAAGTGATTGTTTAAGTGGAGGGAAAGAGAAGTGTCAGATGCCATGTGGCTGCAGAGGGGACATCAAGAAGACCTGAAACTAACTCTCACAGACCCTCTGAAATCACCTGGAAATCTTGGGATAGTTGTGGATGTGGAAGACATGGCCATTCTGCAATTGTGGGGTACAGTGAGGTGCAGAACACTTAGATGACTCCAGATGAAGTTTGGCACGATCTTCTTCTCTGTTCAGCTTGAATTTGAGAAACTGGCTATCATGGCACATTCCAGTTCTCTGGTCATTTTTTTTTTTATGTTATGTTAATCACCATACATTACATCATTAATTTTTGATGTAGTGTTCCATGATTCATTGTTTGCATATAATACCCAGTGCTCCATTCAGTACGTGCCCTCTTTAATACCCATCACCAGGCTAACCCATCCTCCCACCATCCTCCCCTCTAGAACCCTCAGTTTGTTTTTCAGAGTCCATAGTTTCTCATGGCTTGTCTCCCCCTCTGATTTCCCCCCTCTTCATTTTTCCCTTCCTACTATCTTCTTCTTCTTTTTTTAAACATATAATGTATTATTTGTTTCAGAGGTACAGGTCTGTGATTTATCAGTCTTACACAATTCACAGTGCTAACCATAGCACATACTCTCCCCAATGTCTATCACCCAGCCACCCCATCCCTCCCACCCCCCACCACTCCAGCAACCCTCAGTTGGTTTCCTGAGATTAAGAATTCCTCTTATCAGTGAGATCATATGATACATGTTTTTCTCTGATTGACTTATTTCGCTCAGCATAATACCCTCCAGTTCTATCCACGTCATTGTAAATGGCAAGATTTCATTCCTTTTGATGGCTGAATAATATTCCATTTGTATACATACACCACATCTTCTTTATCCATTCATCTGTTGATGGACATCTTGGCTCT
>NC_138369.1:36471265-36497895 GCF_054177405.1 Leptonychotes weddellii
TTATGATATTGAGGTATGTACCCTCTATCCCTATACTCTGAAGAGTTTTGATCAAGAAGTGATGCTGTACTTTGTCAAATGCGCTTTCTGCATCTATTGAGAGGATCATATGGTTCTTGTTCTTTCTTTTATTAATGTATTGTATCACATTGATTGATTTCTATCGAGGCTTGTTTTTTCTTAATGACTTTGAGAATGACACAAGTAATACTTGCTCACTATAGAAAAACAAAATAAAGGTACAAGAAAGAAGAAAATTTTAAATGATAATTGCCAATAATATCTTGACATTATAGTATGTTAATCCACATTCACATTTTATATCCATATATTGATCTATCTAGAGGTCTGTAGATCCACATATCCATGTATATAACTTTACAAAGATGAGATGATCCACAGCAGAATTCCAAACAGTAGTGGAATTCCAGAGAATGTCTTTTCCATAGGTGTGTCCTATTTAGATCAGTGGGTTTTAGATTGTCTTTCACAGAGCCCTGATGATTAGTTGAAGGGTTTTGAGTTGGTATCTCCCCTCCCCTTCCAGAGCTATGATACCTTTTTCTACTCTTCTGTGCCTCTTGATGCTAATCTGAATGGATTCTATTAATAGGCACCTTTACCCTCTGGCTTCCCATTGGGTTCATCCAGTGAGAGAATCATCAGAAGGGAAAATAGTGAGATGAGGGTATTTATTCTTCTCATTTCCTCTCTTAGGAGGGAGAGTTAATAGCACAAACCTCTTTAGGTTTCTTGGGTTTTAGTAACCAAAAGTTTCCCTCTCTCCTTCAGGCCTAAGGGTAGTGATAACTTCTCAATTTAGTCATTGTTGCTGCAAAGCGGACCATCCCCGAACACAGTGATTTAAAAGTACAACTATGTATTTGCTACAAGATTCTGCAATATTTGCAAGGCAATATTTCCAACAAAGATATAATGAGGCTGGTTCTGCAGGTGCTGAAACATGTGTAGAACAGAAACACAGCTGCTTCCAGGGTGAAAAATAGCTAAGGTGATGGGCACAAGAACAGGAGACCCACAGCAAACAAGTAAGAAGGAGCAGGTCCCTTTTCCTCCTCCAGCCTTCCATTACTCTCTATTGTCTCTGTTGGAAAAGCCTAACAGTGAGCCTCCTGCAAAGATGAAAAAGGGTTTGTAGAGTTCCAGCTTCAGCATTGCAAAGCTAAGCAGACATGAATGGGTTTGGGCAACAGCTTAATAATTGGCAAAATCATTTGTTATAAAAATCAGTGCCTATATTAGTTAGTTATTTCTGCATAAAAATCACCCCAGAACTTAGCAACTTACAAAAAAACCCAAACATATATTATTAGCTCAGTTATTGTGAGTCAGGAATCCAGGTGTAACTTAGCTGGTTGTACCTGCCTTGGCATCTCTCATTGGGCTACAATTCAGATGTCAACTCTGGCTGCAGTCAGCGCCAGGCTCATCAGGCAGGTCATCTTCCAAGCTGTTCTTAGGGCTGTTGGCAGGCCTCAGAAGACCCACTTCCAAACTCACTCACAGGGGTGCTGGAAGACTTCATGTCCTTGCTGGCTCTTGGTTGAAGACTGTCTTGTTGAAGACTTCCCACTGGGGATGTATTTCTGTCCTGGTATCTCTAATGTTGATGTGAATGTAGATCCAGGTAGTGGACGTTCTGATACAGAAGATGGGTATACCAGTTCTACCCTCCTTGCTCTAGTACCTTCCAAAGAAATGACCAAACCAAAGCTCACCGAAGCTCAGCAATGACATGCTGGTGCCTTTTAAGTTGGATCGTGAGTACAAGAAAAAGGGATAAGAGGGAGTGATGCAGATAACTCATTGCAGTGTTGACTGTGGCAAGGCAATGTCCCGACTGTCCTCCCTAATTCCTTCACAGCCTCCAGAAATCCCACGGCTACTACTAGGTTCAGTGAGCAACATCTCTTGCCCAACTCACTTCTAGAGATATCCTTCTATTAGAAGTTAATAATTTTCAGTATTTGCGCTCATTAAAAACCCTGAATAATAAACCAGGGCATAATTTTATTCTTTACATTTTTCTCCAATGAGATTAATTGCTGCTAGGGCAGCGAGCATCATTACAACAAGGTTTTTTTTTTTTTTTTCTTTGAGAATTTCATCATCTATACATTGTTTTATGTCTCTTGGAGTATATGTAATATTGATACAGAAATCTTTAATTAAGACTATTCAATTCTTGGTAAACCATGTAAATTGTTTTCCCTATTCATTTTAGAAGAGTAAATCCAGTAATTAAATATCTAGAGAAAAACTGCCTGAATTCTTATTTATTGGTAGCTTATTACATTTATTATACAATAGGAGTATAATGTAGCTTAGTCTCTGTGTTATGTATAGATATGATATATATGTTTGATATATATGAAATGTTTGAGATATATATATATATATGTTCTCTACATGTTCTTTCTTTTTTTTAAGATTTTCATTTATTTATTTGAGAGAAAGAGAGAGCATGAGCAAGGGGGAGAGGCAAAGGGAGAAGCAGACTCCCCGCTAAGCAGGGAGATGGATGCCAGGCTCAATCCCAGGACCCTAAGTTCATGACCTAAGCTGAAGGCAGATGCTTAAGTGACTGAACCACCCAGGCATCCCTATATATTCTTTCTATCTATGTATCTATGTATCCATCATCCATCCATACATACATACATACATACATCATCCACCTATATATCTCATTTCTGTGATGCTGGCAGCTAGATAGCTCAGGACTTTCTGTTGAACATTCTTAGTTTGGGCTGCCATAACAAATTACCATTGATTAAGTGGCTTATAAACAACAGAAATTTATTCTCATATTTCTGGAGGCTAGAAGTCTGGGATCAGGGTGCCAGCATGGTTGGGTTCTGGCGAGAGCTCTCTTCCCCATTGTAGACAATCATCTTCAAGCTGTGTCTTTACATGGCAGGAGAACTAGTTACCTCTTTGGCCTCTTCTTAAAAGGGCACTAATGCCATTCATGAAAGCTTTGTCCTCATGACCTAATTGTCTTCCAAATGCCCTATGTACAAATACCATTGCTTTGAGATTAGGCTTTCAAAATATGAATTTTGGAGGAAGACACAAACATTCAGCCCATAACACATTTCCTTAAGCTTTCTTTCCTAGTAATTTCTATAATGAAATTATAGAGGTCTAACAGCTTTCTTAGAGGGAGCAATATGAGTTTTGACTTACTTGGCAGGCTTGCAAGTTCTTCCATAAATAGCCTTTTCATTCTGCCAAAATTCAGATAAAAAGGAGATAGGGAAAAGTTGCATTTATTGAGCATTTACTATGTACCAGCCCACTTAGCTTGACATTTTCAAAAGTTATGTCATATGATTCTTGCCATAATCCAATTACATAGATAATATTGTTATTTCTCACTTTACTATCACAAAAACTGGCATTATAAAACTTATCCAAAGATGCACAGAAAATGAATGAGGTAGACAGGATTTGAAGCTAAAAAATCCTTGAAAAGGTTTAAATCCTGTGCCCCCCCCAACACTGGTACCATTCCTAGCCCACTTGGTGTCTCTGTGTTTATTAGGAAGAGATGCCTCCTCCATGTGGACAAATCCTCATAGATACTTGTCTTGGCAGAATTAAGCCTTAGTGTGAACTAGAGAAAGGTACCTCTTCTTCTGGATAGGTGCAACTCTGAGCTAGGTCACACATCTTAGAGAATAGAGCATGGGTTTGATTTTCACCTCCGTTCACATCTGTGGTTGGGTCTCTTTTATGTGGAGTACAACCTATAGAACTGAATGTGATGATCTTTCCTCAACACTACCTCTGCCAAAAGATTCTTGTTTAAGATCTCTCCTTTATTGAGATTTCAGCTTTAAGAACTGCATACCTTTATGTCCTAATGTGTTTTTTCCCCCTTATCTTTCTCTTATCTTGCTGCATAACAAATTATTCTAAAACTTAAAGCCTGAAATAACAAAATTATCTCACACAGAGTCTGAGGGTCAGGAATCCAGCAGCAGCTTAGCTGGGTGGTTCTGGCTTAGCGTCTCTCATAAGAGTGTAATCATGCTGTTAGGGTATCAGTTGTCTGAAGTTTTTACTCAGACTGGAGAATCTGCCTCTAAGCCCGCTCAGATGGCTATTGTCAGGGGCTTTATTTCCTCACCGCAGGGGCCTTTCCATGGAGCTACTTGTAACATGGCTTCCCCCAGAGTGAGTGACAAATGAGAAAAAGGATGATAGCAATCAAGATGGAAGCTGCAGTGACTTTTAAAATGTAACCTCAGAAAGAATTTATGTACCATTCCTTCTGCTGTATTCTTTCTATTGGTCACACAGACTAATCCTGGTAAAAAGTATCAATCTTTGGGGGTCATGTAAGACCATGGCTATCACATACAGCTAAGATTTATGGTCTCATTCATTATGTGTGCCAAAAATCTGATGAGATTAAAATGGCTGCAATTCAGTCAATAATCAGTGGTACGTGCATTGATTGGCATTTATTTCAAACAAATGTATGTTGGTTCTGATTTTTCTAGGCTTGTGCCCAACCAGTTGTTAAATATTTTGAACACCATTCCTGGAAATAGGTATTATTCTTATCCTCATTTCACAGATGTTAAACGTGAAGCTGTTAGACCTCAATTTCTTCTTCACATAGATGCTGTAACTGGGCTTGGAACCCAAAAACTTTCAATTACCATACCATTACCTGTAGTATATTCAAATTTTACTTCAATCCATCACTTCTGGAAGTAAGTTGGCACCACACCAATATCAAACATGTTTCTACATGTATAAGTTTCAGTAACATATAAAATATAAAAGGCCCTTTTAAAGCTAACTTGATGTAAAAAATCAAAAAAAAAAAAAAAAGAGAGAGAGATTTTTATCATTAGATAGGTCAGAGGCTCATTTCACCCTTATGATCAAAGAGCAGAGCCCACACTTCAGACAAAGAGCTTATCTCTTTTTGAAGAGGACATTCTACATTACTGTTTTCCTTCTGGCTTACATAACATTTGAATTTAAGTGTTAAGGGGATAACCCTGTCACCAGATATTTACCTCAAAATGTGAATTCCATAGGAGTGCATTGAGGGTGATGGGGGTTAGAAATATCCATACATTTGTATACCCCTCCAAGAGCAAAAAGACTCAGTTCTATTTATTAAAATTGTCAGTTAAAACTGGTTGACACACAAAAAAAAGGCAACTGGGCTGAAACTTTCTATTTTCAAACACATACTAAGCATGTTATATAAGTGCCACCTGAAGGCTGGGTTTGGGTTTATAAAAAATGGTAAATAAAAACAAATATACTGTGTAAGAAAATAATTAGTGAATGTTATTTCTTTATTTTTAAAATATGAACAAATATGTAAGAAGAACAGATGCAAGTTATTAATAGCTACCCTTTTATCTAGTCTCTGATTCAAGCAGCATGTACAAAGGCCAAGAGAAACTGAAGCTGAAGTGGGTACCTACATATGAGCTCAGGATGAACCACCAATACTTTGCTGTTGTCTGTTAGAGTGAAACAGTCCCAGCACCCCGGTATGTCAGGGGCTCTTTGGCTCTAGAGTAATGTGAATTAAGACAAAACCTATCTGGTTTGCATAAGCTTTGGATATTTTATTAACCGTGTGGCATCCCTCCAGCTATGGAAATCAAGCTCTGTCCAGGGCCAGGTCTGACTAAGAAAAATAGGCTATCACACAGTTTTAATAAGCTCACACATTTTAATATCATCTCAAATCCGCTTTCACTTTTTCCATTTCCTGCCTAATTACCACTCCCATACTAAAAAGTATGGGGTTTAGGGGCCAAAACCTTCTTTTTTTCCAGGAGAAATCTTATCTTACTCAATTAGGCCATAAATAACACTATGGCCCATGCCATACCTTAAAAAGCCTAAACAAACATCCATTATATTTTTCACATTTCCACCTATGCCTTTCTTTCAGTGCCTTTCCTGGATGCATGGTCCAAGAGGCTTACTGATTCACAAAGGTATTCTAATTCAATTATTTGTGAAGGAAAATAGCAAGGGAGAGGCATCGTGGAGATGTCTGGCCTCTCAAGATCATGCCACCTTGCGAAGCTCATGTTCGAAGTGTAGAAGCTGATGGGGTGCCTGAGCATCTGACTCTTGATTTCAGCTCAGGTCATAAGCTCAGGACATGATCTCAGGGCCATGAGATCGAGCCCCATGGCGGGTACTCAGCGTGGAGTCTGCCTGTCCCTCTCCCTCTACCCCTCCTCTAACTCCCGTGCATGTGCTTGCTCTCTCAAATAAATAAATAATTTTTTAAAAAAGGAAGAAGTGTAGAAGCTGAAGCTTTCTGTCTGATTCCATTTCAATTAGATTTTAATGTCAGACCCCCCTCTGATTATTAATGTTACATCACATGATTAATTTGCCCTGTGCTACTGTTGCTGGTTCTGTGCTTCCATCATTACTTTTGTCTTCACCTTGCCTTCCCTATTGTCTTTTTTTTTTTTTTAAGATTTTATTTATTTATTTGACAGAGAGATAGAGAGAGAGCACAAGTAGGCAAAGAAGCAGGCAGATGGAGAGGGAGAAGCAGGCTCCCCGCAGAGCAGGGAGCCCGATGCGGGACTCGATCCCAGGACCCTGGGATCATGACCTGAGCCGAAGGCAGCCGCTTAACCGACTGAGCCACCCAGGCGCCCCCTTCCCTATTGTCTTTGTGAACAAGTTCTCAGTCAAAATCTTACTCTACTCTTGGAAGTGTGGCATTCCTCAACTAAAGCTTTAGAAATCAGTATCTTCTTAACATCAATGGTTTAAAGGCTAATGTGTTCTCAGAATGAAGAAAGGGAAGGGAGGCTTGCAGATTTTAATAGCTCTCCCTTTCCTTCTTCTAATGAAGATTTAAGATTGTATGCTACTTAATGAGACAGTTGTCTATCGACTTGACTTCTGTGAAATATCTTCTGGATAACACATAAAGTGGACCACTCTAGGGTAAAGAGGAGGTTGTTTTTATAATTAAATCAGCACATGACATTAAGAAAAAAAAAATGAATTTACACACCACAAGTAGAAGAACTCTGATACACATCTACTTGCCACTTAAGTTTTTATTGTCTTTATGGCAATTGAATCAACCCTGTCTCTTTTCTCTTTTAAAGCAAATAGGTTTGATTTTCCCCCCAACATCAGTTGCCAGTAGCCCCCAATCATTCTGTAATAAGGATTTTGACTGTGAAGTTAGTGGAAAGATTATCATGACCAACTAATGACATCCATCATGAATTTGAGAGGGAGGGTGGTCCCATGTATTTGTAAAACATTTCGCATTCCTGGTGTATGTAAGGTTAAAGAGCAAAACTGACTAAATTTTCCTATTATTTAACTTTTGTGCTTTAGGTGAATGTTTCCAGTACTTACAGAATTAGAACTGTCAATGCTGGGGTTTGGAAATGCAAACTTTCAAAAAGTTTCCCAAGTGATTCCAATGAAGAGCCAAGTTTGGGAAAACATTAAGGACCAGACTTAATATCAAACATCTTTTGCAGCTCCAAGGTAAGTGGTAAACAGTGAGTATATTCGTGTATGTGGTGGTTTGAAGAGGGTGGTAAGTAAACTAACCAAATTCTTGTTTCATAATAGAGGCAAAGGATTACTTTTGTCCTTTGCAAATTTTTTTTTTTTTTTTTGCATGTGCATGTTTTTGTTAGCCTGGAGACAAATTTGGGAAAATAAAAGGTAGACACAGACTTGTCAGGAAAACAAGAATGAGATGGAATATAATCTCCATCAGGGTCTTAGGTCCCTCTTGTTTCTAATTTGGAATGGTTCACCTGCTTTATAGAAAGTGGGAGTGGAGAACTGTGGCAATTATTTTGAAATTCATTGAATTACCTGATAATTGTTTCAAGTTTCCATTTCAGTCAGACTGTAGAGACCTAACCATAATTTACTTCCTGGTTGAGTGATCCTAACAATACTTGCACTGTTCTCTTCTAATAAGGTACAATTTTATCACAGGCCACAGCATCTTATAAAGAAATACATGAAATCCCTTACCTCTTCCCATACACTTAGAGTTTCTTTGCTTTTAAAACCATGGAGCAATGAATATCTAAATTTTTTCAGGAACATGTTTGTCCATCTATCTTTCTGTTCTCTCTCCCTCTCTCTTACACACATACTACGTAGCTATTTATGTTAATGCATTCTAATAAAGGAAAACTTTGAAAAAGTCCACAGAAATTAAAGTTTCTCAGTATGAATCATGAGCTAATGATTAAAAATAACAATGTTTTGTAACATGAAAATTACAACATATTGCAAAAGATAATTGAAATTCCTGCATATGCCTAGGATATTAATATTTTTCCCTGCTTTTTTGTAATTAGATTGATGTGAGTATTTAAAAATCTGCTCCCCACATGTGCTTACGGATGCCAGGCTTTTCCTGAGTCATTTTGCCAATTCAGATACTGTGTTTGAATGCGTCTTCTATTTCAGTGGTAGTATACACATCACTGGAATGCACTGGTATGCTGGGAATATCAGCACAGATGTAAAAATACACTATCATTATGAGATGATTGACAACAGTGATCTTTATAATCTGGTCTGATTTATGTCCTCATTTACCATTTATCTGCCAAAACTGAGAGGCTTCTGGAATGTAGAAAAGTTATGAAGTGTTGCTATAGACTGAATGTCTGTGTCCCCTTCCCGCCAATTTTGTATGTTAAAATTTAACCCTAATGTGATGATATATGGAAATAGGGACTTTGGGAGGTGCTTAGGTCATGAGGGTGGAGTCTTCATGAATGGGATCAGTGCCCTTATGAAAGAGGCTCAGAAAGCTCCTTCTCCCCTTCCACCATCTGAAAGACACAGCAACCAGATGGCCGTCTATGAACCAGGAGGTGGGCCCTCCCCAGGTACTGAATCTGCTGGCACCTTGATGTTGAACTTCTCAGCCTCCTGTACTGTAAAAAATAAATTTCTGTTGTTTAACCCACCCAGTCCATGGTATTCTGTTATAGCAGCTAGAACAGATGAAGACAAATATAGACCTTATTTTAGACCAGTTATCTGGAAGCAGAATCTGACCCAGATCTGGTTGCACTTGACTTATTGAAGGAGTGCACCCAGGAGGAAAGGATTGAGGGAAGCAAGACAGGAAGAAGATGGATCAGCAAGAGTTGTTCTACTTTGAGACGAGAGGGTCAGCATTTCCTACCCCCAGTTTATTAGTTTGCCGGAACTGCCTTACCAAAATAGCGCAGATTGGGTGGCTTAAATGACAGAAATGTATTGTCTCACAGTTCTGGAGGCTGTCAGTCAAAGATCAAGGTGCAGCAGGGTTGATTTCCTCTGAGGGCCACAGAGAAGGATCTGTTCCAGACTCTCTCCTTGGCTTGCAGATGGCCACTGTCTTGCTGCCTCTTCACATGGTCTTTTTGCACTAGAGTCATTGGGATCTCTTTTTTCTGTCCAAATATCCTCTTCTTATAAGGACACCCATCAGATTGGGTTTGAGCCCTCCCTAAGGGCCTCATTTTAATTTGATCACCTCTATAAAGGAGCTGTCTCCAAATACAGCCTCATTCTGAGACACTGGGGGTTAGGGCTTCAACGTATGAATGTGGGTGGGGGCACAATTCAGCTTATAACATCCTGTCACTGTCATTCAGTGGCTGTAGGCCACCTCTGTGGAGGGGGTATGAGTAACCTTCCAGGTGTCTCTGAAAAAGCACTTAGAACAGCTAGGGCATGGACAGATGTACTGGCTAGGAAAGGGAATTTAGGCAGAGCACCCTATAGTGTCCACTGCAGAAATGATCAAAAATAGCAATAGCTAGTATTTCCTGAGCCTTACTAACATATTTTATCAAATTTAGGACCCCATTGATTGTAAAATGCACTATTATTTTAAGTACTATAAAGAAAGAAAAAAATGCCCAAGATGGGGATCTAATAGGAAACCTCCACATAAAACTAGGACACCCAAGAGCTAAATCCTTAGTGTCAGAACAAATGAGTAATAAAATCACCATGCAGAAAAGAGCAATAAGGAACTTTCATGTTTCAACCTTGGCACAGGATAGAAGGAAGAAAAAGACAACTCCCCTAAGAATTAGGACCACAAGCTCTTATTAACATGGATTTCTGATATGTATTCTCATTACCAGAGAGGTTCAAAAACCTTAAGTAGACAATTTAAAGTGCTATCAGGTATGTGGTGCTCCAAATAACTGGCAGAAGCAAATACAAATCTGGCTGAGAGTGAAGTAAGATGCCTCTGATGAAAAAGCATTTCCTCCAGAAATGTGAAATAATGAGAATAACAGATAACGATATTAATAAAATAGATAATAATTAATGATAAGGACAGATAAAATTTGGTATGTTCCTGAGCTTGTTCTCTAGGTGTTGGCCCAGTGTTGTCTTGTCTTGTCCCTTCTCCATCTATTTTCCATACCCTGATATACCATTCTAAAATATCATGCTGCCTCTTGCTTAAAGCCCTATTTCCCCATTGCCTACAAGATAAAGTCAGCACAGTTCTCAACTCCAACTGTACACTGCAATCTCCTGAGGAGCTTTTAAAATCTATAGATGTCAGAATCCCAATGCCCAGAGAGTCAGAATTAAATGGTCTGGTGTGAGGCTCAGAATGGCTATTTTTTAAAAGCTCCCCAGGTGATTCTGGTGGGCAGCTATGAGTGAGAATCGCTGTCACAAGCCCATTTGCCCATTGCTTGCACCTCCAGTTTATCTCTCAACCTCATCTCACTCTTAGTCCATAGCTTGTCCTTCAGCAATGTGGCAAGAATGATAAATTCTCGAATATGTCAATCTATTCCAAGCCCCTCCAGCTTTCACTTACGCTATTCTGTGGCTGCATTGCTCACCTTGCCTCCTCACTGTTGCCTGACTTCTCACCTTAAGGAGAACAGACTTTGGCCTCCATGCCGTCAGGTACTTCCCCATATTGTAGGGCATCTATCACTTCACTGCACTTGTTCTTTACCTATCTATCTTCCCCCACAAGAAATAATGTCCCGAGTTGAGGGATCAGGTCTAATTTCATTCCTAGTGTTATCCCAGAACTTTACATCTGCAACAGAGGTTCCCAACTGTATTACTATTAGTATTTCAGAGTAAATAATCCTCTGTAGTAATGGGTTGATCGACACACTGTGAGAAGGTTAGCAGCATCCCTGGTCTCTATCCTCTAGATGCTAGGAGTATTCCTCTTCCCACTGTCCTAATCAAAAATGTGTTCTCTGAGTGGAAGTAAGGGGCAGTATCAGCTGTGGATGAGGACAGCTGAGATGCTAATGCTCACTGGAGGAGGGAAGTCATTTAAGGTATGGCAGACTTCTACATTCATGGTCCCTGTGAGTCAAGCCTCCCATATGTTCATACCCGTGGAGTCCCCTCCCATTCTGACTCAGGGATTGACCATGTAACTTGCTTTGGCCAATTGTCATCAACAAGCATGATGCCCATGCCACTTATAAAGTGCTTGCTGCACTGGGGATTGCTCTCTTGGAATTTAGATACTCTGTGTGAAGCCCAGGGTAGTGTCCTTGAGGATGAACAACCACAAGGAAAGAGAAGCATCCAGATGATTAAGAGAAAGAAGCCCAGCTCTCAGCTTACCTATCACAAGAATATGCCCAGGTGAGACCAGAGTCAGAACTTCCCAACGAAACCACAGAATCATGAGACATAATGAATCATGGTTTTAAGCCACTAAGTTGTGGGGTAGCTTCTTATGCAGCAATACAGAACATGGAGGTTATTGTAAAAGTCCAGGGGAAGAAACTGAGAGTCTGAGCTAGGATAGCATTAGTGGGAATGGACAGTTTTGTGGGAGTTAGTTTTCTCTGCTAGGCAATCTACTATATTTCCTAAAGGATTTGAACTTATAAATCATTGATGATTTATACTTGGACATCTCTTTAAGGATTCAAAAACCCTTACATATTTTAGTAGGTTTTAAATGAAGTGTACGCCATGCATTGGCACTTTGCAAGCATATTTCATTGAACTCTCAATAACAACATTATGAGGCAAGGCATGGTATCATCCCATTTCATAGATGAAGGAGCTAAGGCTCACAGAGTTAAGAACTTGGTTCCTATCAAATATCTAGTAAATGGTGGAACCAGGCTCCAGAGTGAGCTTCATGTGACTCCCAAGACATTACTTTTAAACACTCTACTACATTTTTCAAAAAAGCCTTTTGTGTAATTTAAAGATCTTCTTTATTTGACCTTAGTGGCAGGAAAGAAAAGCAGTGTACCATTTCTTCATTTTCAACAACTTCTTTCCCTGGTACATCCATGGTATGTCTTCCCTTTCTGAACAATGAAAGCTACAGAAGAATAAATGTGGACATGGACTTCCAGCCTATCTTAGCAACCACGACAGATTATTTGCTGTTAATTAATCAACCCCTCAGTTCTCTTCCCTTTGTCCAAATCTAAGGGAATTCTGTCTTTGCCAGCTGATCCTAGGGCTTTTTGTGAAGCATCATCGGGACCTTGGTTAGAGAGATAGTCAACGTGCAAGGACAGAAGCCAAAGGTGTGCTTGTACTGAAGGCAAGGATTTAAGGGAGAGAAAGAATGGATGGGCTCCAAGAGGGTACAAATTCACTATGAAGGTTATACATTCCTTTGGTGGTTCTATTCACAACCTTCCTGAATGTTGCTCATGCCATCTGAAGCCACTTAACCAAGGACTATAAACTTTCTTGAGGAACAACTCAAGAAAACTAAACTTTTCCCCAAACTTGGAAAAATATAGGAACATGCTTAGTCACCCTAATAGTTTTTGCAGCAGTGGGAGCCTTCTGCTGAAATTCGTTCCTCCCCACCACCAAGACCAGTGTCAGGAAATTCCACCTGAGAAGCTACTGTTTATTAGCCATCATGTGAAACTTACATTTTGAGATTCCAAATTAAATTAACAGCAGCCTGCAGTCTTGACTGCTTCCAGAGACAAAGTTGCATAAAATGTCTGTCTAGTCATCTGGTCTAAAAATTTCTTATCATGTTTAAATTTCCTACTGCCACATTGACATTAGTGGTGTCCATTTGGATTTGCTGAATAAGAAGTAGTCGTGTCCATTTGTTTCCTCCAAATTTTAGTTGCACCACTGGCTCAACAAGGTGAGCGAGAACTAACATTTTTTTTTTTTAAGATTTTATTTATTTATTTGACAGAGAGAGATAGCGAGAGCAGGAACACAAGCAGGGAGGAGAGGGAGAAGCAGGCTTCCCACAGAGCAGGACCCAGGACCCTGGGATCACAACCTGAGCTGAAGACAGATGCTTAACGGACGGAGCCATCCAGGCGCCCCACTAACATTCTTTTGACAGTGTGACATATGGTAATAGCTGAGCGCTGATTAACTGTCTGTATACATCTAAGTTGATAGTTCTCTGGAAAATAAGATAAAATAAATTTTATTTGGTGCTCCAATCTAGGCCATTGCAGACTGGGACAGAATTTTTCTTTCCTATTTCATCTGGCACATGACCAGCAGGGGGCACTGATCAAACATCATTGCTTTTTAAGTTTTTCGGTGATACTAGATTTTTTTTTTTCTCTTCAAGCCATTTTCTAAGTGGAAGCAAAGTTCTGAAAATTATGTGTATACAGGCCTTGGTAAATGGTTTTTGAATTTAAAATAATCATTTTCAACACAACTTCAAACCGAATTTTATACCAGGACTATCCAATTCAATAGCCATTTGCTAAGTGTGGCTACTGAGCACATGAAACATGGTTATTTTTAATTGACATGCACATGCACTGTTCAGTATAAAGCACAGATTTTGAAGGCTTAGTACCAAAAAATAATGTTATAATGTTGCTTTCCCTCAGTGTTTCTCATCTTTTCAGATGAATAGAGAAATTACAAGGCCCAAATGGTATAGTGGCATTATGGGAATTACTTGAAAACTGCTTTTAAAAAGTCTAAGGCAACCTCAGAGCTTTTGTCGTCACTCTGGGAGAGAGTCTTGAACTCAGAGGAGTCCTCTGAACCCAACAGTGTGTAACAACAAACAGGAAAGATTTGTTTGATTAAAAAAAAAAAAATGTGTTCTTGGTTAAATGATAAAGCTTTGGAACCATAGCTTCATGTTAAACAAAAATTCATCAAGCCTCTACTTTATGCCAGAGGCTTTCACATAATTTCCTCATTTAATTCTCACAAAAGTTCAGCAAGAGTCAGAATTATTCCCATGCTATAGATGAGAAATTGAGACCTAGAGAAGTTAAGCAGCTTTGCGGAGACCACACAGCAGGTAAGTGGCAGAATTGACCTTGGAACCTACATTTGTTCAGTCTGTTGGATCTAGATGTCACTAGCAGATGAACATTCTGGGTCTGGGGTTGGTGACTGGCTGGCAATCAGTGAGTGGGCTCTCAGGTGGTTGTTAGCTCTATCAGTGAAAAAGCAGGGAGCTGATGGCTTGGGAGCAGGGACATCACGTTGGGACAGCCATGAGATGCTGAATCACAGTTGCTGTGCTCAGAGAGAGAGAACACAAGTAACAGAAAACAGCCTCTTCTTTTGTGATCTTAATAGGAGGAATGTTTCATTGTTCTCACCTCTGGTTGGGGCCTATTTTCAGCAACAAAATATCTGCTTTTGAACTATAAATATTCTGCTGATTAGACAAATTGGGTTCATTAGAAAAGATCAAGCCAAAAAGAAAAGTTAGAGAGAAAGCAGAATTTATCCGCATGGTTCAGACACTTGGGCTTACCGCAGTGTCATTTTCTGCACAACTGGATTCCGGAGAACAGCAAAGCTCTCTCTTTTGTCATCACCCCTACTGTTATCTAGTGTGGAAACCACGGAAGTGTCACCGTAATTGTGTTCATGGCTTCTTTGTAATTTTCTAGGCTTTAAATGAGCCTGCCTTAAAACAGTGCAGATCAAGCTGGTTTAGGCAAAGTGAAACTCATCCTGCCAAGAAGAAGTAATGGCCTAGTCAAGGCTGAGGTGATCGTTATAGCTAATATTTATTGAGCATTGACAATCGGATGAGTGGTCATAGACACTATTTCACTTAATCCTAATTCATGTTAAAAGAGCAACACAGAAAAACTTCTGCACAGCAAAGGAAACCATCAACAAGAAAAAAAAAGCAACCTACTAAATGGGAGGAGATATTTGTAAATGATAATATCCAATAATGGGCCAATACCCAAAATATATAAAGAACTCACACAACTCAATAACAACAACAACAACAACAAAGATTAAAAATGGGCAGAGCATCTGAGTAGACCTTTTTTCCAAAGACTTACAAATGGCCAATAAGCATATGGAAAGGTGCCTGACATTGCTGATCATTAGGGAAATGCAAACCCAAACCACAGTGAGGTATCATCTCAGATCTGTCACAATGGCTAGAATCAAAAAGACAAGAACTGACAAGTTCTGGTGAGGACGTTGAGAAAAAAGAAGCCCTGTGCACGGTTGGTGGGAATATAAACTGGCACAGCCACGATGGAAAACAGTATGGGGGTCCCTCAAAAAGTTCAAAAAACTACCATATGATCCAGTTATTTGATTTCTGGGTATTTATTCAAAGAAAATGCAAACACTAATTTGAAGAGACACATGCACCCTTATCTTCATGGCAGCATTATTTACCCAAGATATGTAAACAACCTAAGTGTCTATCAGTGGATGAATGGATAAAGATGTATGTGTATGCATGCACGCGCACACACACACACACACAGTAGAGTACTACTCAGCCATTTAAAAAAAGGAAATCCTGCCATTTGTGACAATAGGGGGAAACCTAGAGGGTATTATGCTAAGTGAAATAAGACAGAGAAAAACAAATTATACTGCATGATTTCAGTCTTGTGGAATCTAAAAAAACCCCCAAAAACAAAGACCACAAACAAATGAGCAAACAACAAAACAGATACAGAGAACAGATGAGTGGTTATCAGAGGGGAAGGGTTTGGGGATTGGGGGGAAAAGGGAGAAGGAGGGGCAATTATATGGTGATGAATGGGAATTAGAATTATTGTGGTGATCACTTTATAGTGTATGAAAACACTGAATTATTATGTTGCATACCTGAAACTAATATAATGTTACTTACCAATTTTTACCTCAACTAAAAAAAAAAGAGAGAGAGAGAGAAAGTGAGCAGCATATAATTAGCCCTGTTTTACTGAAAATAACACAGGCTGAGAAAGTTTATGGCTGTTCAAACTTACAGAGCTCTCTAGAGTTAGGATTTCAATCACTGCTTCACCATTACACTATCCTGTGTTTCTTAGAGAATGTCTTACTAGCGTGAAAAAAGTTACATTTTCTTTCTCTGGCCCATTTCTTGAAAATAATGCAAAAATCTATATTGAAGGCACTTGCAATACACTGGATGCTTTTATCTATTTTCATTCTCTTACTAACAAAAAATTGATACCAAATGTAAGTCCATGTATTTATGAAGGCAGTTCCTTCCTGCTCACCTCATTTTGCTGTTTGCTTTTACTGGAAGAAAGGAATAACTGAGAGCAACCTTTACTGCCATAATTGGATTTTTGCCATCAGGTATGGCTTGGTACAATTGTATCGTAGAAGAAATAATATACATTTTGGGCTTAGTTTTATAGAATCTATTTTCTGTAACCTTAAAGGTTTTAAATTTTATCTAAGAATGCATTATATTCAATACTTTCAACTTGCTTGTCCCCCGCTAGGGGAAAAAAAGGCTAATTTAAGAAGATCTTTCTAATCTTGTCTTCCAACCTTCACAGCGAACATACCCATCTGAAATTTACATTTTTAGTAATCGTGAACTTTGCATAAAACTTCTAAAAATGCTCTTATCTATAAACTGCAGGAACCTGAAGGATAATTTGGTCTCCAAAATCATTACTGAAGCACTTTGGTGTCCTTTGTGTTGTGTAAAGATTTTGTCATTTCTTTTAGTATACGGTCTTTAAAAATCTTTGTTTAAGGCCTGAAATGTCATGCAGATGGGATTAGATGAAATGTTAAGGTTTGGGGGAACTATTAATATTATTATTTTGTTATTAACAGCTTGGAGCTTGCATTTTAAGGAAAACTATTGAGTAGGTCACAGCTGTGGAATTAAGAGCTTTCAACTCTGTTGGATCAGCAAAGAGGCTGTTAAGTAAGAGTCTGAGAGTTGAAACAAGGAAGGGTCATAAGGTATTTTCCGGGTAGCCTATTGCTTCCTAGTGAAAATTCCTAACTGGAAATTTAACAGAGTTATCTGGGGCCTTATAAAATTATACTGGCTCCATTGTAAGAAATGACCTAAAACAGAAAATGCAATTCAAGATAGCAATTCTGAATATACTTTTTCAGGAAAACTTAAAGTCCTTAAAAACAGGAGTGACAGATAATCCCCGGAAGGAATTATAGTAGATTCTTCTAGTAATAGTGGTACTTCTATTACTAGGTATCAAACAATAATTCTGTGGATTTGTATTATCTATCTCAAGAGTTTGAAAAAAAAGTCTATTTTCTTTCTTTCTTTTTTTTTTTTAGTTGTCCAGTCCTGACCAATCCCCTTAGAGTCAGACTTGAAGAACCGACTTGTTACTTGACATATCCTTGTGTCTAAACAGTGTTTCCAAACTTTAATCTGTACATGTATCACCTGAGCATATTGTCAAAATGCAGATTCTGATTTAACTGGACTGGAAGTGAACTTGGGATTCAGCATTTCTAACAAGCTCCCATGACGTCCATGCTGCTGGCAAGGAAGCTGCCCTTTGTGTAGGAAGGTGGGGAGCCCTGCCGCATCCAGCTTTACTATGTCTATGGTCTCATTCAGTCCATCTGCAATTTGGTATTTGTCTTTCTCTGATTTACTTCACTTAGCATAATGCTCTCAAGGTCCATCCACATTGTTGCAAGTGGCAGGATTTCCTTCTTTTTAATGGCTGAATAATATTCCATCATGTATGTGTGTGTGTGTGTATCATGTATATGTGTGTGTATGTGTGTGTAGTATAATAATATAATATAATATAATATAATATAATGTAATATAATCACATTTCTTTATTTCATCCATTGATGGACACTTGGACACTTAGATCGCTTCCATGCCTTGGCTATCATAAATAAGGCTGCAAACAACATCTCTCTGTGATTCTAACTCTTGCTTCAGGATGTTCTTCATACAGATGGCAGAGAAATCTTTTTAAAACATGTATAAAATCATAGCAAACTTACTCCTAATTATCCTCCAATTAATAACAAAATAACCTATTAATAACAAAATCTAAACTCTTTTCCAACTGTAAGACCCTCCATTAACTGGCCCTATTTCCTTTTCCACATTATCTATTATTTTTCTCTGCCTTTTATTCCACTCCAGCCATACAAATTGTCTTGTTATTCCTTTAAAGCACCAAGTGCTTCCTCATCTCAGGGCCTTTGCACTTGCTGTTCTCGCTTCATTGAAAGGTTGTCTTCCATATCTTTGAATGACTCGTTAATTTACATTATTCAGGTCTCTGTTTCAGTATCTGCTCCTCAAAAAACCTTCCCCATCCCTGTGTAATATGCCTTCTGTTCCAATTATTATGGCTGCATAACTAATCACCATAAAGTTTAATGGCTTAAAAAAATAACATTTGTATTGTTCTCACATCTACAGTCTGAACAGGGCTTGGTGAAAACAGTTTACTTCTGTTCTACTCAGTTTGGCTGAGGTGGCCAAAAGGATGGGCACTGGTATCATCTGAGGGCTCATTCATATACATGCCTGACACCTGGACCGAGAAGACTCAACAGCTGGGCTCAGGCATCTGTCTTTGTCTCTTGTGATACTACCACGTGGTCTCTTTATCACAGTTGCTTCAGGTTAGCCAGACTCCAAAAGCACAGGGGAGGGGGAAAGCCAGGTGGAAGCCAAATGGCTATTTGTGACCTAGCTTTGGAATTTACTCATGCACTGTGGTTTCTGCTTTATTCATGTCTGTCAAATTCTATTTACTGGAAACAAGTCACAAAGGACGGCCCATATTCAAGGGGTGGGGGAGTTAAACTTCCCCCTTTTGGAGGAAGAATGTCAAAGATTTTGCAAATATTTTGTGAAAAAAATCATATCTTCCAACTATTCACCCAGTATCCTGCCTAATTTTTCTTCCTAACACTACTTACTGTACGAAGTCACACTCTTTGTGCCTTCTAGACTTGGTCTTCTTTACTGCTGCAACGCCAGGGACTCAAAAACTGCTGGACAAAGAGTAAGCATTTACAAGTACTTGTTGGGTTGATTTGTTTATTGAATAAATCTATTTTCTCTGCAGAACTCAGTTGAATTCCATTTAATGCTATTATTAATTAATTGATTTAATATATGAAATCTGCTTAGAGTAGTGCAGCCCACATGGTTTATGCTTAGTCAATACTAGATGTCATTCCGAATAATAGCTCACATTGATGGTGTGCTTAATACACACCAAATACTTCATATGGAGTATCATTTAATCTCCCAAGAAATATACCAGATGATATTGTTATTATGTCCTTATTTTACACAGCTTCTTAGTGGCAGAACTGGAATTTAAAACTAATCCTGCCTGATTCCAAAGCACAAGCAGCTCTCAATCTTCCTCTATTGTGTATTTTAATCATTTATGTTGGCAAAGTGGCAAGAAGACGGTTTTGGATTGAGAGAACACAGTGCCTTCTCCTGATTCCTCTATTTTACTTCTTTGAGCCTAATTTTCCCCATTAGTAAAAGGGGGGTGATAATACCTATCTGAGAGGGGTACTGTAAGCTTCAAATGAGCTATCTATGAGAGTGGCTTGCCAAAAGTTTACTGCTAATGGAATATCATATAATTCTTAATATCTTCATATGTGTCTGGATCATAGCAATAGATATTTATGTGCATATTTTATACTAATTTATAAATTTTTGTTCCCAGGACATGACTGACCATATTTGTCTATCCCATAGTGCTTTAGACAGCCTAAGAGTTTGATAAACTTTTGAAATTAATGAGTGGGGTCCAAAAATCCTGATGTAAAGAATAATCTTAAAATATGTATATTCTTTATATTTATTTGGCACTCAAATGCCTCAAATTCTTTCAGAAATAGATAGGGTAATTGTCATATAATGACCACTTGGCTTATTTTGCATAGAACCATGAAAGTGGAAAGACAGAAAGAGTGGTTCAAAATTCTGATGTACCTCTTAGTAGAGTGGGCAAATTCCTAAATGTCTCTGTTTTAAGCTTCCACTCCCTCCTCTATAAAATGAAGATCATAATATTAACCTGATGGAGTTGACTAAATGGTATAATGTAAATAGAAGTGCTTTGTAATATATATTAGAAGGAGTCATTGTCTACTCCTTCTAAGTATAAACTAATTGCTACTCATCTTAGAATGAGTGGTATATATTGCTGATTCTTAAAAAATCAAAGTCCTAAATATCCTTTTATTTATGTTTTATTGAGCCTTAATTGATATGTATTGTGTAAGTTTCAGGTGTACAACACTGGTGTGATAAATTTATATACTGCAATGTGATTACTACTATAGTGTTAGCTAACATCTCTATCAAGTCACATAATTATCACTTTTTTTGTGAGAACAGTTAAGATCTAGTCTCAGCACCTTTGAAATTTATAATATGGTATTACTTATTATAATCACTAGGCTGTGCATCAGAACTCCACAACTTATTTACCTATAGGTTGCAAGTAGGTACACTTAAAACACATCACCCCAACTCTCCCACCCACCCCCCAAGACTCTGATAACTACCAATCTACTCTCTGTTTTATGAGTCCAAATTTTTTTAGATTTCACAGATAAGTGATATCATACAGTATATATTTTTCTCTGTCTGACTTCTCTCACTTAGCGTAATGCCCTCAAGGTCCATCCATATTGTTACACATGGCAGAATTCCCTTCTTTCTTGTGGCTAAATAATATTCCATTGTGTATATATGCCATAACTACTTTATCCCTTCATTCATTGATGGATATTTGGGTTGTTTCCCTGTCCTGGCTATTGTGAATCATGCTGCAATAAACATAGGAGTGCAGCTATCTCTTTGATGTCCTGTTTTCATTTCCTTTGAATAAATACCCTGAAGTGGAATTGTTGGATCATGTGTTAGTTCTATTAATTTTTTAAAGGGATCTCCACACTATTTTCCACAGTGGCAGAATGAATTTACATTCTAACTAACAGTGCACAAGGGTTCTTTACATCCTCACCAACACTTCTTACCTTTTGTCTTCTTGATAGCCATTTTAACAGGTGTAAGGTGATATCTCATAGTTTTGACTTGCCTTTCCCCAATGATTAGTGATGTAGAGTATCTTTTTGTGTACCTGTTGGTCCTTTTAGAGATTACTAAAAACATGTATTTTTAAATTACCAAAAAAAAAAAAAAATGAAATCATGAGGTTTATTATGGAACACAGATTTTTCTTCATATTATATAGAAAATTGTTTCTGTGTTTGGACATTACCCACAAATGTTGTAATGGATGCATTCCAAATCCTTGATTATTGTTACCAGGTAGAAATAGGGCCTGCCCTGTGATGAATCCTTTGTTTCCCAAGTATCACTCTCCAATTGCTTCCTTACTAACAGGTGTTTGATTTTGTTTGGAGTGGCAATGTGACCAGCCTCAGGGGGAAATTCATAATGGATTTTAGCCCATGGTATCTTTGTTGTTATTATTATTATTATTAATTTTTTTTTGCTAGATGTCTGCTTTTCCCAGTTCATGTTTAGCTAAAACTGACCATGTAATAAAATTATAGTCAATAAAGTATAAGTGGAAGTCCATACCAGGGCTTCTAGGGAGGAGGTGCTTTCTGATAAGAACCATGTATAAGAGGCAATCCCACAGCTACATTCCTTTCCATTCCTTCCTGTGTGAGGCATTGATGACTTCCTCATATTTGCAGCCATGAGAAATAGGCTAATAAATTTGAAATATGCTCTTATCTAATAGAATCCTGATATAATTGAGGCTCTCAATAACGCTTGCATGGTCTACCTAGACTTCTTAAGTGAACAATAAAAATTCTATGATTAAAGCCACTCTTCATTTGGTTATTGGTGTGGTTACTTGGAGATGAATGCATCCTAACTGACATATACTATCTCAAGAATCCAGGAAATAATGGTCATAAAGTAGAGGCTTTACTTACTATATTGAAACAATAGCATCTTGAAAGAAGTCATTTTGATTTCAGGAAAAATAGGAACAATGAAAAACAACTATGTTCATAAAAAAACCCACTAATTCTAATTCTCTCAGTTTTCAGGGAGCCTAACAACATCCAGAACGTATCCTTCTCATAAAAGACACCCGGTAAGGTTTCACTGATTACATTTGGCGTGACCAAGTGAGAATAAGAACAATGAAAAGAAGAATTTTTAGATTACTGTTCATCAGTCCTACTGACTTAGAAATTTTGTACTCTGTTCAATGTTACTTAGGAATCCCTTATTTTGTATACATTTGCTATTTCAAGTTCTGCAAAGGAACTGAAATCGTTGTAAAAGAACTGAAAGTTCAAGCCATCCAGATCCAAGAGAGTGAAAAGCAGACAGTAAAGTGACCCAGTAGAAATGAAAAGTAAGAGTAAGACCACATGAGGCCAACCTGGAGTTAGCCCTCTGTCATAGAAGAAATAAGGTGCAACTACAGCATCTTATTCATGGAGGGACCAAATGAGATGTACATTTTAAAGAAACCATTCTGACTACAGCATAAATAAGATGGCAGAGCTTGGGGGGAAGTGACCACTCACTTGTCATAATTTAGGCAGAAATAATGGTAATCTAAACGTGGGGCTGGTAAGAAGTGACGATGCTGGAAGACAATTAAAGAACGTATATATGAACAGACAGGGGTTTGTGTTGGATATAGACATGCAGAGAATCAGTAGTTACAATGAGAAAAGCATGTGAATTTCCGATTTAAGAATACCACACAAAAGACAGAGGGACTGTTTGCTGGGATTGGCAAACTAGCCCAAATACTTCAAGGAAATAACATTCAAAGAGGGAGAAAGGTATAGAACACATTGGTGAATATGGTCAACATGGGGGAAGCCTAATGATTGTGGACTGAAGAGGGAGTAGTAGTGAATTCTCAGAGAGTGACGGTACGTTAATCTTGAAGGGATAGAAAAGAAAGGAATTAACTGGAGGAAAATGGAAATGTAAGGTTGAGGAGAAAAAACATTTTTTTTGAACAGGAGAGAGCTGAGCAAGTTTCATGGATCCAACCTGAACAGTGATTATTTTTCAGATCCTATACTACAGATCATACACTACAACAAACACAACTTTTGTTGTTTTCCTTTTCTTAGACTCATTTGGTGCCATTGCAGACAATACAAAAAAAAAGATGGTCAAAAACTACGAGAATTTAACCCCAGAGGTAGCACTGTCACTCAGAAACCCAACGGGACCATTTTTGATTTGGAAAATGAGAGTGCAACCCCACTGGGATTATAATGCTCCTAGTCACCTCTTCCTTAGCAGACATTCCCCAGAGCCTGCTGCTTGCTACCTGCCTTCCCCCTTTGACCAAAGATGCTCCAGGAGGAAAGAGAAATCTCTAGAGTGCATCCTTCCTTCTCAAGGGGCCTTCTGTTTATTTCCTACTCTCACAGAAACCATTTTAGTTTTTGTTTCGCTGGCTTGTGTTGAAGATAGGGCCCTTTTCTACAAATAAGGAATCAAATAGCTCATGGGTAGAATTGTGTATCTGACTTGGAAAACTGACTATATTTGTGGTAGATTGGCTATGTGTTCACAACATCTGTTTCCTTTCTTCCTAAGTACTTAAGCTGGACTACATTCCCCAGCCTCTCTTGCTGTAAGATGAGGTCATGTGGAATACAGAATGTGGGCCGAAATGGTACATCTGACTTAAAACCTTTAAATGTTTTCCCATATTCTTTTTCCTTTCAGCTGGCTGGAATGGATACAATGCCTATATGGCAGACTTGGAAGTTACTTGTTGAAGATAATGGTGTCACAGGATAGGAATGTGTGTCCCTGATTCACCATCTGGAGGAGAGCCATCTGACAATCCGAAATTTTTATCAGTAAGAAATAAATTTCTATTGTTTTAGGTCTCTGAAATTTTAAGGTTATCTATAAAACAATTAGCCAAAATAGTAACAAATATATTATTCATCATAACAAATGTACATTTATCATGGTACTAACATGTGTTATATATTGATTTATTGAATAGCACTCACAATATAACTATGTTATTATTTGATTCTCTTATCAACTCCATGAAGTAGATATTATGCCCATTTTGCCAATGGGGGAGGCTAGGTTTCAGAGTGATTACCAAACTGGGTCCTAACATTCTACAACAACTCTCCAAAGGCCATATGGAAACTGTAGTGTCTTCACCTAAGACACTATTATGAAACAAAGTCCAGAAAGGTTTGCCTCTTCTCTGTGATTTCAACTTCAATGCAAAAGTAAGTTCTTTTTTTTTTTAAAGATTTTATTTATTTATTTGACAGAGAGAGACACAGTGAGAGAGGGAACACAAGCAGGGGGAGTGGGAGAGGGAGAAGCAGGCTTCCCGCCAAGCAGGGAGCCCGATGCGGGGCTCGATCCCAGGACTCTGGGATCATGACCTGAGCTGAAGGCAGACGCTTAACCGACTGAGCCACCCAGGCGCCCCCAAAAGTAAGTTCGTAATTCCTTTCTAAATGTATGTATAAACCAACTGAAGCAGGTATATCTAATATATAATAATTCACAGTATTATAATTCATAATAGCATTTTGATTACCTAAAAAATTAGATGTTCTAGCATGTATAAGAAAGGTCAAACGGTAGAATCTCTTTGAAAATAATAAAAAAGGGAAAGGTTCTCTCATGTTAAAATACGTCTAAGATACAGGGGTATATCACCTAATAAAAACTTTCCAGACTATACTTTTTCTTTGTGTAACCTATTTAAAATGAACAGCTCAAAACCAGCCTTGCTTGACCTAAGAGTATATGCTTGAGTATTATACAATCCTGAATATTCACATTACGGTTCATTGAAAAGGCAATGGGCTTTGCAACAAGACTGACAACAAAAGGAAAAATGACGAGGAAAATTGCCTTACTTATCTGCTACAGTACTCTTGATTGCCAACTGTAATTTTACGGTTCATTATAGGAGGGGAAAAAAGTTTGACCATTAACTTGAATACTTGTATATCGTACTGATACAAAGAATAAGTTGCTTGAAACGCTCTCGAATGAAGCCACTGTAATTGTGTGTTTTTAAAGCATCATCAGTTTTCATCAGTTTTACCCCTGATGTAATTATATGGGGGTAAAATATTTAAAGGTCATCAGACCCTGTAGGATGTGAACCAACCGTAGAAAAGTGAGGATGTTAAAATTACATGGAGTGACACAAGCTATTTTCTGAGTTATCGCTTGATATAGCATGAGATTTGACTGGGTAATTGAGGCAAATGGCATTGCTGTTATAGATGTCATACAGATCAGATTGGGTCAGAAACAACAACTTTAATCACCCCTTAACATAAGAGAACACCAGCCTAAGGTACTGTGGAGATGCCCCATTTAAAATCATATTTCCCCCTTCTACTAATAGTCCTAAACTTCAGGTCTCCAAGGGACACTTCCCTGTGCAAAGCACTTGAGTAGCTTCTTGTTATTCAGAACTGGGGTATTCAAAACTATAAAACTACAGCCACTAGCCACATGTGATTATTCAATTTAAATACGTTCAGCCACATTTCAAGCATCCAAATGATTTTATTTTTTTTTTTAAGATTTTATTTATTTATTTGACAGAGAGAGAGAGAGAGAGAGAGCACAAGCAGGGGGAGTGGCAGGCAGAGGCAGAGGGAGAAGCAGGCTTCTTGCTGAGCAGGGAGCCCAGTGTAGGGCTCAATCGCAGGACCCTGGGATCACGACCTGAGCCGAAGGCAGTCGCTTAACCAACTGAATAAGTAAAATTTAAGTGATGTAGTGTTTTGATTGGCTCAGGGCAAAGAAGGGCTGTTTGCAAAGGGTTTAACCTCAAGGCTGAGGTTAAAGCAAACGTTTATATTAGCTTTGCAAACTATGAAGTCATGATAAATGCAGAATGTATTAAAAAAAAACAAAAACCTTCATTGAAATTCTGCAACCAGGTTGGAAATTGAGGCTGCTTCTTTGGGACAAGGTGACTCAGTCCAGTTAAGTGTGGGATGTTCCATTCTTATTAATATGATTCTTTAATGTTTTTATCCCTTTGTTAATTACAAAAAACGGTTTTTACAAGCTCATAGTAGAACAAAGTTCATATTTCTTGACCTAACATTAAAATCCACCTAGGTCTGACTCTGTCATTCCCAGTAATATCTCTTATTATATTCTTCATCATATATGTTACAATTATGCAAAAATGTTCTCAGAATAGGACCTGTTCTTGCCATTGCTTTGATGTGCACATATACAAATAATTATTTGCACAAATAATCCCCTCTCCCTAGAATGTCTGTCCCACTCCTTCTTTTGAAATCCTTCAAAGCTGAGTTCAAATATCACAGCTTCTTCTTTTTTTTTTTTT
>NC_138369.1:36498395-36554781 GCF_054177405.1 Leptonychotes weddellii
GCCATTCTGATTGGTGAGAGGTGGTATCTCATTGAGGTTTTGATTTGGATTTCCCTGATGCTGAGCGAAATATCACAGCTTCTTCTAAAGGCTTTCCAGATTTTACCTGCTATAGTTAAGCAAGCATTAAACAAATATCCCAGAACACTTGATCTTGATCTTCACTGGGCAAATGATGGACACACTTTCCACTTTGTGTTACACTCATTTGGACATGTGCCCTCTTTACCCCGTACTTGGCCAGCTCCTGGAAAGGAAGGGCCATGCTCTGACTTTATAATTCATTTAAAACAGTCCATTTCAGGATGCCTGGGTGGCTCAGGTCATGATCCCCGGGTCGTGGCGCTCAAGCCCCACACCGGGCTCCTTGCTCAGCAGGGAGCCTGCTTCTCCCTCTGCCTGTAGCTCCCCCTGCTTGTTTTCTCTCTCTGACAAATAAATAAAATCTTAAAAAAATAAAGAATAAAACAGTCCGTTTCACATGGCAAGCTTGCAAAAAAATCTGATGGATGAATATTCTTCTATAATGAAAAAATGTAATCATGTTAGTAATGAAAAAACAAAACAAAACATTCTGCATAGGTTAGGCTGAGAGAGATACTGGGATCTGATGATTTTAAATCCGGCTCTGTCTTCACTTCAATGCCTTTAGTTGTCTGGGTGCCTCACATTCATGCTTTAGTTTGCCTGTGTAGAATACACACATACACACACACACACACACACACACACAGTCTAAATCTGTGCATGCTCGGGAGAAGGAGAGGAAGAAACGTATGACTATTGCTTTAGGGAGTTAGTGCAGAATCAAAACATCTGCATGGCTCCTACTAAACCACTCTATGTCTAATTTGGTAACAGCATCCGGGAACCAGCATCCGTACTAACATCAGATTGACTTGGAAGAAGTCTCCTCTGCATCCATCCATCCATCTGTCCGTTCATTCACTCATTTTCAACACATATAATTCATGCCAGACATTGCTAGGCAATGGATATATATAATGGAAAATTATTAAACACATTTTGTAGGCCATATATAACCATAAATTGGGAAGGCAGATCAGTTGATCCTTTGAGGAGCTATTCTAAAATCATCTATCTTACTACTACCCTGTTATAGTATCAGAAACACTAATTTTTCTAAGCAATAATAAAATATATCTTACATAGGAAATGCTACCATAATACCATAAGGAAACCAAAAATCAAGATTTGGGAAATACTACTTTCTCATTTAATTTTTTTTTAAATACCGAGGTACCAGGAACACAAAGACATTTTGTGCTTATTTTTCCCTTAGTTCAAAAAGAAAAAAAAAAAAAAAAGGAGTAAGAAATACAGCATTGTTTTCCAAACTCTCCTAATAAGAATCACACACACAAAAAAGGTTTTCAGGTCAGATCCTAGGGATTATGATTCAGTGGGTTTAGAGAAAGGTCTATAAACCTATAGGGTTTTGTTTTTATAAAAGGTCCTGGTGATTATAAGGAAAGTTTGAGAAATTCTCTCTGATTTAGATCTACCTTCACACTTCAAAGTGTATAACAATCACTGGGAGGCTTGTTAAAAAATTCAAATTGTAGGGTCTCACCTCTAATGCTTCTGATTCAGCAGATCTGAGGTCTGGCCCAGGAATCCGAAATTTTAATGAGCATTTCCAGGTAATTCTGATGCAGGTATACAGACCAAAATTTGAGACTATAGATCTCAGTCATGAATTATGTGAGTTTAGAGGTCGTCGAGTTGATGGCTAGAATTCCAGCAACCAGAACAGAATGGGAGCTCAGTAACTATGCTGAATCCAATGAAAGTGTCCTAGGATGTGTGTTGTAATTATTTTTTAAATCTAGATAAAGGCATTGTTTGTTTGGGTATAGTAAATGAACTGATTTACTAATAAAATCACAAAGGTTAATTTATGCCAATACTATCTCAGTCTCTTCAGTACTTTGATGTTCCCATTCATTTATTCACTTACTCCGCAAATACTTCTTGAGCTCCTACTATAGGCCAGGGCCTCTGTAAGGAACTGGGGATACAGCAGTGAACAAACAGACATGTTTACTATCCTGCTGGAAGCCATGGCCTAGGTGGGTTTTCTGCTTATCTATTAATAGGTAATGAACCATTCCAAAACTCCTGGGCTAAAACCCAACAGTCACTTATTCTGCTCACAAATTTATACTTTGAATAGGGGCAGTAGGGCAATTTGTCTCTGTTTCTTTTTTTTTTTTTTAAGATTTTATTTATTTGACAGAGAGAGACACAGCAAGAGAGGGAACAGAAGCAGGGGGAGTGGGAGAGGGAGAAGCAGGCTTCCCGCGGAGCAGGGAGCCCGACGCGGGGCTCGATCCCAGGACCGTGGGATCATGACCTGAGCCGAAGCCAGACACTTGACGACTGAGCCACCCAGGTGCCCCAATTTGTCTCTGTTTCAACATATGGCATCATCTTGGGTAACTAACTGTCGCTGGGAAATCCAGTGTCAAGAGGCTGGTTGGTGCTTGGTGCTGTCCACAGGGAGCTCAGTCGGGCTTTCAGCTGAGGGCCTGGTCCCTCTCTGTGTGGCTGCTTGGGTTCCACACAGCGTGGAAGTACCAGGGTAGTGGACTTTTTACATGGGCGCCGGCTTTCCTCAAAAACAGTGTTCAGCAGGACAAGGCGTGGGCTAGCATGCTCTGAGTTAGCCTCTGAAGTCACAGAATACCACTTCCATTAAATTCTATCGGTCAATCAAATCACAGAGGCTGTCCCAGATTCATAAGGTGGGGACTTCTCCAACTCTCAGTGGGCAGAGTAGCAAAGAATTTTCAGCCATCTTTAATTTACCACAGGGTGAGACAGATATTTAACAATGAACTAAATACACTTGTAATAAGTACCACTAAGAAAAAGTATCTGGTGCTGTGAGAACATAAAACAGAGGGAGGTAATTAGGAAAGGACCCCCTAAGGAAGTAATATTAAAGATGAGACAGACTCCATGTCTCAGTGCCACATAAAATGCAAGGAGGTAGTAATTAGAAAGCAGGTAGAATAATTAGGCATAAGAAATGAGGGTAAAAATAATAAGGGCTAGTCTTAATTATGTGCTTTCCCTGTGCCAGACACCGTTTCCAGACTTTGCATGCATTACCTCATTTAACCCTCACAAAGATCCTAGGTTATAAGTAATCATATTCCCATTTTATGCAAGCTGAGAAATAAAGAATTCTCCAAGATTACACAGCTAGTGAGTGGCAGAACTAGGGTTTTAGTGCCTTATTGTATTGCAGAAATCTGAGAGTATGGGTAACCTGGTATCAAAGGCTCTCACAGTGAGGGGCCATGAATAGCTTGCAAATTCCAATGGGGGAGCTGGAACCTGAAGAGAAAGTTAGGCTGAAAGTAAGAGTGAGCAAACGCCAAAGACGAACTTCATCTCCTGCACCCCTGGCTCTGGTGGAGGGTTGTAATTTTCTCTCACAGCAGAGTTTTAGAAGGAGATTGAAAAATAACAGCTGGACTCCTATTTTTAAGCAGGGAAGGGGAGTCATTTCCTTTGATCTGGTTCCATTTCCCCACTCAGATTTTCTTAAAGCCCAGAAAGACCCTAACTGCCTCTCTCCCCAGGGACAGTGGAAATGGATACTCTTCTTCGGAACTGGACAAGATTTGCTAAGTAAGTGATACTCCTTCAAATAAACCTCAAAATGTCTAAGTCACTTGTGTCGGTTTCCACAGGCCTGGTGACAGTTCAGTGAATGTATCACCTAGTGACGTGGTTCTTAGGATCTACAGATGTAATACTTCATCTGGGCCAGTGTGATATACTATCAGGTCTGTGTTGCTCTGATGATGTATTACTTGGTAAAATAAGGTTAGCTGTCAAAAACTCATTCCAGGGAACTGAAAGTTTGGCTGGGGGAGAAAAATTCATTTCAGGCTTTAAAAAAATACATTTTTCATTTAAGTGCAGGGAGAGATGACATGGCTAGAGTCAAAAAGCTTGAGGGCCTTGTGCACCCTGATGGAAAACACATCTTTCAATACAGACAACTCAGGGGAAAGGTAAGGGCCAAATCAATGAAGCCAGAGACTTCCTTTTGTGGGAGCCAGTTATGTACAATTGTGGAATGGTGCAACATGGGGGACTTTTCTTTAACTTCCCACTGCTCTGTCCTTGAGACAGAATAGGCTGGAAACACTATTTAAGTAGGTATTTCCAGAGACTAAGTTTTCATAATAAACATCTGGAATTAGGGATTTGTACATGGGCTAGAGAAGCCTTATTATTTAGCATATCCCTATTTATGGATGCTTTAACAACTGTTGTTTTACAGAGGGTGATAATATATTCTAAAATGATCTTTAATACTGATATTTCAAAATCTGTTCTTAAATATGTGTGTGTCATCTGAAATTAAAAAAAAAAACTGTCTTTCAACATTTTACTTGCTTTCAGATGTGCTGACTAATCTTGGGACTTAATTTATACTTATCACTAAATTCAGCTTTGAAACCCACCTACTTTTAACTTCTACCTGAGCTTAATATTTTCATGACAATGTGAAACTTCAATAATAAGGTTTCAGAGAAAATAAGTACCTAAAAAAATAAAACAAAAACCACAAACAAATAAAACAAAATAAAACCCCTCAGGGAACCAAATGGAAGAACTATTTCTTTTAGGTAAAAAAAAAAAAGCAGGTTGTTAAGAAGTTCTAAAGTTTTAGAGTTAGGGTCTGAATTTGGTAACAGTTAGACTTTTTTACTTGTCTAGAAGATAGAAGAGAAGAAAAGATCATCTATTGATCACTGAGGTGAATGTTACTTCCTGATACTAAGACTAAGAATCATTCAATAAAAGACTGTCGGACTAAAGCAAAAGAGCCAAACAGTGATTGTAAAACCAAAATATTTATATTTATTCTTTGTTTTCTCTTTTTAAAATACAATAGAGATAAGATAGAATGTTATTTCATTTTCCAACATTAGAGAATAATCAAAGTGTTTTTAAATTTTGTCTGCAACAATCTGTTCTAATTAATACCCGCATGACCCCAATATATCTTGGTATGGGGATGGAGTGGGTTAAGGTGTGTTGGAAAGAATGATCCAATTAATTATCTAAAAATGGATATAAAAAAAGTCATATAAATTCACTAGTTATTTTGTGATAAGTTCATGTATTAACATTAGTTTAGGCCTCAGAGTAACTTTTCAACTAACGAGCCCATAAACAGTAATTTTATTGTCAAATAAAAATTGCAATTGCTCAAAAAAAAATTGCAATTGCTCATAGAGCCTTTCACCACTTCTTTGCCAAAAGAAAATATAGCCTTGGGAGAAGAAGACTTTTAAATATATCAACTGGTATATACTTCTAAAATTCCTTTTTAATTTAAATACACTCTTACTTTATTTAAAATTCCTAGGATTTTTCTAAAGTGTTTTTGAAGGAAAGACCCCAGAGAGTTTATTATACCATATCACATTTTCTTAAAAATGTCAATGTGATGGATATTTTAATTATTTAGTATTTTTTGATGAGTTTAGAACTGGTGATTTGTTACCTGAAAAACTGACAATGATGGATTAAACTCGATTTATATTGATGATGAGGATGATGATGATGGTGGTGGTGGTGATGGTAATAAAAATAATAATCTGGTATTGTTAAAAAAAATCTGTTTGTGTTTAAATGCCCAAAACAAATCACGCAAAGCTGAGATAAAGGAAATGCAGGATGGATGGTGGATAGATAGATTCTTTATTTAAAGGAGGAGAGAATGTGGGAATTTAAAGCATCAGAAGTCTTATAATTAAATACAAATGTAGTGAGGTTGTAGGGAAATATTTTTAAATTTAAAAATATAGAAAAATTAAAGGAGCATTTTGAATGAACTGGAGACCCCAGTATGTGGAAGTACAGGAGTCTGGAAAGAGACTGTCATAGATGACATGAGAAACTCTGGGACATCCTCTCATCTGAGAAATGAATTTTGAGTGACTTGAGAAAGAGAGGAATATATAAGTCAGAGTGGCTTACATTGAACTGGTAGGGGCTATCTGAGTGGAATTTTTACAGAATGACATAGGAAAGTATTTAAAATTGCAGACCTAAAGCTGGACCTGTGTATTGCCCAACAGAGCAGAGTACGTGTGTTTGACTCTTCATCTAAGACTAATGTGACCGAGGGTGTCAGAATGGAGATCTGTCACCATCACCTTACCAGGTGCCTGGAGGACCTGGCACAAGGTTAGACTGCATTGTTAAATGTGAGGACAGTACAGGAAGTTATAGGCACTTGATGATAAAATAATATTGAGTATACTTCAAAGAGCCATTTGCCTGTCCTATGGCACCTTTACCAATTTGATAGTTACCTTAAAGGAAAAAGTTTCAAATGCACATTCTTTTCTTACATGCCTCACTGTTTCGCAGCATACTCCTGGGAGTATTAAGAATGATTTCAGGTGCTATGCCGGAGACATCTATTTTTAAGCTGACTTGTTTTTCAAATATATTAGAAAAATATATGACCAGATCATGAAACTCATGATTTCACAAGAATCATTGCTTAAAACAAGGTCAAATCAATATTTAAATAAATTTAGAAAAAATAGTGAGTTTGCATTCATTAAAAATGTTTAGGTAGTTCACAGGAGTAGAAAAAAAATAGTCAAGAGGTTGTTAAGTGAAAGACAGAGAATGGAGAACCCCTGGTTCCATATCTTTCTTTCGTCCTATAGCCTTTCATGTCTCTGATACATTCTAGATTTCATGATTCTGTTCCCATTCTCTCTCACCACTTACCACATAATTTGAGACCCAGTGAAAAATGGAAATACAAGGTTCCCTGTATAAAAATTATATAGAGTTCCAAGGGGGTGCCAGGAGAGCATTAAATCAAGGGTGGGGTTCTGGGCACAAGGCCCAGTGCAACCGCAGAGGTCACGCACCCATGAAGGGGGCTCTACTCCCTCTCCGTGTGAAGAGACAGGGTAAGCTGGGATCTGCCGAAATTAGATGTTAGTCTTTGCCATAGGAAATCTGAGATGCAGAGTCAGAAAATCTGTGGAGGCGTGTGTGTGTATATGTGTGTGTGTTTGGTGGGGGGAGGAAACAATACCTCCCATTGTTTCCCATGGAAAGTTGGAGCAAATATATAACACAACTCTGAAAAACCCAAACATCAAAACTTCCTCTCTTGTTGCATATGTAATTCTGTGAATTACAGAAACTGGGGTCCAAATGGTGTTCTTTGGAAGATCTCAAGGCTGCATATTGCTCTTTCCTGTGAAATCTCCTATTCCATATGGATAAACAAATTTCCCAAGTTACTTTTTTCTACGTTAACTTGGGACTCTCAGGTCATCACTGCTAGGAAAAATGGCATTTCAGCCTCAGTGCATAAAATGGGAGATAATATAACAATTGTTTTCTTCTCCAGGCTCATTTAACCTTAAATCCCATCAAAGCTGCAGAAATCGGAATGTTCTCTCAATCTCTCTCTCTTTCTCTCTCTCTCTCTCTCTCTCTCACACACACACACACACACACTCTCTCTCTCTCTCTCACACACACCTATCCCTACCCCTCATTTCATGTTCTACCTTCAGGTCTCAGCTTAAAGGACATCTCCTCATTTTGCATTTCTGAAGCCCAAGGGTATTGGTCCTGCTCTGTGTGCCTTGCTACTTTGTCCTCCTCTGTGATCTTCCCTAGAAAAACACTTGCCGTGTTGAAGTTGCTGGCTTGCTTTGTCTGTTTTCCGCCATATAATGAGATGTGTGAAGGCAGGACTATATCTAGTTGACTGCTTGTTCTCTATATTCTGTCAAAGTTCCTGGCATATTACACATACTCCATACATAATGGTGAATGAATGATTGAATATTTAATGCATCGTTTAAAATATATGTGAGAGGTGAGAGCATTAAGAATGTCTATAAAAAAATGTTTCTAACTAGAAAAAAAAAAAGAATGTCTATAAAAAGACACAAATCAAATGACCATATTTTTAGTGCTTATGACTTTTACATTATGGTTTCCATATTAATTCCATATTAATGTTTAGACATTTATAAGTATCTTCATCCTTATACTCTGGATTCATACTGTACCTTTCATATAAAGGATTGCTTTTTAAGATATTTTCAATATTTTTTAATGTCTAGTTTCAAAACAGATTTCATATTGAACATCTGTGCACACCAAACCAATAATTTTATTGAAATTTTCACAATAAATGTGTATTTATTATAGTTCTTAAGTAACATTTAAAAAAAGTCACCAATATTTGCCTTTTAAATTTATAAACCATGTTTGTGGTCCATTGTTGTCATATGTAAACTTACTCTTCTGCCCCATGTAAACAACAGTTTTATTTTGTGTAACATTTTCTTGTAATAATGGTGACATATGGTAATTCATGTGATAATTTGATTGCTTAAATATAAGTCACAATGAACTTCAAAAATGCAATCTTTTTGACCTTCTAGCTCTAGAGTTTATTGCCTTGATGTTAGATGCCTTTGGGTGTTATAAAAATATCCATTCCTGAGACTCTTGATTCCATAAACTCTGGACTTGGATTCAAGTATTAGCTATAGATCAACAAATTAATAATCCAATGGGTCTTCCTGCTTATGCATATAACATTCATAGATTGTGTATGATTATATTATTGGGTTCATGTGGAAAACTAAATACATTTTCAACTGTCTTAGAGAAGTATTCAATCATTAAGAAATTTTGCAATAAGGGGTGCCTGGGTGGCTCAGTCGGTTAAGCAGTCTGACTCTTGATTTCGGCTCAGGTCATGATCTCAGGGTCCTGAGATCGAGCCCTAGTTCGGGCTCCGCTCTCAGCAGGGAGTCTGCTGAAGATTCTCTCCCTCTCCCTCTATCCCTCCCCCTGCTCGCATGCACTCTCTCTCTCTCAAATAAATAAACAAAAATTTAAAAAAAATTTTGCAATAATAATATGGTATAATGGCTTAAGAAATCTATGAGCTATATGCAAATCAGGTGGATAAATTAAGCTTTGCAGAAAAATATTTCTGCCAGTGAGGTATCCTGTCAAAAGGCTTTGGAAGATCTGACAAGGGGATGGACAATCTGAATCTTCTGGTGAAAAATATGTTTAAAAATAACCGAGATTCATCACAAATGTTCTCTGCCTTTCTCCATGGAAAGTAAGGGGCTGAAATTGCTGTAATAAAAATAAAAGTGGGTTCTGTTCTTAAATGGGGATAAATAGGGACTTATAGTAGGTGATGTCTGACTTCCTTTGGATCTGCACAATTCATTTCTTACATCTTTTCTACATCAATAGTCAAACTTCATTAGAGATAAAATACTTAACCTTAGTAAACATATTTTCTTTGCCATTTCCTCTCCTCTCCAGTGTTGGTATTGAACACAAAATGTATTTCCTCAAAGACCATCCTTTACATAACAAGGGCGAACATAAGGACCCTTTAAAAAACAAACAAACAAAAAGATTTTATTTATCTGTTTGTTTGTTTATTTATTTATGAGAGAGAGCATGAGCATGTACATGAGCAGGTGGAGGGGCAGAAGGAGAAGGAGAGAGAGAATCTCAAGTGGATTCTGCCCTGAGCACAGATCCCTATGACCCTGAGATCACAACCTGAGCTGAAACCATGAGTTGGATGCTTAACCAACTGAGCCACCCAGGCGCCCCCATAGTGGGGACCTTTTGACTTTCAGCAAAGAGAAGCACAGAGTTACAAATCTAGTGCCTTGATATCAGAAAACCTTTTTCACATGCTGGCACCATCATGATCAAACTCTAAGACCTTCATCAGTAACTTCACTTCCATTTTTTTTTAAGAATTCATTTTTTAAAGTAGTTTTAGTTTTACAACAAAATTGAGAGGAATGTACAGAGATTTCCCATATATCCCTTGCCCCAACAGATGCATAGCCCCCCATTATCAATATCACTTACTAAAAAGGTAGCTGATGCTGCTTCTTTTTTTTTTAACCAAGGATGAACTTATATTGACATATCATAATCACCGAAAGTCTGTAATTTACCTTAAGGGTTCACTCCTGGTGTTGTTATGTCTTTTGGGGTTAGACAAATTATAATGACATATGTCCATAACTATAATACCATACAGAGTATTTTTACTGCTCTAAAAATTTCCTGTGCTCTCCCTATTCAACCCTCCTCCACCTCTACCCCTGGTAACCTCTGCTCTTTCTATTATTTCCGTATTTTGCCTTTGCCAGAATGTCATCTAGTTGAAATCACTTAGTATGTAGACTTTTCAGGTTGGTCCTTTCACTTAGTAATAAGAATTTAAGATTCACCATGTCTTTTCATAAATTGACAGCTCATTTTTTTTTTTTTTTTGGTGCCGAGTAACATTATATTGTCTGGATGTACCACAGTTTATTTACCCATTTACCTACTGAAAGACATGTTGATTGCTTCCAAATTCTGGCAATTATGAATAAAGCTGCTGTAAACTTTGATGTGCAGGTTTATATATGGACATACTTTTTTTAAATTTTGTATTTAAATTCCAGTTAGTTTAATTCATTTGTGTAAATACCAAAGAGTAAAATTGTTAAATCATATGATAAAAGTGTGTTTAGTTTTCTAAGAAACTGCCAAATTGTCTTTCAAAGAGGCTGTACCATTTTGCATTCCCAATAGCAATGTATGAGAGTTCTTGTTGGTCCACATCCTCACCAGAATTTGGTGTTGTCATTGTTCCAGCTTTTCACCATTCTAATATGTTTGCAGTGGTATCTCTTTGTTGTAATCTGTATTTCCCTGATGATCTATGATGTGGGGCATCTTTTCATATGCTTACTTGACATCTATTTATCTTTTTTGTTGAGGTGTCTGTTAAGGTCTTTGGTCCATTTGTTAATCGGGTTGTGTTCTTATTGTTGAGTTGTACAAGTTCTTTGTACATTTTGGATGAGTCTTTTCTCAGATGTGTCTTTTAGCAAATATTTTCTCCCAGTCTGTGGCTTGTCTCCTAACTCTTTTTGTCTTCCGCAGAGCAGAAATTTCTAATTTTTACAAAGCCCAGCCTATTAATTATTTGTTTTGTGAATCGTGTCTTTGGTGTTGTATCTAAAAAGGTATCACCATACCCAAGGTCATCTAGGTCTTCTCCTTTGTTATCTTTTAGAAGTTTTATTGTTTTGCATTTTACACTTAGGTCTGTGATCCATTTTACGTTAATATTTGTGAAGGGAATAAGATCTGTGTCTAGGTTCATTTTCTGCATTTGGATATCCAGTCATTCAGACACCATTTATTCAAGAGACTATCTTTGCTCCCTTGTGTTGTCTTTGCTTTTTTCCCCAAAGATCAGTTGGCTATATTTTGAGGATCTATTTTGGGCTCTCTTTTCAGTTTCAATGATCTTTTTCTATTCTTTTGCCAGTATCACACTGTCTTGATGACTGTAGCTTTATAGTTAAGTCTTGAAGTTGGACAGCATCAGTCTTCCAACCTTGCTCTTCTCCTTCAATATAATGTTAGCTATTCTGGGTCTTTTGCTTTTCCCTATTGCGTTATTATATCAAATAATACTTCCAACTTTATGAAGAAGTGTTACTGTGATTCTCAGAAAACTAGGGCTTAAGCCATTAAATAACTTGCCTAAGGTCACAAAGGTAATATGTTTTGAAATGAAAATTCACTTGTGGGTATTCTGATTCTGAAATCCATTTGCATTTTTAATGCTTGTTTAAAGATCAGCACTAGTATTTCAAAATTGAGGCACTGGAAGGAAATACATTTATGTTTGTGTTTATGTATTGCCATGAAGAAAATGAAGATTTAAAATAAGCTTTTAGAAGAAATCTAATAACAAAGAGTAGGTCAAAGGATCAACAGTAGAAGATTGTTTTATCTGTAATTCCTCTACATTTCTGTCATTTTGGAATCATACTAACATTAAGAAATTAGTTCAAAGATGAATTTATCTGAATGGACTATATATAACCTTTCCTATCACTCCCACCCAACTTTCCTGTTCAATACAGACACATATGTCATATATTATATGTAAAAAAATAATTCTATTTTATAAACTTAGAATTCCTGAAAGAAGGTGTATACTGAAAAGAATTGAGCTTGCCTAAAATTTATATAACTGTCACAACCAATAAAATACTTACTGGTATGACTTACAAACCTATGGAAAATAAAGATTAAAAATTAAAAGTTCAAATTCAAGTATGATGAATATGAATGTCAGGAAATGTGCACAGTTAATATTGGGCAATACCTTAACATTGGATTGGAATCTTTTTGCTTCTTTTTCCTCACAGGTTCATGTGATTTTTTTTTTTTTAAGATTTATTTTTATTTTTATTTATTTGAGAGAGAGCAAGAGCAAGAGCGAGAGAGAGAATGAGCAGGGAGAAGGGCAAAGGGACAAGGAGACGCAGACTCCCCGCTGAACAGGGAGCGTGATGCGGGGCTCAATTCCCGGACTCTGACATCATGACTTGAGCTGAAGGCAGACGCTTAACTGACTGAGCCACCCAGGCGCCTGTCATGTGATTTTTGAAAGAACAACTTCTTATTCAGGAAAAGAGGCTGACAGACTTGAGCTATAGCCTCTAGTAAAGTTTGGTTGCCAACTACCATTAACTACATTAATGTCACAAACTCTTGAGAAACAAAGCCCACAAGTCTCTGATTGGACATTTGGAGTGTCTAAAATAATTGGTAGTGATATTTACTAGTTAAAAGCTTGGGCTTTAGAGTCAAACAGATCCATGATTTGGATCTGAGGTATATTCTTTATTAGCTGTGTGATTTTGGGCAAGTTAACTAACCTCAGTGACCTTATCTGTAACATGTGATTAAAAAGCTTCTCTTGCATGGTGATTTGATGAATTAGAAGGAGATAATTCAGGTGAAGTGAATATGTTCATAATGCAGCATATAGTAAGCACATGAAGCATACTGGGTATTCTAATTATCTGTTGTTATAATAAAAATGGTTTAAAATGAGTGTTGTCTCAAAGCTGATTATCAGGGCTTATGTATTGTAGTAAGAAGCTAAAAAGTATTACAGCATCTTGTACACTTATTTTAGCATTTTAATTTTTGAAAACATTATATCCTATTTAAAAACTGTCTAGATTGTCAATGGCCAACTTGAAGAAAGTTTTTAAAACTAAACTGTCAGAGATAGTATAGGCTATTTAGAAACTTTTCCAACCTCTCTTCATTCTATTTAATACATTAGTATAACCTGTATGGGCTGATCTAAGGACCAAGGACACTCAAACTACCTTTACATTTACCAACAAGACAGTCAGAGTTTGCTCTCTCAAGGCCAATGTGTGAAGGAATTCAGTGTGAAGGGAGGGACAGTGGAACTTTTGATCAAACCATTGATTCTTTTCTATGACAACATATATGTGGCCTATAATTTTTCACTTCCTCATTTGACTGTGAGACATTGGAAATTGTGAGGAAATTTATCCTCTGTCTTCTTTAGCCAGATGTATCTACTTATTTCTGTGGGCAATCCTAGTTAACAGGCACTCTGAGATTAAATTATGCCCTCTGAAAAATATGAATGAGAAGCCATGCCTCAGACTTAACTTTCCCACTTAAGCTATTGTGGGTCCCATGTATTGATTGCTTTGAATTATTGCCAAGTCATCAAGGGATATATTAACATTTGAAAATACGTGAGACATGAGTTATTTTAAAACTATCATATTAACAAAAGAAAGTCCAGATGGTTTCTACTCAATATTGGTGAGAGTATTTTAAGGAAAGTGGCCACACACTGCATTACCTATTTACCCTTTGGCCAGTAGGCTGGCTTTCTGCTGATTTTTCTTAAGAGTGAGGTAGCATCTGGGACGCCTGGGTGGCTCAGTCAGTTAAGTGTCTACCTTCGGCTCAGGTTATGATCCCAGGGTCCTGGGATCGAGTCCCGCATCGGGCTCCCTGCTCTTCAGGGAGCCTGCTTCTCCCTCTGCCTCTGCCTCTCTTGTCTCTCATGAATAAATAAAATCTTAAAAAAAAAAAAAGAGTGAGGTAGCATCTCTTCCAAACAGCCCCAGAAAATTTCTCCTCTTATCTTATTGACCCACATTTTCTGAGAACCTCCATTCCTTAACCAGTAATTGGCAAGGCGAATAGAATTGTGATAATTTAATTTAAGCACAACAAAGTCCTCTTGGAACTGAGGTCAATCCAACCCAAATGATATGGGAGGTGGTTGAAAAGATGCTGGGGGTCAACTCTACAATATCCACCACTTGTAGTAGACAGTGTTTTGGTGTTTGTCTACCTCTTTCTTTCTGAGTGTATCAAACCTGTTCTCATCCACGCGTTATTGAGTAACTGAGGGTACATGTGTTGACCAAATTGCCTAGCCACAGTTAATTGATTTAGAAATGGACTACTTTATACCTGCTTAAGCACTCAAAATCCCTTCCTTTCAAATTGGGACGGAAGATAAAGAGGCTATTCTCTCTCTTGGATGCTTGCGTGAAGAAGTCATAAAAATTTAGCAGCTGAAGCCAGTGGCCACTCTCTCAACTAGGTAGCAGAGAAAGCTACTATTCAGTAAGACAAAAGAATAAATCATGTAGAAAGAAATAAAATAGAAAGTACACAAAAAATAACAAAAATACACAAAATTCCATGATTCTTTATAGCACTCCAGTCCCTTACTGTAGTCATTTCTAAGCCCAACCCAATATCCTTATTCTAAATCTCCCTTCTTGATTAAACTAAACTCAGATGAGTTTTCATTGTTTGATACCAAAAGAATGCTAAGGAAAACAGACATCCTTCGCTTAGATAACAGACCTCCTTTTCTTTCCTACAAATTACACTTTTTCTACACACACACACACACACACACAAATATGTTCAAAGTATATGGGAAGTAATTTATTACCAGGGCTAGAAAGCTTAGAATTTTAGATATGAATTACTGACTTGAGGGTTTTATTTTTCTTGGGATGATGTAGAGAATACAGGACCCAATAAGGCAAAAGCCTTAATTTTTTTAATATTCATAATGAGATATGGTTTGGTATGATCATAAGAGGAGATGGATTTTGGAGGAAGCAGACAGTGATGTTAAAGTAAGAACTTGTGGTTCATCTATAAAATCTTTATAAAAACTTACCTTCAGAGTGAGACATATTTTCTTTCTGCCTCTATCCTGAAGTCAGACTTAGCTCCTGGGTTTGCTATGCAGAAGAATTGGTGGCTTCTCAACATCATTCAATTCTTCTAGAAGTGTCGCAACAACCAGGAGAGGAGGGTGAGAGTTATTGACGTTCCAGGCCCCTAATACATAAGCAGCAATATGTTGTGAGTGAATGGTTAAAGCAAATCAAGTTGAAAAATACCATAAATTTCATATTTTGACTTTGATGTCATAGGAAATTTTTTCTTATGCTTTTAAGTACCAGTCCTATACTTTTATTTATAGAACATAAAATCGCCATATTTAAACTTAGAATCATTTACACTGGAATCTTTTAGATCTTTGCTACTCAAAGTGTGATCCAGAAATCAGCAGCAATTGCATCATCTGGGGGTTTATGGAAATACAGAATCTCCCTACCCTTACCAGTTGAATAAGAATCTATATTTTAACAAAATCCCCAAGTGTTTTAATGCACATTAAAGCTCAGGAAGCATTGGGTTACATGATATGTTTTTTTGATGTTGTTTTGACACTATGAAATAGAATAAGCCTAGCCTTGATAAAATGTAGTATTTTCCACTTACACTTCATCATTTATTTCTTGTCACAGATATTTATAACTAATTTGCTATGCTAAATCACAGAAATTGGTAATCAAATGAGATAGGCTCTAAACCGAAACATTGATGAAAGTGATATTTAAAAACATAATAAAGATTTTTAAAGAGATAATGCTCAACTATGGGATGTCAGATAGTTTTATGTTATGGTATTTATGTGCAGGAAAAGCATGATTCTTATACTAAATGAATTATAGAGATCTATAAAACTACCAGATGTATTGATTATTATGTTTGTTGGTGTTTGTGTATAGCACTGGCATTCTTCAGGGCATATCAGTTGGTTTAGAAGATTTTAAGATGTATTCTTTTAATATTAATGATATCATATTATCTCTTGATATTAATTGGAATTAAATCCAGAAAAATCACCAACTGTATTAGCAGTTGTGCATGAGTATCTCAGAATGTGCTATTATTTCAATTCTGGGAGTCCTCATAAGATCATTTTCCTTCAGAATTAAAATTGTATATTGTGCCACATGGCTATTTATAGCTTTAAGGGGGAACAGCTGTTTATCAATCATTTAATTACAATGAATTAAAATGTATAAATAATCATCTACACTCTATTAAAGTTGAATATATTGATAGGAAATTATAGGTGAATATTAGTCTTAGCACCATACAAACCAGGCTCTGGTTACGTAGATCTCACATTTCATCCTTCTGTTGCACCCAATTAACTCATTATTCTCCAAAGGCTACATGAAGTAAAAATTCTTCCAATAACCAAATCTAAGGGGGAATTTTACCATATTCTTTTTGTTTTGTTTTTTTTTTAAGCATGAATATATTATTTTAATTTGAATTAGTTCTCTCAACAAATATTTGTGTAGCCCCTATGTGAAGAACATAGTCTGAGTACTGGGACAATGGGAAAGCAAATTACAAAGAAACAACTTCAGAGCATAAGCAGAATATGTGTATGCCCATCTTTGTGTGTGTGACCATCATTGAAAAAAAAGGCTAATCATTCTGTCTAATTGCTATTGTCTATATATTTCAGGCACTAGATAATAATGTAAATAAGTATTACTAGTAACAATAGGCCTTACTAAGCACTGATACGATGTCCGTAACTTTATTAAGCATTTCTATTTCACTGTCTTCTCGAACTTACTAAAAATCCTATGAATTAGATAATATATGCTATTTCTTTTTGCACACCAAAAAACAGAGGCTCAGGAATGTTTTGGATATCTTATTCAAGATTACAGAGATAATAAGGGCTGGATCCAGAAATCACAGCCAATGTGCAGGGTGTGTGTGTGTGTGTGTATTAAAAAACTGTGAGCAAGCAGCAAATAAAGGCCTCAAAAACAATATAGAAAAGCTCATTCTAGCAGCACCACCCTTGACCAAGTAGTGTACCCCTTCTAGCAAAGAGGTATAAGAGACAAGATTGAACCTTAGTGTTTTTCAACATGCACAGGTTCCGTCTTTTGGCCTCCTTTCAAGAAGAGGATGATATTTTATCATAGGCAATACCTCTCCAGTAGTATAAGTTTCTATCCTGTGACAGTATAAAAATTAATTTTCCTAAAAGGTAGAGAAGGAAAAGAAAGTTTGAGTATGCTTATAATGTCTGCAAGAATGCACCCATTGCCACTTTACTTCATTCTCTTCTTCCTGGACTTTTTTTCCACAGGATGCCTCTGAGCGTTACTTTCTGACTTGATGATTTTCCTAGAAAAAATAATAATACCCTTGCAGGCCAAAGATGGAGAGGGCTGACTGACAGTAGTCAATGGTGCTAGATACTCATGTTTTTCATTGTTCCACAGCTAAACTTTTAAAGCAGAAAACGTAAGGCAGGCAACCTTGTATGTCCTCTGAGGGCCTTTAAAGTGACTCACATATACTTTGTTTTGCAATCACATGGGTCCTGTTAAAGCAGAGGAGTGACTATTTTTATCTAACTGGGTTAGAGTTGGACTCCCCATAGAGACATAAAGAATGGGAATCTAGACCATCATTTTGGAGGTACTTTCAACTGAAAGAACATTAATGCTGGAGGCTTGAACAGGAGTCTTCTTGGTATGGGTTCTCCTGTATGGTTCTGCATGAAAGACTCACTGCTACCTGTTGTTGTTAAATAATACAAGGACCACTGATTTTCTTCTTTCTTTCTTTCTTTCTTTCTTTCTTTCTTTCTTTCTTTCTTTCTTTCTTTCTTTCTTTTGTGGTGTAATGAAGTTATGCTTGTTTTGCAATTTTATGAGTGGTCTCTACATTTTGCATGGTTTAATATGTTATATATTAAGATTCAATTGTCATTCTCTACCGCCTACTTCTAGCACATTTGTAATTGGGAGGAACTAGTTCATTTAAGCCAAATTAATCACACTCTGCCTGAATTAATATTTGTTGGCATGATTTATACTAATGGCTACTTCACATTTTTGGTCCCTTCCCTTCCCTTTTTCCCTGCTATCATTAAGCCCAGTTGTACCTTATTATAAGAAGACAAAAGAAAGAAAAAGAAAGGAAAAAAAAAAAAAAACTGGGCCCAGAGCTAAGTGTTGGAGATGACAGCAAAGAAAGAAAGTGGAATAATGGGCACTTTTCTTAAACAGAGTCTTTATAATCTGACAGGTTTATTTAACATCTGAGTGCCAATGAATTGATCAAAACAGTACTGCAATTAATAAAGTATAACATTTGAAAATAGCCAGATACACCTAAAGGCCAGTTAGGTGTTTAGGGTTTAATTTAATGAACAGGTATAATGAATACAGTTACCATCTAGTGATGTGCTAGAGATAGCTTGTACATTATTTGTATCTCTGCCCAAATCCATGTTCAGTGATGTCACATTGTTGATAGGGAATAGGTCATTGTAGGAGTATTTATACCATGGGAATAAAAAAATGGTACAAATCAGGGCTTCCATGCTTTCTTTTGCACCCACAGAGAACCTCTTGTTGAGCATTTGCTAGAATGCCACTCCATGTGACCATGCAATTCTTTCTGGCCTGTATCATCACACTAGTCGTTCCTTTACAAATGCATGCCATTATCTACGAGGCTGACCACATATCAAAGTGTATCAACTACAAATTAATTGGAAAACATTGCCCCCAAAGCTCACATATTATATTTCCTGGCTACCTTTGACACAGATTAGGACCTCAATCAATATTTTCTGAGTGAATAAATCACTACGTGTAATTAAATAAAAGTCTATGAAGTTCTTTCCATAAACAGGTGCATTTAATGTAGACTTGCTCTTGTTCGAAATCATATTATACTAATTTATAATCAACAAGGGGAAGTCTCACATGACAAAAGAGAAAAAAAATATTAAAGAGATAGAATTGGATTCAAATTCCACCAAAGCTACTTGCTAACTTTGGAATCTTAGACCAGTTACTCAAACACTATAGACTTTAGTTTCTCGTTTGAAAATACAGACATTAAGATCAACCAATCTTTATTGTAAAGATTCTAGTAATAGAAAGTGTCTGGCATGTAATACGTACTTTAAAATGGCAATAGGTATTGGCAATATAACAAGAACATTAATAATTATTTTTTTACTATTATTGTTATTTTACTGTAATCAACTAAGGATAATTGACTTTTCTAAAAATCATGTGGTTGGGATAAAAAATATCATATATGATTTTCCAGTTAGGGAGACATTGGTAACTTATTTAACTGCACTGAAAATAAATCTCTGTGAGTGGGATCCTATAAGAAGAATCAGAATTCAAGAAGATCTGGCCTAAGCAGTTTCCTTACCAAATAATAAGATTCATTTTCAATTGTCCAGCTAAAAGTTGCAATTACATTTGTCTAAATAAGAGATTTAAGTTAACAGTAAATTTCTAAGACCAGAGAGAAGCAATTCCCCAAACATCTAGGAACTGGAACATAGACACTTCCTGGACTTTATTTTCCTTAGGAAAATAGAAACATAAATAATTATGCAACAATTTCATTCTAAATCAGTGGTTCTCAAACATCGGTATATAGAAAAGCCACCAGAGAAGTTTGTAGAAAAAATGCAATAATGATTATTGACACCCCATTCACTAACTTCCTACCCAGGGAGGAAGGATAAAGAGGGAAGAAGAAGAGAAGAGAGAGGGAGAGAAAGGAGAGAGGGAGAGAAGAGAAAGGAATGAATGGTAGAAGGAGAGTAGGAGAGAATGGGGGAGGAAGCAGAGGAGTCCAGGAGGGGAGAGAGAAGAATATTTTTTGGAAAAGATTCATGTTTACTTCTGAATGTCTTCTGGCATTCTAAAGTCTCAACACTGGGCGTTCTATTTTTTTTTTTCCCCCAGAGTTTTGACATTTGAAAAAGATTGGAATTTATATTGATGTGATTTAGGTAGATTTATATCTCAAGATAAGTCACCCAGGAAATGTTCCTGTAAGTCAAAATTATATTAAGTCATAACTGATTCTCTCAATGAAGCAATGGTACAGTCCAGAGCTATATCCCAGGCCACATCATAAAATCAGAACAAGCATCATCTTTAATCAAATGCAAGTGATACACCTATACAACATAGAGCTTTCTCAAAAGATGTAAATTGGCTAAGCTTGCTTCAGAGTCACCAATGACAACAAATTGCACTTGATACCATACAGCATCTCAGTGTACTCTGTAAAGTTATTATGCTCTTCATAATCCATGTCCTATTTTTAATACAACAGGCGTAAGTAAAAGAAAGCCATTGGTATCCTGGATATCAGAAGGATTCCATTCCTTAAGAAAATGTGTTATAAGCATTTTTTGTTGTTGTTGTTAACTATGGGAGAATAAAAATTCCCCAGTAGTTATTTTGACTCACAGATGCCTTTCTTGATCTCTTTTTTCTTACTAAAAAATTTTATGGACCTAGCTATCAGCACTAAAGGTAAATTTGTTGCTCTTTCTGCTAAACTGTAAACAAGTGTTTTTTGCTTTCTTATAAATAACATATCAACACTAATAATGTAACAACATTAGCAGATATACACTACTTACCTTGGATGGGTACTAGCTGCCTTGAAAGTGCACATACTGACACTTATTAACCATTGCCCCAAAGTTTTCAGTCTTTGATTTTTTTTTTTATAAATTTTTTTTGTATAAATTATTTTGTATAAATAAAATTTTATAAAATTTTGAGATTAAAATTTTAAGCTTGCATGGTGCTCAGATTTAAAAACACTTTACAGGGGTTGCCTGGATGGCTCAGTCAGTTAAGTGTCCAACTCTTGGTTTCGGCTCAGGTCATGATCTCATGGGTCGCGAGATCAAGCCCCGCTTGGGTCGCCATGATCATTGAGGAGTCTGAGGATTCTCTTTCCCTCTTCCTCTGCCCCTCCCCTTGTGTACACATGCCTTCTTTCTCTCTCTCTCTCTCAAATAAATAAATAAATCTTTAAAAAAAATAAAAACACTTTGGACTGAGTTTTGTCTCAACTTCATAGAATCAAATATTCTCTCTTAAAAGGACCACATTTAAAAAATAATAATCTAATCACAGATTCCAAATCACATTGGTACTCTATCTTTCAATGTATTAAAATTTCAATATACTATTTGAATACAGATTCACGTAATTGATATTATAGAAACAAACACATTAGAATCATGTATCAGGCAGGATCCAGCCAGGAGACAGAAATCATTAAATAGATAATTCAATACAGGGATTTGAAGACCAAGGAACATAAAAGATTACAAAGTCAAGGAGAGAATGGGGATGCAACATAGAGATTAACAACAGCTGACTCAGTTACTGTGCCTGGATCTTGAGAGAAAGAAGAAAAGGACTGGATCAGACCCCAGAGGGCTGTCCAGCAGATACCCAGCGGAGAACTTCAACCACAAAGAAGTATAGCCATTGCCCACAGACATGCCTAAGGCAGAGCAAGGGAGGAAAAAAGATTCTAATTTTTACCTGCCCTAGAAATGTACTTTGCTGAAGAGTGGAATGCACCTGATAACTAAATAGGTAAGGAATAGCACAGATACATATCTACATATATGTGGCTCTTTAAAGTTGTCCTCATGAAAGACTCCATACTCACCCAAATGATGATGCTATTGCACAGTATATTTTTATAGCTCCATTTTTAGTTTTTACTACTCACAGAAGAAAATGTGTCTTTCCCAGAGCCCATGAATAGCTCATAAATTCATTGATACCTTGGCTTACTGTTATAATTACTGCACATGACAACATGCTTGCAATTTGCCTGTGATGTAAAGTGTGAATCATCTGATGTTGATTGTCAGATGAGATCTGTCTGTGCTAGCAAGTTTCAAGAGCTTTCCCATCAGGGAAGTGAAGGGTGATGTAGTTTTGACTATATTTATTATCACAAAGTTCAAATTTTATTTAGGCAAGTAGAAATTCCTAACACTTTTATTTTTAAACTATTAACCTTGAATGGGTCTATACACCAGAAATTTAAGGCTAGTCAATGGTGGAAATGAGAGAGTTAAGATTTACTGAGTACCTACTATGAGCTGGGCACTATGTAGGTACTCTGCCTACATTACCTTATAGCATTATGCAATAGATATTCTGTTTAATGTGATCTAATATCCATTTTCTGTTCACTACAAAAATAAAGCATAAATATTTTAAACTAAACTTACTTGTGGCTTTAAATGACCTAAACTTATTTGTCTCGTATTACCACTTATTTTCAGTTTCATTCACTTGTATTTTTTATGAGCAATCTTTAAATCTGGAGGAAATGAGACAGGCTCTAAATAAATAAATACCATTCTGCTTGAAACATAATTATGGAGTATATATTAGATTGTGATTTTTTCTTTAGGACAGAGACTATCTTATTAGTTCTCCCAATACCAAGTGCCAGAGACTGATTTTGGGATATTTGTGTGTGTGTGTGTGTTTCTTTAATTAAGCTTATTTGAATTTCTATGTCCAATTTTATGCCATGAAGACATTTCTGTGGTGGTAACCATTTTTTTAATACTTCCTAGTCCTCCTTATAAGTATGCATGCCTGTTAAAAAAGAGTATATTTTTCCAACTTGCTTTTTTTCTGGGTCCTCTCTTAAGAATGATGTTTCACTGGGGCACCTGGGTGGCTCAGTCATTGAGCGTCTGCCTTCGGCTCAGGTCATGATCTCCAGGTCCTGGGATCGAGCCCCGCATCAGGCTCCCTGCTCAACGGGGAGTCTGCTTCTCCCTCTCCCCACTGCTCCTACTCTCTCTCTCTCTCTGTATCTCTGTCTCAAATGAATAATAATAAAAAAAAGAATGATGTTTCACAGACTTCAGTATTATATTTTCTCAATTCAGTGTGACATATTTAGTTTAAAAAGACTCTTTCCAATTACTAAAGAAGGATAAACATTTTTTATTTTTACTTTTTTTTTGTTTTGCTATAACTTTTTTTGCATTTCTATAGCATCAGTCAGTCTATAAGACAACAAATATACAATGTAGAGATAATGTGGTCTTTGAATGCCACTGGGATGTTTCATACTGTAGAAGTCTGACAATTCTCACAATTTCCCTCCCATATTTTTAAATAAGGTGGATCTCTAATGTTAGAGTAATTTTTCTTCATTTTTGAAGAATAAGTTTGTGAGTAACATCAGCATGGTCTCTCAACAATTCTTGTCAGTGGAAAATGTGTTTATGTGTTGCTAGTAACACTGTAAATCTCTCATTGGGTAGCTATACAGATGACAATGAGGTTTATTGCCTAAGAGTCTTACGGTTATTTTACATAACTTGGCTTGGGAACATGCTAAGGAACAAATAACTTCTAGGAGCTATTTTGTTTTGGTAATTTTGTAGGCAGGCAGCTCTGTAGACTATGGAACAATGAGATAGCATATATAAAGCAGAGCTGGTATCTTGAGGTAATTCTCCTTTGCAAACTAAAAAGATACTCAGTAATCAGTTATAGCTGATGTGTCTCCAGGATAATATATTCTTGTCTTGAACACAGCAATTTTTTTTTTTCCTGCTAACATATTCCTTTCAGCACTTATGTCTTTATCTACCACTCAATTATATATGCACGGGTTCATCGTTTCACATTGTGTGTTTTATTCATGCCTTCCTCTACACTTGAAACACTTAATCCAACAGTGTATTATTTATCTCTGCTGAGCATTGTGTTCATACAGGTACAGGCTTATCCAAGAACTTCCTAAATGCCACATAATTACAGGGCAACAAATCCACTCGTTTTGTATGCATTTAACAAAACAAGCACTTGTTTTTAAAAAAGGAAATGTCCAAAAAAGCAGCTTTTCAAAAATTTCATTGACTTTTCCATTGACATTGGTCAAAATACCACTTGATGAAAAGTTATTTTGGAAGACAAATATAGTCCATTGGGTGAAGCTCCTCTTCTGCAATTCTAAGAGAAAGGGAAGAGTCTGGTATATCTTACTGACTGAGGTCTTATTTGATAATTTGTCAACTCTACTTACTAATAAACTTATACATGAATATCCATCACAGTGACATCTTTATGAGCGAAGGGTTTCTTTTACTTTCTCCTGCATGCTTACGACATTGGTCTTGTCACTGTAAAGCTGGGATACTACAGCTTCAAAATGGACTCCATGGTTACTCTGACACATGCCACTCGCTTGCTTTTCCTTGAACCTGGAAACCCTCACAAATATTTACTAACTCTTCCTCTCTTTTGACAGATATTGCACTGGCAACACATGTTGGTTCTTAATAGTTCTTGGAGCTTACATCTTTTGAACATCATGAAAGTAAAATTTCTGAAAGAAAAAAACCCTGATATATCACCAAAATTGGACAAAGGAAGAAGATAACTTCTCTATGTAATTCAATAGTATTCTTTTTCTTTTTAGTAGGGGATTAAAACTTCTGTAACCTTCTTAAACGTTTGTTACCTTTCTAATTTAAAGTGACAAGTTAAATGCTAATGCAACTGATAGGGGTGAGCAACTGGTCAATGACCAGCCTGATCAGACTACATAATGTAGCTGAAATTGTTAAAATATGCAGGCCCATTGTAAATTTGACAGAAAACAGTTTCCTGAAGAGCTTTATATCTCCCTGGGTGATATTAAAAGCCAGGAATGTTGTTAAGTACCACATTTCTTTCTAGTAAAGTTGGGAAATCTTAGCAACCTAAACTCAAGTTAAAAAAAAAAAATATATATATATATATGCACACACACATATATATGTATATGTATATATAATTTTGAGTATCTTGAAATTTTATCTGTGTCTATTTTGAATGGGAAATTTGATGGTAAATTACGTTAAAAACAAGACAACAGTCCCAGAATAGATTTGTTCATGCTAAGCTCCATATCACCATACTGAGATTTAACCATAGTTTCATCCCTCTCAGAAATGGAATCTTAAACCAGTCCATCAGGAATCACCTGGTTGGCACTGGTGAGGTAATCTGCCGGATAGACTCCTGCCATCCCTCAAATGAAGGTAACTTTCTAATAACCAAATTGCTTTTTGCCTCATCCAAGTTCCTTGTTCTGTTCCCTTCTGACTATAAAGCCATTTTGTGCAGCCCCTCAGAGCTCCTTTCTATCTGCTAGATTGGGTGTTACCCAATTTGATCTGATTTTTGCTCAAATAAACCCTTAAAATTTTTAATATGCCTCAGTTTACCTTTCAACAATTCTGTTGTCAGAAGAGGGATCCAAAGGAGACACCCCTAAGACTCCCAGGAGGTAGGAGCAACCCAGTTTAGTTACCTGTCAAGTTCCTTGAGCTTGCTGCTTTCTTACTGCCTCTGGAGGTGGTACTTAAGTTCCTCCGGGATGCTAGCTCTGCAGTTTCTGCATTATGAGCTTTCAGACTTTGAGCATTTCTTTTTCTGTACTGGGTCCCACTTAGAAACTGGATGGGGTGAAGTCTGGACTAGGTCCAAGTGGGACGGCGCCGGATTTAGAAACTTGGTTGGTGAAGCACAGGAGTGAGTATGACTTAGGAAACAGATGGGTGCGGGCCTGGGCTAGGTGACTTAAAACACTGGAGAGAATCCGGGGTTGCCCTGGGCCCCACTTAGAAAGCAGACCGGATTCAGGGTTGGACTCGGTGTGGGTCCAGGGTCAGAATGGGTCCAACTGAGAAATCAGGCCTGTCTCTAGCTGGCTGGGTAAGAACTAGAACCTGGGCGGGATCCGGCATTGCACTGGGTCTGACTTAGAAACTGGACTGGACTTGACTTAGAAACTGGACTGGACTCAACATAGAAACTGGACTGGATCCAGGGCTGAACTGGGTCCCACTTAGAAACTGTGTGGGCAGGACTGGGTCTGGGGTCAAACTGGGACTGATTTAGAAACCAGGCCAGGTCCAGTGTTGAACTGGGTCCCATTTAGAAAGCAGACCTGATACTGGGTTGGACGAGGGGCGGGTCCAGGGCCAGAGTGGGTCCGACTTAGAAACCGGGGCTCGGGCACCTGGTTGGCTCAGTCGATAAGCCAGGTCATGATCCCAGGGGCCTGGGATCCAGCCCTGCCTGGGCTCCCTGCTCCACGGAAAGCCTGCTTCTCCCTCTCCCACTCCCCCTGCTTGCATTCCCTCTCTCACTATGTCTTTCTCTGGCAAATAAATAAATAAAATCTTAAAAAAAAAAAAAGAAAGAAAGAAAGAAGGAAACCGGGGCTGTCTCTCGCTGGGCTGGGTAGGAACTAGAATCTGGGTGGGATCTGGAGTTGGACTGGGTCTGATTTAGAAACTGAGCTGGATTTGGGGTTGATCTGGGTGAAGCAGGACTGGGGACCAACTTAGAAACCAGGCCGGGTCTAGAATTGGACTGGGTACCCACTTAGAAACCGGAAGTGGTGCCGGCGGGACCGGGACTGGTGTCAGAATGTGTCCGGTTTAGAAACCCGTCCGGGTGAGAGGTGAGTCTGCTTAGAAACCGGATTTGGGGGCGCCTGGGTGGCTCAGTCGGTTGGGTGTCTGCCTCTGGCTTCCGTCACTCCCTCTGCCTCTCCCAGCTTGTGTTCTCTCTTTCTAACTCTAATAAATGAATAAAATCCTAAAAAAAAAAAAAAAAAGAAAGAAAGAAAAGAAACCGGATTTGATGAGGTCGGACTTGGTCTGTGCTCGGACTGGGTCCAATTTAGAAACCGGAAGGGGTGAGAGGTGGGGTTCGGTAGCACTTAAAATCCGGACTTGGTGCTGGCCGTACTGAATCTGGGCTGGAACTAGGTCCAACTTAGAAACCAGACGAAGTGTGAGGCTGGTCTCACTTGGAAACCAGAACTGGTCCAGAGGGGACTGGATATGACCAGAACCGGACCAGACTGCGCCCAACTTAAGCTGGACTGGGTCTAATGTGAGGCGTCAGTTGAGTAAAATTTTGTTTTTAAGGCTGAACAAGTAGATTAACCCTACCAGAGATCATTTTGAATTAAAGTTGCTACAGTGGAGAATTTTTAATCCAGATTAATTTATCCATTTATGAGGTGCCCTAGAGAAAAAGGGGTCTCAGCCAAGCGCTCACTATAATGCAGAGAGGGAAAATTATTTTTCGTCCTTTACAGTTTTTGTTGACCATTATGAGACCACCAGGACATTCCACTTTCTCCAGACTCTGCAAACAAGATCCTGGGAAAACTTGAAGCGACCAGCACAGGGTAAGAATTCTTATCAGTCAGCTGTGCCAGATCTCTGTGTTGTCTGGTTAGGAGAAAAAAGGTACAATTTCATGCTGTCCCTTCCTGTCTGATTGGCAGGCAAGAAACATTTGTGAGAATTAGATCTTTGAATTGGTACTTGTGAATTTGCTTTCGGGTACGCATTGGTTGTCAATACTTTGCTCTCCCAGGCTGTTGTCCTCTTGTTTGTCTTGTGTCGCAAGAACTTGACTTGGCTTTTTGCCTGACTGCAGCATTCAGATTCTTGTGTGTGCAGACAGTTCAATCTTCTTAGGTTGGAGGCCCCCAAAATGTGGCTGGACAGAAATGTGGGTTGCACTCTTTGTGTGGCTAGGGTCCTACCAACTGTTGCCAGCTCTCAAGGGAATTGTCTAAGTCAGTTCTTTTTGGGGGTGACTCTGGATGGTGGGAGGGTAGTATCTTTTGCACCCTCTTTGGGGTTGTATTCAAGGGGTTGTTCAGTACTGCTAGGAAGATATACTGTTTGTCCTGCCTGAAACCTGACAAGGTATTTGAAATGATGTTTTTTTTTTTTTTTTTTTAAAGTAGTTCTGTGGTCCGAAGTTGGTCAAATTGAAAGCTGATATTCAGAGCCTGATAGGAACTTTTCTTAAAGTCCCTCTCTGCCAAGGTAAAAGGAAACTATGTACCCAGAGCGAAAGAAAAACCTGAAGCCTTTGTGGAAGTATTTACTAATACTACATTACAAAGTCACTCAGCCTTAAATCTGGAACATAGGATTCTTAAAATGTCAACATTTTAGTTGAAGATCTTCTCCCTGACATAAAGCAGGAAACCGAAGATAATATAGTTGGATGTGTGGGTAACCTCTTGGTATCATTCAGGTTGCAATTCAATTATTTGAGGAATTAAAAGCAACTACAAAATCTGGTCTCTACAAGAACAGAAATGTGGCTCTGGAAACAGTTCAAAGCCCACATACCTTTTTTTTTTTTTTTTTTTTTTAAACCCAATCCTAAAACCTCCCTTATTCATTACTAAAGGCTTGCAGATATTGTAGAAGATCTGGACTTGGGGAACAGTCAGCCTTGGTGGATTTGATTAGTTTCTATGATCTAGGATAATCTTCAGTAAATAAAAGCTAGTTTAAAACTGTTGGTTTAATTAAAACAGGTATGTCTTTAGAATTGTCAGCATTAAATATAATACTTTTATTCTACCTAAGTTTACTAAAATTCCAATAAGCTTATGTTATCTCTGCTACAGAATTTGTCAGCAAAAAAACTTCATATGATGGTTAGTTCTTTAATGTCTCATGAAATTTTCATGAGTAATCCAAACGTCATTGTAAAGAACAAGTAAATTAAATAGATGTAAACAAGATAAAAGTATATATGAGCTTTTCAACAATAATTATGCTTTGTGGCTTATCTACTTAAAAAATAGTTTCCAAAATTTTTGGTAACTTGAAAACTTAAAGTTAAATGGAGATAAGTTAAACGATACATATTCAATGACTATCTAGATCATTTTCAAATAAAATAAAATACTGAAACATTAATTACTAAATGCAGATTTACCTACTTTTGGCTTCCTTTTACTGAGGAACTAAAGATCTGTGGGTCTACTAGTACACATGTTTGGTGCCACATTGAAAAATTTACTTCTGAGAATTATGAAATGTATTTATAAATTTGGCAGCCCACAGAATGCTAGTGAAACAGTCCACAATTGCTTACTTCTTACTTTTCATTAGCAATTAAGAATTCAAAGGGTTAAGAATTCTAATCAATGTGTGTAGTTAAGACTACTTAGAAATAATAAGGGTGAAAGGAGACAACTGTGTATGAAAAGAAAGCAAGGAGTGTAAAATGATTGTTGTTCCAGAATGAGAAAGAGGAAAAAAAAATAGGATAAAATCTGAATGGATGTACAAAAGTCGTAGAAGTTTTGTGCAGAAAGAATCTTGGGAAAGGGATTTTACGTGTGGTCAAGCTGGCTAAGATAGGAATGGATTTATTTAAGTTTTTAAAGAATTAATTTTCATATCAAAAGTACACTGGTACAAAATTAGAATTTGATTTTCTTATTGTTGAAAGGATAGTTTTCTTGGCCTGGTGGTCTGCTCTTGTGAAAGTTTGTGTTGTTTTGCTTTTGTTTTACCTTTTAGGTAATCTACCTGGAAAACAAAGATTTTGTGTCTTATCAAAATTGTTTAGTGTGCTTCATGTTGTCTTTGATTATTTGATTATTTAAGGTCTTTGATTATTTAAGAAAACCCAGTCTTCTCAATATTAAAAGAGCTAAGTTTTCAGGGTGCTTGGGTGGCTCAGTTGGTTAAAGCGTCTGACTCTTGGTTTTGGCTCAGGTCGTGATCTTGGGGTCATGAGATCCAGCCCCGTGTTGGGCTCTGTGCTTAACATGGATTCTGCTTGGGACTCTCTCTCCCTCTCCTTCTGCGCCTCCCACTGCTCTCTCTCTCTCTCTCTCATAAATAAATCTTTAAAAAAAAAAAAGAGCTAAGTTTTGTTCACAACTGTGTAATCTTCCGTATTTAAAATCTTCTGTCAAAAATCTGTCATTTTGGCTAAATATGTAATTGGGTATTGTTTCATAATGATCTGTGATGTTTTTTAAGATTATTTATTTATTTGAGAGAGAGAGAACACAAGTGAAGGGAGGGGTGGAGGGAGGGGCAGAGGGGGAGAGAGAGGGAGAAGCAGGCTCCCCGCTGAGTGAGGTGCCAGATGATGCAGGCTGACTCCCAGGACCCTGGGATCATGACCTGAATTAAGGCAGACGCTTAACCATCTGAGCCACCCAGGCACCCATGATCTGTGATCTCCTTTAATCACATGTTCAAACCTTTTGACGTTTTCTCAAAATCAAATTTATTTTTTAAAAAATTTTTATGAGAAAACATATTACTCATTTTAATAAGTACAGTGTCTTTTATCTTAATAGCTAAATTTCTAATTGGATGTTATAAACAGATATAAAAGTACAGTGAAAAATATAACTAATATCCATTATGTTTAGAGATACAATAGAATATTACAGATTTAATTGAAGGTCCTGTATTGCTCTTACTGGTCCTGTTCTTTTGTCTTTTACCCTTTCCAGAAGGGGCCTCTATCCTAAGGTTGGTTTGTTTCTTTCTTATGCATGATTTTGTATTTTCACTATATGCATACATTTCCATAAATATAATGGCATAATATTTTTATTTATTTTTCTTTTTTCACTATAGGTATATTTCAATGTATTTATTTTAATTTTTTTCTCAATTTTGCACAATTGCAAGAACTTGTAAAATGGGCATTTTTGTGCATGTCTGCTTGTGCATATGAGTGCAAATTCTTCTAGGTTCCATACCTAGAAATGAAATTGCTTGGTCAAAGCTCATCTTTATACAGTCAACTTTACTGTGTCTCAAAGATCTTCCAGTATGTTACCTTCTAAAAGCTTTGAAGTTCACGGGCCGCCTGGGTGGCTTAGTCGGTTAAGCTTCTGCCTTTGGCTCAGCTCATGATCTCAGGATCCTGGGAGCCAGCCTGCATCATTGGGCACCTTGCTCAGCGGGGAGCCTGCTTCTTCCTCTGCCTGCCGCCCCCCCTGCTTGTGCGCTCGCTCTCTCTCTCTAGCAAATAAATAAAATCTTAAAAAAAAAATAAAAATTGTGAAATTCACTTGGCACATTTTGGTTTTTCATCAATCTAAAATTAAATTTCTGTATCATGTGAGGCAGGGATCACTATTTATTGTTCAACATGGAAAATCATTTGTCTTAGAAAAAGTTACTGATTTTATCTTTTCTCCACTGATTTTACCCACTTCTGTAGTATACCAAGTTTCCATGTTTCTGGGTTCTCTGTTCTGTTCCACTTCTGTGCCAATTTCATATAGTCTTAATTATTCTAGTTATATAATAAGTTTTAGTAGCTGATCAGCAACTTCTTCAAAACTATCTTAGTTATTCTTGGTCCTTTATTATTTTATATGAACTTTTTAACATCATTTGAAGTTTTGCACATATTCCTCTTAAGATTTTTATTGGATTTCCATTGAATTAAAGATCAATTTTAGGAGAATCATTACCCATCTATGTAGGTAGCTTCCTGTCTATGTAGGACTACTTTTATGTCTTTCAACATTATTTTATTATATCTTGCATAGTAGATTTTTGGATTTTATTTTTGTGTACTCAAGGTTATTTTGTTATTGTCACTGTTTTCCCCCATCACTAGAATTTATTTTACTGTTCAATAGTACTGGATAAGCCCTTTTCTTTCTTTCTTTTTTTTTTTTAAGATTTTATTTATTTGTTTGATAAAGAGAGAGCACAAGCAGGGGGAGCAGGAGAGGGAGAAGCAGGCTCCCCGCTGAGCAGGGAGTCCGATGAGGGGCTCAATCCCAGGACTCTGGGATCATGACCTGAGCTGAAGACAGACGCTTAACCGACTGAGCCACCCAGGCACCCAGGATAAGCCCCTTTCAATCTGAGTCCTATGCCTTTATTTAATCTAGAGAAAATTTTTATTTTTTTCAAAATCAAATTTTAAATGGAGTTGTTGGCCTCAAACTAATCTTGAGATTTCCCACAGGGTCTCTGGAAAATCTCAAATGATTTGTCTCTCACCTTGTAAAGGAGACATGATAAACTCATTAGGCTTATTTGGTATTTTAAATTACGTGGGAATTAAGTGATGATAAACCTTTTTAGGCTATATGTATATGGATGTATGTTACTAATACAAGTATTCCCGAAATTCACAATTCTAGAAATATGTCATTACTCTCATTGTCCAATTATTATCCTAAATTATTATATGCCACCGAAATAACTACATTTCCTTATCAAATGAACTTTCACCAAATCTTTAACCATCAGCACTGGTTAGGTAATCTACCTGAGTGACCCCTGCCATCCCCTAAGGAAAGTAACTTTGCAATAACTAACCTGCTTTTTTTCCTCATATAAGTTCCTCATTCCACTCCCCTCTGCCTATAAAAGTCTTTCATTTTGTACATCTTCTCAGAGCTCCATTCTCTCTGCTGGATTGGATGCTGCCTGATTCAGATCCATTTTTGCTAAAATAAACCTCATAGTTTTAAATATGCCTCAGTTTATCTTTTAACAAGTATGATACTGCAGTTTAAAGACCCTTGTCCATTTTGGTCCCACAATCAAATTACAAATTATGGTAGATAAGAACCTGCTTTTCCACTTAGCCCTACGTCCTCTAAGGCAAAATAAATTGGACATTTTGAGCAGCTATTTAGTAATATAGTAGTAGGCAATGGGAACGGGGAAAGATTATGTGCAAATTAGTGTGGATAATTTAATGACCCAAGTTAACATTTTGGTAACTTTGATGGGGCCTAGAATGTCTATAAATGGCTATCATGATGAATATGCATCTGTCAGTGTCTGTTTTCCAAAAGCAGCTCATTTCTTTTGACTATATCCGTTTCATTTCTGTTAGATGCTCCTCATTTTTGTACTCCACATATAGATTGCTGTTAGCCCATATTGTAGCTTTGTACAAAAAAGAAAAAAAAACACTATTTCTGGATACATTCAGCACCATACCAGGGCTCATGGCAAGACTATGTATTTTGTGGGGCCCATTGTAAAATGAAAATGTGAGGCTCTTTGTTAAAATCTTGGGGAGCCTGGGTGGCTTAGTCAGTTAAGCATCGGACTCGGTTTTGGATCAGGTCATGATCTCAGAGTCCTGAGATCGAGCCCCACGTGGGCCTCCATGTTCAGCGCAGAGTCTGCTTCTCCCTCTCCCTCTGTGCCTCCTCCCACGCTCTGCCTCTCTTTCTCCCTCTGTCTCTCAAATAAATAAATAAAATCTTAAAAAAGAAAAAAGAAAGTCTTAATAATTTTAAGATAACAATAATAGAGCATTAAACCAAGTGCAAAAAACCTTCTAAGTTTGGACCTGTGTGACTGCATAGGCTACATGCCCATGGACATGGCCCTGGTTCATGGTTTGGTCAATGGAGCAAAAGCTGGATTTTTGAACCACCTTTGCCCTCTCAGAGCCAAATACTCTCACTCAGGAACAGTGTAAGTCCTAGTTAACCAGGCTGCGATGGATTCCAGCATCGACAGGAATTAAATGTATTTTAAGATGGTATTAACTCCAATTCGTATGTTTGACTAGAGTATTTTTCTGGATTTTCACCCTGGATTTCTGAGCATGCCTGGTTCCCCAGAGCACTCCCATATATAGGTTGGTAAGTGGTAAATGGGGCGCTGAGTAAATTTTCTTGCTGACCTAGCTGAGCATCCAGTCAAAATTGTGGATGGTTTATTCATTTGTGATTCATTTTCATTGCTTAGTCATTGGGGTAGGAGGTAGTGTACTATAGTAGATTAGACTTGGAAGTTAGATCTGAATGAGAATCGAGGCTACATTACTTCTTGGTTGGGAATGTTTGGCCAAATAACTTAAATCATTAAGTCCCTCATCTGCAAAATAGGGAAAATATTTATAACAGAATAAGGTAGATGCACCTCTATGATAAGCATTCACTAAATAATATTTCTGATTGTGGAAAAGTAAACTCAGGTTATTTCTCTAAATAGCAAAGAATCTATTAATAACCAATAGCTTTGGTGAAGAATGTCTCAAATTATTACAAATGATGCCTTGCAAATCTGAAATAGAATTTCTAAAGTAAATTAAGACCTTTTGTAAGGAAAGAAGGGGTTATGAAATCAAGAATGAGATAATATCAAATGTAAAATGACACAAAGATTTTCTTCAATAATGCTGTAATAGAAGCTTAAATGAGGATTTTAGTCATTTTCTGTGTCTATGTGTGTGTATGTTTGTGTGTTTTTTGGGAAGAAGTTTTTCTTGTTATAACTGTGCTTTCATTTGCCAAGACCAGTTATTTAAAGATACATCAGCACAGATATTAAGAGACTTACCATGGATGAACAATACAAAGGTAAATAACTAATATTCTATGGAGAGAAAGCAGAGAATTTAATTTGGAAAACCTTGAGTCTTAGCCAGTTAAAATATTTGCATTGTGCAAAATGATTTCCATAGCAATGGGAATTTGGAAGTCTCAAACCAATTTAATTCTAACATTTCATCTCATTTCCTAATATATTTCATCTTGGTGAGAGGCCAGAAAATCCTGTGATATCAAATGATATAAATATCAGTGGATAAATTTTTGCCAGGAAAACACATTTTAAGTATAGAAAACATAGTATATTGGATATAGTATAGGATTTGGATTCAAACAGACCTTGTTCAAATTCCAGCTCACAATATTAAATAATATTTTTGTAATTTGGCAAGTCATTTCACCTCTCTGACCCTAAATTCTTCATTCTTAAAATTAATAATGCCCATTTTATAAAAATTGAATTAAGAATGGAGCATAATGCATACAAGTGATCTTCTAACCTAGTTCTTGCTTAAGAAGTGATAGCTGTTGGTATTTATTAACATTAAATTTAGAACATATTTCACTTTCATATTTTCATTTTATCTTCCCAAATAGATTATTAGTTCTTTGTGGGTAAGTGTCATAGCAAAACTCTTTTGGGGCTCCTGGGTGGCTCAGTCATTGGGCGTTTTCCTTTGGCTCAGGTCATGATCCCGGGGTCCTGGGATCGAGCCCCGCATCAGGCTCCCTGCTCCGCAGGAAGCCTGCTTCTCCCTCTCCCTCTCCCACTCCCCCCTGCTTGTGTACCATCTCTCGCTATGTCTCTCTCTGCCAAATAAATAAATAAAATCTTTAAAAAAAAAAACAAAAAACCTCTTTGTTTCCTCCAAAAGCCTTAACACAACTTTGACCAGCTAACAGCTACTTAATAAAGGACTGCTGGAAAAAGACATGATTTCATTCAGCAATAAAGCATTCTCTCTAGGACAGGTGTGGAAAATCGAAATGCCTAAAGCACATGAGAGACGATAGCCTGGAACGTTTTCTTATGCAATATTAAGCTGTGCTCTTTTCATCCAGACACATAGTGTTTGCAAGTAAATCTCAAACAAATATTTTCTATTTCACCAAGATATATTCTTTCCTGTTTTTGTAAATTCAGAATCTTCTCAGTCCTTGATGTTCTATATTTAATAGATTCATAGATTCAGGAGTATTTTATTTTCCTCTCAATCCTAAGATTAAACAAATACATAAATATAATGATAAATAATACCTTATGGTCTATCCCAATGTCAGGGAGCAATGTGAAGTGGCAAGGACTATGGCAAATGGGGGAGCTTATTCCCCCTCCAAAAGGACAGCTACACTTCGTCCTTAGCTAATTACTTTTTTTTAAAGATTTATGTATTTATTTTGGGTCGCCTGGGTGGCTCAGTTGGTTAAGCGACTGCCTTCGGCTCAGGTCATGATCCTGGAGTCCCGGGATCGAGTCCTGCATCGGGCTCCCGGCTCAGCGGGGAGTCTGCTTCTCCCTCTGACCCTCTCCTCTCTCATGCTGTTTCTCTCTCGCTCGCTCTCTAAAAAATAAATAAAATCTTTAAGATTTATGTATTTATTTTGGTGGGAGGAGGGGCAGAGGGAAAGGGAGAGAGAATCCAAGCAGACTCCTTGTTGAGCACAGAGCCCTATCGGGGCTGGATCTCAGGAGCCTAAGATCATGACCTGAGCCAAAACCAAGAGTTAGACACTTTACCTATTGTGCCACCCAGGTGCCAATTATTAATAGTGAGATGTAGGCCCAGTATTGCCAGATAATATTTTTCAAATAAATATGAAAATTCAATATTTTGTTATAATTTTCTTAATTGGAAATTAATTTTTAAAATTTTAATATGACTTTCAGTATGTGTGTACAAAGCCAAACATTTTTTGAATCGATTCCACCCAGTAGGCCAACATATCACAGCATCTGATTTAAGGATTAGTAGATCTTAGAAGAATCTACAGACCTCTTTTTTTTTTTTTTAGCATATGACTCTTTTTTTTTTTTTTAAAGATTTTATTTATTTATTCATGAGAGACAGAGAGGGAGAGGCAGAGGGAGAAGCGGGCTCCCAAAAAGCAGGGAGCCCGATGTGGGACTCGATCCCAGGACCCTGGGATCATGACCTGAGCCGAAGGCAGACGCTTAACCATCTGAGCCACCCAGGTGCCCGAATCTACAGACCTCTTGAAGACATGACTTCACGGCCAACTGACCAGGTGGTGGTCTACCAACTCTTCCTGCCTAGAATGTAGTGGCAGTGAAAAATTCAGTACACACATTATTATTACTAGATATAAACCCTAGCATGAATAAATGTCAATTTCCAACTGTAACTATAAAAATACTTTATGAGACTTGTTGCCTATGTATCACCCTTCCTATTGCCAACCACTCTTTTCTCTTCATTACAACTACTCTGTTTGCTACCCCATTTTCAAAATTAGAAGTAGGTGAAAAAAGAGAAGAAGAATAGGTGAAAAGAGAGAAATAGGTGAGAAAAAGAGAGAAATAGAAATAGGTAAAAAGAGAGAAGAAGAAGGAGGAGAAGGAGAAGGACAAGAAGATAGCACAAATTAAATTCTGGCAATAATTTTGACCCGTATTCCTAATTAGTCCAGGTGTCAGGTTATCTTTGATTTCTATTGACTGGTTAAAATTAGTCAAAATAGTAGTAATTAATGCATTCTTCAGGCCCTTCCTAATCACAAGGAATTAAAGAAGAATTCTTGCTGTATTCCTGTCAAATGGAGGTGTCTTGTAAAGGTACGTACTGAGGTAAGAAAGACAGGAATGAACCTCAGCAGCTAGAGTAGGGTTTCATAGAGGAATAGAATGCTGTTCTTCTGGTTCAGAAAGAAGTTTCTGTTGGCACCTGAGGTGATGCAGCACCTCTTCCAGCATTGCCTCCTGAAACGAGCATTCATTTCTCCCTAATACAATTATGCTAACCCTGCTACTTTCTCTGCTTTACTTTCAGAACGTTTGTATGCTACCATTAAAGTTTTCTATGCTCTGCATTCTATCTCATAATTGCTACTATGTTGTTGACTTCCATAACTGCTACTTGTCTCATGGTTTTTACTGCTTGCCCATCAGCTCAAGCTCCTACAGAGGGAAGATCTTACTGGGTCTGTTAGTCACCATTCAGTTTATAGGGGATTGTTCTTGACAGAGTTTCAGGGCAGCCACTGCTTAGCCTGGGGCCTACCAATCCATGGACAGGTACCTTGAGGTCAGGTGCCCATTTTGGTCCAATCAGTTATGGCCAAGGCTGATGGAATCCATGGTCTGAAGTACAAATACTCAATCATCAGGGGCGCCTGGGTGGCTCAGTCGTTAAGCGTCTGCCTTCGGCTCAGGTCATGATCCCAGGGTCCTGGGATCGAGCCCCGCATCAGGCTCCCTGCTCAGCGGGGAGCCTGCTTCTCCCTCTGCCACTCCCCCTGCTTGTGTTCCCTCTCTCGCTGTGACTCTCTCTGTCAAATAAATAAATAAAATCTTTAAAAAAAAAAAAACAAAAAACAAATACTCAATCATCAGAAATTTCTTCCAGGAGGGATGAGATAACGGCAGAAACTCTGAGGCTCCTCAGAAGGAAATATTCTAGTTTAGAGTGCATTGAGTGGCCAGTACAAATAATAATGTTTCCCTGTACCCTCAGCTTGACTATAGATTGCCCAAATTCCCGATGATTCACACTTACAACTCAGTAAAACAATGCATTATTCAGTGTTTAATTCATTTGTCCTGTGGCTTCTGAACTTAGAGGGGTTCCCCAATGTTTCTTCTGTCCTGATATGGTCAAGACTTTTTGATACTAAAATTCTATTAAGAATTTGTAAAGTTTTAAAATAGAATTAAAAAAATTTCCATGTTGCTCTCCCTAAAGCTCACATGCGTGAAAGCTCAGTGACAATGTGAAGTGGAGCTGCTTGTGGTGTGTCACTCTGGACAGAGGGTTAGTAAAATAGCAAATCAATTACTGGGAGAGATTTATACCAAGTTTAATTTCTAATAGGCAACTAAAGTATCTGTCTGGAATGTGTGACTTCTAATTAGCTATGAAGTTTTAGAACTAGGGAATTATGCACAGACTCAGACAAGAGGGAATCCTTTGACAGACAATGAAACTCTAGGATGAATAATGCCCTTGAAGTACTTATTTTTCCGTTTTGATATATGTCAGTATCTATCATTTCTGATTCCACTCCAAGTGAAGTAGGGTTAGGTTTCTGAACAAATATTAACTTTTAATTCTGAAACTTCATATTTGTGAAGCCATCTTACCTATTGTTCAAATCCAAAATTAGAATGCTGTATTGGTAATGAAGTCCATTCTCTCCTTCAGACGGATGTTTGGCTGCTTCTTACACACTTAGGACATGTGCATGTGTATACACCAGGAGAAGTGGAAAATTGAAATACGTGTTTTGTGTAAAACTCAGACCACAAAAAGAAGTTTCTCTATTGATTTTTGCCTTTTTAAAAATTTGTTGTAATGAACATATAGCTTGAAATCTACCCTCGAAACAAATTTTTAAATGTACAGTATCATATTATAAACTATAAGCATAATGTTATACAATGGATGTCTAGAAATTTTTTGTTTTGCCTGACTGAAACTTTATAAGCATTGAGGAGGTACTCCCTATTTTCCTCTCTTCCAGTCCCTGACAACCATCATTCTACTCTGCTTTGATGATTTTGACTACTTTAAATACCTTGTGTAAGTGGAATCATGTAGTATTTGCCCTTCTGTGACTGGCTTATTTCACTTAGCATGTCTTCAAGCTTCATCCATGTTGCAGCATATGATAAGAATTCCTTCTTTTGTGGCCAAATAGTATTCCATTGTATGTATATATCACATTTTTAAAATCTGTTCATCTATTGAGGGACATTTAGGTTGTTTCAACCTTTTGGCTGTTGTGAACAGTGTTGCAATGAACATGGGGGTGCAGATATCTCTTTTGAGATCCTAATTTCAATATTTTTGGATAAACACTCAGAAATAGGGTTGCTGGATCATCTGATGGTTCTGTTTTTAATTTTTTGAGGAGCCTCCATATTGTTCTTCACACTGGCTGCCCTATTTTATGTTCCTAATAACAGTGCACAAGAGTTCCAGTATCTCCACATCCTTACCAATGCTTATTATTTTGCTATTTATTTATTTATTTATTTAATAATGGCCATCTTAATGGGTATGAGGTGATATCTCATTGTGGTTTTGATTTGCATTTCCCTGATGACTGGTGATATTGATCATCTTTTCTTGTGTTTGTTGGCCATTTGGATGACTTCTTTGGAAAACAAAAAAAAAAGAAAAGAAAACCTATCTCAGTTTTCTGCCCATTTTTAAATTGGGGCATTTATTTTTTTGCTATTGAGTTGTAGGAATTCTTTATATAAGTTGTATAGCAAATATTTTCTTTTATTCTGCAGGCTACCTTTTCACTCTGCTGATTATTTCCCTTGCTATGCAGAAGCTTTTTAGTTTGATGTAACCCCACTTGTCTATTTTTGCTTTCATTGCTTGTACTTTTAGTGTTATGTAAAAGAAATAATTTCCAAGCCAAATGTCAATGGTTTTCCCCCTACATTTTCTTCTAGGAGTTTTTTAGTTTCAGGTATTACATTTAAGTCTTTAATCCACTTTGATTTGATTTTTTGTTTATGGTGTAAGATAAGGATCCAACTTCATTCTTTTGCATGCGAATATTCCAGTTTTCCAAATACTCTTGGCAAGACTTTCCTTTCCCCGTTGTGTATTTTTGACACTGTTGTCAAAGATCATTTGACTGTATATGTGCGTTTATTTCTAGACTCTGTATTCAGTTCTATTGGTCTATGTCTGTCTTTGTTCTAGTACCACATTGTTTTGATCACTGTAGCTTTGTAATATATTTTGAAGTCAAGATGTGTGAGGCTTCCCTCCATGTCTTATTTCTCAGGATGAGGCAAATAGAGCAGAGCTGAGTCACCTAAGGCCCAGCCTAGAGTAAAATTCTCAGATGAGCCTGAACTACATCAGCTAAGTGACTTAGATATATGAGAAATAAATGCTTATTGTGATAGGCCAAAAACATTTTGTTGCGGTTTTTACATGGCAAAAATCACCAATGTAATTATAGTGTGTTATTAATCTCCAATTTACAAATGAGATAGAGGCTTGAAAAACTAAGGATCTGGTCCATAAAATTTAACTAGCTAGTAAATAGAAGAACAAGGATAAAATTGACAGTGACTGCCGAAAAGTGCATGGGCTCCCACTATTCTATGTGAAATCTAATATAGCAATATTTGTGTATGTTCAGTGTAGGGATGGGATCTAGTATTTTATGATTCAGATTATTTTCTTTTACTCTGAATCCAAACATCTCCCCTCTTATTTGTACTATAAGTCTGATATTGACTCATTCTTTATTAAACTATCTGATACTGACCCACTCTTTATCAAACATAATTTTTAATCTTGTTTTTAAGATTATATATCAGTTAGGAGGACTTGATATATCACTGAACACCACTGCTACAAATAGTGTGGTGTTTGGAATAAACAGTGCCACCATGGAGACAGTTATCTGCTTATAGAGATAGATAGCAAGGTAGAGATAAATTTTTCTCCCACAGGAAAATACAGCTCATAATTTTACCACCTTGGAAATCTAAGAGCAGAGGAAAGGGGGTTTTAAAAAATCAACTGATATTGGGCGCCTGGGTGGCTCAGTTGGTTGAGCGGCTGCCTTCGGCTCGGGTCATGATCCTGGAGTCCCTGGATCGAGTCCCGCATCGGGCTCCCTGCTCGGCGGGGAGTCTGCTTCTCCCTCTGACCCTCCCCCCCTCATGTGCTCTCTCTCATTCTCTCTCTCTCAAATAAATAAATAAAATCTTTAAAAAAAAAAAAAAATCAACCGATATTAAAAGGTAAAATAAACTAATGAATAAAAGCTTCCCCTACCAAAATCCCTCTCTGTAAAGATAACTGTTAACATTTTATTTTATTTTATTATTTTATTTTATTTATTTTTTTATTTAAGAGAGAGAGAGAGTGTGCAAGCATGGGGGGGGGGCGGCGGGCAGAAGGCGAAGCAGATTCCCCTGAGCAGGGAGCCAGACTGAGGACCCAGGATCATGACCTGAGCTGAAGGCAGATTCTTAATCGACTGAGCCACTCAGGCACCCAAACATTTTATTTTTGATATAACATGTACATGCATATTTTCCCCCATCGATTATTTTCCCTTAGTGAAGAGCTTATAGGTTATTTCTTTTGGGAAAAAAAAAAAGCCTCTTACAAATATATCTTTGAGTACTTATGTAATGCTTTATCTGCAGGTAAAGCTGAGTTAATAAGTATGTGCAAAATTTTGTTAAGTAATGTCCTTTTGATTCCTAGAAATTTGCCCCAATTTGTGCTCCCACACACACAAACAAATACTATCTCAGCATTTATAAAAAAATTCCTCATCTTTGCTATGCTTAGTAATTTGATAGGTTTAAAAAAGAAAGATTTTGGTTAAATTTCAGCTCTTAGCATAGTAACAGATGCCTACCCCAATCCTACAGTTTTGTGGTAGGTAGCTATGCATGCATCCCAAGAGAAGCTTATATCTTACTTATGGGAGTCAGGGTGGGCAAAAAGGACACTTTGGTCCAAATATTGGGGATCTGTGCTCTGAATGCCGATTGCTGCTTGTGATCACAGAGGTGCAGACAAAGAGATGGACAGTCATTGTTGCACCTCTCTGCATTATTGCAAGACCATGCCCCTCCAGATGAAGTGACTTCTGGGGATTTAAAGAGCCAGTGGCTCCCACCCCCTCTTCATTTTTCTCTTTTCTTCCTTTTAGGAATTGGACATTAAAGGCTAGGAGATCCAAAAGCAGCTGCACATACAGCAGAAATTGGAAAGTTGTTGTGCATGCACAGGGAAAGGCAGAGTAGAAGACATGAATATGTCTTAAGTTTATACCTTAGGCTGATCCTTAGCACAGAACAGTCTACAAAAATCAAAATGAAACAAACCCTGGGGAAGAAGAAGAATCTGACTTCCTTAGTTACATTATTAGATTCAAATGTCCAGTTTTCAACAAAAAAATCACAAGGCATGTAAAGCAATAGGATATGAGAAATAGTATGACTCATTCAAAAGAAAAAATAAACAAAGAATTATCCCTGAAAACCACCTGATAGCAGGTCTCCTAAACAAAACTTTAAAATAGTTGTTGAGGGGCACCTGGGTGGCTCAGTCGGTTGGGCGACTGCCTTCGGCTCGGGTCATGATCCTGGAGTCCCTGGATCGAGTCCCACATCGGGCTCCCTGCTTGGCGGGGAGTCTGTTTCTCCCTCTGACCCTCCACCCTCTCATGTGCTCTCTCTCGTTCTCTCTCTCTCAAATAAATAAATAAAATCTTTAAAAAAAAAAAAGTTGTTGAAAAGATGCTCAAAGAACTGAAGAAAATGTAGAAAAATTCAAGAAAATGATATACAACAAAATGGAAATATCAATAAGGAGGAAATATAGAAAGAAGACAAAATTATGGAGCTGAAAAGTACAATAATTGAAATGAAAAGTTTGCTAGAGGGAGTCAAAGACAGATTTGAATAGGCAGAAGAATGAATTAGCAAACTTGAAGTTAAGGTGATGAACATCATTGAGTCTGAGGAAAAGAGGGGAAAAACATTGAAGAAAAGTGAACAGAGTCTAACAGAGTCTTTAAAAAATAAAAACAGCTTACAAGAGACAAAGGACATTATATATTAGAAAAGGTTCAATAGGGTAAGAAGATACAATAATTATGAATATTTATGCACCCAATAACAGATAACCGAAATATATGAAGTAAAACTTGACAGAATCAAAGGAAGGAATAGACAATTCCATAATAATAGTTGGAGCCTCCAATACCCCACACTCTATAATTGACAGAACAACCAGATAGAATATAAGTAAAGAAATGAAGGACTTGAACAACACAATAATCTAAGTAGATCTTACAGATATATGTAGAACACTCTACCCACCAACAGCATACACATTTTTTCTAAGTTCACATAGGTTATTTTTCAGGATAGATCCGTATGTTACGTCACAAATTAAGTTTCAATAGATTTTTAAAAGATAGATGTAATACAAAATGGTATATTCTCTAACAAAAACCAAATGAAGTTAGAATTCAGTAACAAAAAGAAAACTAGAACATTTACACATTTGTAGAAATTGAACAATGCAGTTTAAAATCCAGTGGCTCAAAGAGGAAACCACAAGGGGAGTAATATCTTTAGGTATGAATGAAAATATAAAAACGTAACATGTCAAAACTTAGGAGACACAGCAAAGAAATGCTAAGAAAGGAATTTATAGCTATAATTGTTTTCATTAAAAAAGAAGGGAGATTTCAAATCAGCAACCAGCTTTACATTTCAAGGAACCAGAAAAAGTAGAAAGTAAGCCCAAAATTAGCAGAAGGAAAGAAATAATGAAAATTAGAGCAGAGATAAATAAAATACAGAATAGAGGAACAATAGAAAATATCCATAAAACCAAAAGTTGGTTCTTTGAAAAGAGCAACAAAACTGACGAACTCATAGGCAGGTGGATTAAGGAGAGATGGAGAGGAACAGAGAAGTCTTGTTTTACTAAAATCAAAAATAAGAGCGGAGACATTACTACTGATTCTACAGAAAGAGAATTATAAGAGTACTCTGAACAATTGTATGTCAACAAATTGGATAACTATATGAAATGTAGAAAATCCTAGAAATATAACACCTATCAAAATGGGGCACCTGGGTGGCTCAGTTGGTTGGGCTGCTGCCTTCGGCTTGGGTCACAATCCCAGGGTCCTGGGACCGAGCCCCACATCGGGCTCCTTGCTCAGCGGAGAGCCTGCTTCTCCCTCTCCCTCTGCCTGCCGCTCCCCCTGCTTGTGCTCTCTATCTCTCTCTCTGTGTCACATAAATAAGTAAAATCTTAAACAAACAAACAAACAAACAAAAAAACAAAGACCTACCAAAATGAATTATGAACAAATAGAAATTCTGAACAGACCTATAACAAGTTAGGAGATTGAATCTGTAATCCAAATCTTCCAACAAAGAAAAGCCGTGAACCTGATAAACTCACTAATGAATTCTACCGAACATTTAAAGAATTAAAACCAAGATTGGTTTTCCAAAAATTTAAGAGGAAGGAACACTTCCAAAATCACTTTATGAGGCCAGCATTACCCTGATACCAAAGCCAAAGAAACTACAAAAAATGAAACTACAGATTGATATTCCTTGTGAATATTGATGCAAAATCCTTAACACAGTACTGGAAAACAGACCTCCATAGCATATTAAAAGGATTACACTTATAAGCCTACTTAAAAATATATATATAGTTAAAATGTCAGTACTATCCAAAGTGATCTATAGATTCAATACAATCCCTATCCTAATGATTTTTTTTTTCAGAAATAGCAACACCTATTCTAAAATTGTTATGGAATCTGTAGGACCCTGAATAGTCAAAAACAATCTTAAAAATGACCAACAAACCTGGAGGACTCACACCTTATAAATTCGACACTCTTACAAAGCGAAATAATATGATATTGTTATTAAGACAAACATACAGACCAATGGAATAGGATAGAGAGCCAAGAAATAAACCCTCACATATATGGTCAAATGATTTTTTAAAAAGATTTTAAAGTATTCTCTACACCCAACTTGGGGCTCAAACTCATAACCCCCAGATCAAGAGTCACATGCTCTACTGACAGAGCCAACCAGGTGCCTGTATGGGCAAATGATTTTTACCAAGCGTACCAAGACCATTTAATGAGGAAAGGACAGTCTTCAATAATTAGTGCTGGAAAAACTGCATATCTACAGGCAAAAGAATGAATCTAGGACCTTACCTGACACCACTTACCAAAATTACATCAAAATGGACCAAAGACCTAAATGTATGAACTAAACCATAAAACTCCTAGAAGAAACATGGGGCAAAAGCTTCCTGACTGGATTTGATAATGATGTCTTGGACATAACATCAAAGATGCAGGCAACAAAATAATAAGTAGATACATTGGACTTTATGAAATAAAAACATTTGTCATCAAAAGATAATTTCAGTACAGTAAAAGGCAACCCACAGGATGGGAGAAAATATTTGTAAATCATATATCTGATAAGAGATTAGTATCCAGAACATATATAGTACTTCTAAACTCAACAACAACAAAAAACTAATGACCCAATTAAAAAAAGGGCAAAGACTTCAATAACATTTCTCTGCGAAGACATTAAAATGGCAGTAAGAGTGTTCCTGGATGGCTTAGTTGGTTAAGCGTCTGCCTTCAGCTCAGGTCATGATCCCAGGGTCCTGGGATCCAGCCCCACATTGGGCTCCCTGCTTGGCAAGGAGCCTGCATCTCCCTCTCCCACTCCCCCTGCTTGTGCTCTTTCTTTCTCTGTGTCAAATAAATAATTGAAGTCCTTAAAAAATAAATAAATAAAATGGCAGTAAACCTATAAATAGATGCTCGATGTCACTAATCATTAGGAAAATGCAAATCAACATTATAGTGAGATATTTCTGCACACCCATTAGGGTGGCTACTATGAAAAAAATAGAAAGTAACAAGTGCTGGCGAGGATGTAGAAAAATTGGAATGCTGGTGCAATGTTAGTGGGAACATTAACTGGTACAACCATTTTGGGAAACAGTATGAAGGTTCCTTAAAAATTTAAAAATAGAACTACCATAAGATCCAGCAATTCCATCTCCTGGTATATACTCAAAAGAATTGAAAGCAAGGTCTCAAAGAGACCCATTTTCATCTGAACATTATTCATAATAGCGAAAATGTAGAAGCAAATCAAAAGTCTATGAACAGATGAATGAATAAGCAAGATGTGATACATACATTAAATCGAATATTATTCAGCCTTAAAAAGAAAGGAAATTCTGACACTTGCTATGACATAGATAAACTTTGAGGACATTATGTTAAGTGAAATAAGGCCGTCGCAAAAAGACAAATACTATATGATTTGACTTCTATGAAATGCTTATAGTAGTCAAACTCATAGAGACAAAGTAGAACAGTGGTGGCCAGGGGCTAGAGGTAAGGGGGGAATGAGGATTGTTTCAGAGATAGAGATTTTCAATCTTGCAAGATGATTTCTGGTGATGGATGGTGGTTATGGTTGCATAACAATGCAAGTGTACTTAATACTACTGAACTGTATGCTTAAAAATTTACAGTGGTAAATTTTGTTATATGTATTTTATCACATTTAAAATATTGGAAAAGTGATACCACTTTTCTTTGTTATTTCTTTGAGAGGTTCAAATCCATTTCATATATTTATTGGCTCTTTGTACTTCATTTTCTGTGAATTACCTGTTCATATCATTTGTCCACTTTTAAAAACAGTTTTTTTTTCTTATTGATTTGAATGAAGTGCCCTTAAAATTAAAATAGTCCTCTTCTGACATGTTTATAGAAACCTTTAAAGCAAAAGATTTGATAATTATCTGGGAAGTTAGGATAACAAAGAGTTAGTCTGAGATGTGAAACAGTTGAGGCCTAACAACACAGATAGTGGTGGGCTACTTGTATTTCACTGAGATGATATTATTCTTTCAAATCGACTTTCAAAAATAAAGCATTTCTATATCCCTAGGAATTGAAGTCCCAATAAGGCTTTTAAAGTTTTGTTTTTCCATAAATTACATTTGTTATGGTATGTTTGGCTTTTATTCTGGGAGATGTTTTATTTCTAAAACGTGTTATAAAAATAAATGAGTTGATTTATTAAAAAAGCTATGCATATTTTTTATTTTTGTTCTCGTAATACTCATTTTCTGTCAATTCTTAAGTGAGTAATGTGTTGGACTAATTCTTCACATACACCATTTTGATTTTAATTTGTTGAAAAACATGATCCATAAATAGTAAAACAAATAATTGCATGTTAGAAAGCTGATTCAAAAATGCATCTAATCTTCAGCCTATTTTGGTGTTTGTCATCTAGAATATTTGATCTTCCAAACACTCGTATATATTTTGGAGACCTTGCAACATTTCTATTATTTTGCCCAAAACAATATGTTAAAATAGAGGACTTAAACCATCCATTAAATTATCTTCACTAAACACATTTAAATTAACACATTTAAACTCTCAAAATTTAAATGAAGTTTTAGCTGCTATTATTTAGAATATGAAGGACCAGGTGTGATGGTGTTGCATAAAACTGATACTTGACACTGAAAATAATGAAAAGACTTCAAATGGACCAAAAGGGGCACCTAGGTGGCTTAGTCAGTTAAGCATCCAACTCTTGGTTTCGGCTCAGATCATGATCTCGGGGTCCTGAGATCATGCCACATGTTGGGCTCGGCAGTGGGTGTGGAGTCTGCTTGTCTCTCTCCCTCTGTTCCTCCTCCTGCTCTCTCTCTCTTTCCCTCTCTCTCTCATGAATAAATAAAACTTAAAAACAAAACAAAACAAAATTGACCAAAAGCTGTTGCTTCGCTTATGGATTTTTAAAGCCAATTACTTTTTAATATTCAGCAGTAAGAGATGTCTCCTCTAAAACATTTCCTTTCCACTTCAAAGGATGCCCTGTTGGTGTTCACATCATTCCTTGTATGGAAGTTGAAAAAGAAACCATATATATAAAACTCAATATTGAATATATAAATATATGAGTATGGTATGAGAAGTCAGGAGATCTAGAGGTTATTCTCAGTCCTACCTCTGACTTAGTGAGTGAGAACATGGTCAACATTCTTAGCGTTTTTTGACCTCTATTATTCATCCTCATAAAAGATGGTGGAAATCACAGAGGAATTTGTGTAAGGCTTATGAAGTTTAAGCTTCAGGGACTCTTGCACAAGTCACTTCCAAGACTCTGGGTTACCTGAGTATTTCTATATTCATATTCTTAAAATATTTTTTTCTTAGGAGAGTCCTCCCAGATGGAATGCATTCCCATATTTGGGACTTGGTATCTCTCTACCATTAACGCTTGGAGTAATCTATGTACAGACAGACCTCCCTTACACTATAAGGGGTTGCCAAATGAAGGTAAAAGGGTAAAGCAGAGAAAAAAGGTCTGGTTTGCACTCCCGAGCCTTTCTGAGTTTATGTGCAGTAGACTGAGTTGAGAACTGCTATTTGCCTGATGGAAGTCAGGATGACCCCACAGCAGGGCACACAGGTACTAAGTGTGGGTTGGGATCTGTCTGGAATGACCAGTAGAAGCTTCAAGGGCTCTGACATGTTTTGATACTGCAAGAAGAGGCAATTTTAGAATGTTGTTATAGTTAGACCAATCCCACTTCATCATATGTTCCCTCTCTCCTGGAAGCTCCTGAGAAACAGCTACAGAATACATTTTGGAAACGTGATCTCTGCTGTGAGAAGTAATCAGCATTAAAACTTAAAGAACCAAGCAGGTATTTACAGAGAACTTTTTACCACCCTGTAACATCTGTGATAGTTTGCTTGAATAAGGGTGCCTGCCAGATAGGGAAGCAAAAAGAAAAAACAAAGACATATGAAAATTATTTGCCAATAACCAAAATTGTTCTGCTGTGGTCCAGTTTTGTGATCCATTGCTGGGATTCCATGCAGGTCTCGGAGGACATAATCACATGTTCTATGGGATTAGCAGGGATATAAGCAAGTGGGAATGTGTGTGTATATGTGTGTGTCACAGACAAAAGCATACTTCATCTGACCTGGTGTATTTGTTGCACAATTGAAATGTTTATACTGCCTTAACAGTTCAGGTTGTTTATCCCCTATTCAATAGCCATGCTTTTTTTTCTGTTCACTTAAAAATGTAGACTTGCCCCCCAAATTCTGTGGAAATGGAAGTTCCTATAACTAGGTGAAAACTATACTTTAATTAAGTTTTTGGTGTTCTTTCTTTTTTCTTTTTTCTTTATTTTCAATTACCAGAGAGTATAACATGGTTGAAGAAAGAATATAAAGGAATTTTAGCAAAAAGTATAAAGGAACATGTAGGGGGTGGGATGGGAGAATTTTCAAAATAACTTTTGTGAAAAAAATGCTTTAAAGAAACGAGAAGGCAAATCCATTCAACTGTTTCTAGAATTTGAGTTCTAATATCAAAAAGAACTGGTAGGAAAATATTAAATTTGAATGCTCAAATGAATTTCCATTATTAGTTATCATGTGTATTGATGGTGCTTATAATCTTCCTTTTAATAGCTCAGCCAACAACTGTAGTCTTTATGGCCACATTTAAAGACAAAATGGATCTATTAATGTGAGACTTGGCATTGACCATCATATCTAGTGGATAGTTCTTTGTGATCAAAACTATCCTTACATTCTTTATCTCAGACTTGGTGGTGCTCTTATTGAAGATACTGCATGTTCAACAAAAAGAAATAAGATCAGTATGTGGAAGTCAGGCCATCTATTTATAGGAACTATTTATAAACATGCTGTTGAAATTCTGCCCTTTATTTCAGCTTGGTTTTCTTTATGTCAATGTTAACATTTACCCATATTTTATTGACAAGTGTTTTGTTTTATGAAGATACAAAGTAATGCACACAGAATGACAAATGCTATTATCATAGACTCTCTTAAATGATAGCTTTGAAATTTGAGGACATTCCTTCAGGATGTCTGTCAGAAAGGAAAATGAGCCTTAGGAAAGAGGCTAACTTGGTTTATAAAATTATTTGAGGGGAATCATCTTAGGAAGTTGCTTCTGTGAGAACTTTCTGTTGCTCGAGGGTCATTCATTATTTCTAAGTTTGGCAGATTAATTAGTTGTGTTGTCTTTGATAACTTGGCAAAAATAAGCTGAAACTTAGGAGGTCAGTTCTGATACTAAAGAATTAGTTTCAGGGCGCCTGGGTGGCTCAGTCAGGTCATGATCTCAGGGGTGTGAGATTGAGCTCTGTCAGCCTCTGTGCTGGGCATGGAGTCTGCTTGAGATTCTCTTTCTCTCCCTTGGCCCCTCCTCCCCCTCCCACCCCTAGGCAAAAAAAAGGGGGGGGCTTACATTGTTGCATTGTTGAGCTCAGCCAGAACCCCAGGAGCTATTTGATAATTCTGGGGTGTTTATCACAAATCCATTTTCACTACCAGGATATGCTTTTGTCTACATGTCAGTGGTTCCAATGACTAATGCTGGGCATACAGCAAAACACAGCATAGCTTTCATAAGAAATTCTTAGTCATTTTGAAAAACAACATAATTCTTAAAATTTTTAAGGAAGTAATGCACAATCTAATTAAATGATTTCCAAATTATATCATGATCCTTACCAACTCCCCTCTCCCCTCAAATTGAATGTCTGTCCAATTTTTCATCCTACATCTTTTCCCAGGGATTTGAATTCCTTCTAGCCAACACTTTTTAAGCTTAAGATTTTTTCAATGAAGTATCAGTATTATTACCAAGTATTTATTTGTCCTTACGCATTTCTAGCTTGCCTCTTCAAAGACAAATATTATCCCTGCTTGTCAGCGCTATTGTTCTTAGTGATGCAGATGACTTGCCGTTTGATTAACATGGCTGTATGAGAGCAAAAGCTAGTGGTGACTGAACCTTCTAGCTTGTATCTGTTATGCTACAGTATGCTCATTTCCTGTATATAAAAAATAGCATTTTTACTTAGTACTGACTTCTCTCATGCCTGAGAAAGTATTAAATTCTCCAAGAGAGGAATAAAGTAACATAGTTACATATCTCTATAGAAACAGGAAAACAAATAAAAACTATACATTTGGATACTTGTTAAATGGCTGAGGAGTATATTTGGTGCTGTGATAGCTATCAATTGCATTTTAACATCCATAATAATTGAGAATAGTAGCAAAGCAATCATTATGAATAGTGAAACAAACATAAACTAAAAAGAAATTGCTATCCATTATGTTTTGTGGCTTTTTCTAGTGCCAGAGAGTTCTTCCCCACTGTGATAATGGTATAAAACATCAATGTAAGCTGTAAAATATGAAGCGATTTTAAAAATATTTTCATAATTATTTCATTATGTACACTCTCATTTTCAAAAAGTATCTCAAAATAAGATAAATCTGTAGTTCATGAAACTAGACCTTCCAAGAAGGAGATTGCACTTTATTTCATAAAACAATTCTTTCAGTAATATTTATTGTGGACTTACTGTGTGCAAAGCTCGTCACTAAGTTTAGGGATACCAAGATTAGTGAAACATGTGTCTTGTTTCAAGAGGGTATGAACTAATGATAGAGATAAAAACATTAATAGAGATACATACAAGGAACCATTGAGAGCACCGTAGAGGAAGATGACCCATGATTACTTGGGAGGAGACAAAAAAATACATTAGACTTCCCCTCCACTACCAACTGCAAGTAACGTAAACTTCAGTTGTCAAAAATATGACACTTCCCCTCCAAATGCTTACCATTTATTTCTTTTCCCTTCTTCTTAGACTCTTTGAGGAATGAGTTTAAAAAGGAAGAGTGCGTATCACATATGTATATAAGATTTTCTCCATTGGATCATGTAAAAGTGATCAATTTTCCAATAATGTGCCAAGAAAATAGTGACTTCCTTGGTTTAATTTATGGCATGATAGCGTAAGTTTTGTGGCAGAAAAAAAAAAACTTTATATTTAGTATGCAGAACTCATTATCTATAGTAAAACAGGATAGATTCACAGTGAGACCTGCCTGCATTTGGGATAGGGTAATTGAGTCCATAGATCTGTACTCTATGATCTGCTAGGCTAGCAGTTTTCTGGTGCATCAATAAATTTCAAAATTAACATTCATAAGGACTCAAGAAAAACTAGCTAGTCTAAGAGATTTAAGCTTTGTCTACATTTGTCTCCTGCATGAAACAATTGTATAGGATACCCAAGTGTCCTAAAATATGGTAACATAGAAGCATCTCACAATTAAAATTCTTTAGCTGGTTCTTGGGTATTTTGAATGAGGACATTAGATCATTCTCTGTATTTATGACTACACAGCAGAAGTAACATCTGGGAAGGAAATAAGTCGTTCAAAATGGGTATAGACATCTGTTTCCTAGTAGAAAAACTGCTCCTATCCTGTAAAATATTTTATCATAATAAGGGATAATAGTGTTTTTGTTTGTTTGCTTATCTTTCTGTTCTTGTTTGTTTGCTTTTAACTTGAGGCCACAGAATTTTCCTGAATAATTCTTCCCTTTTTAAGAGCATTTTATCTGGTGGTAAGTTCTAGTCTCTGTAATGATAATGACAACTAATAAGTGTGGCTAGTGTGGCTTTGGTGTCAGAAAGACATTAATTCAAATCTCAACATATGTAAATGGAGACTCCTTTAAATTCCCTCTGGGATCCTATCCCTTTATCTATCCTTCACCGAAGAGAGGAAAATCAGTCAAACTCTTCTTAAACCCTACTCAATAATTTAACGTGGGACTAGGGCGCCTGGGTGGCTCAGTTGGTTAAGCGACTGCCTTCGGCTCAGGTCATGATCCTGGAGTCCCGGGATCGAGTCCCGCATCGGGCTCCCTGCTCAGCAGGGGGTCTGCTTCTCCCTCTGCCCTCTTCCCTCTCATGCTCTCTGTCTCTCATTCTCTCTCTCAAATAAATAAAAAAAAATAAAAATCTTTAAAAAAAAAAATTTAACGTGGGACTAATGAAAAGAAAGTCAAGTTTTTTCTCTGGCAGCCAACAGCCCTCAAGTGAGAAAAGGGAGAATGAGAATGGTTTCAAGTGGGAAAAGTTGACTACAGCATTATGGTAAGCAGATGCTCTACACAGAAGACATTCGGTGATGATTATGCAGCTTCCACACACTAGATACATCCCACGTCAGGTTAGGTCCCTCTAATCGCAGAACCTGTTTCTTACATGTGTCTCTGTGTGTACTTTACAGTCACTTGAAGTGATTTGAAGACCATTGCATCCTTAACTAATAATAGAAGCTAAGTAGCTTTGTGCCCAAGTTATTATACTAAAACATGCAGAGATTTTTGTCAAGCCTATAACTGATCATTAAAACATAGAAGTGTGATTTTTTTCCACCATCATAAAGCATCAAAAGGCATTTTTAACATGATGCTATAATTAATGATCAGTAAAAATTTTCCAGTATGTAGGAAGCTGAATTATGCTTTCAAAAATGAAATTGGTACTCTACTCCCATTAATAAGTGTTTTAAAATATGTATGGAAATAGTTCTCCTCATTTTCAATAATTCTTCTTGTTCATTACAGCATTTAAAGGGGTGGAGGGTGGGGAGTAAAAATACCATTCTGCAAGTGCAAAAAATTTAACTAGCAGCAGATGGTGAGACTGTAAAGAAATTGCTCCTCACATCAAGCTTATGGAAATTGGTCTCTTTCTGCTATAGTCACACATCATTTAGTTCTAGAAACAGGGGTCAGGGCAATACTTGCCATATGCTAACCCTAGTATATCTACTTCTTGATGATATAGGTGCTACATTTTGAGGAATTTGATTTGAGTCAAAGTATGCTATAATTTTTATAATAACAAGCCATGACCTTTGATGTATTTTACCACTGTCTGATAATAAATTCTCTGGAAAGCTTGAATCTTTTTTTTTTTAATTATTATTTGAAATAAAGCTTAATATTATTTAAGAGCTTTGTGGAACAAAAAATCATATTATCTTTTTACATGAAACCTAGGCTTTCTTTCTGAGAACAGAAGAAAATTGTGAAGATGTGTGTGTGTGTGTGTGTGTGTGTGTTGATGTGGGGGTAGGGAAGTCATGGAGGGAAAGGTAGGCTAGAAGTTTGCAGGAAAGGAAGGATCCTTTACAGTCTCTCTGTGGTAATTAAAAATATAAGCTCATAAATTCTTGTTCGTCTTCCCTTCCAAAGTTGGAGACTAATTCCCCTTCCTTTGAATGTAGACTAGATTTTCTGACTTGCTACTAATGAATGGAATGAGGTGAATATGATGCTGTGTAATTTCCAACAGCAGGTCATAAAAACAACAGCCTTTCTCAGGCTCTTTGTTGGATCGTTTGCCTTGGGGAAAGACAGCTGCCGTTTTGGAGGTAACTCAGGTAGCTCTATGTAGTATTCTGTGTGAGAAGGACCAAGGCCTCCCGCCAATAACCAGCACTGACTTGCCAGCCATGCCAGTGAGTCAGTGGAGAGCAGAACCTTCAGCTCCAGTCAAGGCTTTAGATCACTGCAGCTCTTAGACACATAACTAAACCTCATGAGAAACTCTAAGCCAGACGTGCCCAGCTAAGCCACTCTTGCATTCCTGACTCATTGTCATTGTGAGCATTTATAGAAGTTTGTTGTTATTTTTAAGGCACTAATTTTTGCAGAAATTTGTTACTCAGAAATAAATAACTAATGTGCTCAAGTTGTTTATGTTCATTATCTTATTTTATCATCATAACAATAAGATATTATTATCATGTTTTATTTTATTTTCTTAGATGAGAAACTGAAGCTTTGAGAGTTTAAGCAACTAAATTACTACATTGCTCATGATGTCTATATGTCAGTAAGAATTAAATTCAGCTGCAAATAATAAAAAAATGAAAGAAAAATAATAAGGCAAATACATATTCTTGCATATAAAAGCATTGTGCTTTAGGAAGATGAGGGCTGGTTCTCTTGCTGATGGAATATACAGTCTGTCCTAGCTCCTTCTATTTTGTTCACTGTTATGTTTTTTATACTCATGTTCACATGATGGCTGCTGCACCACCAACTATTGCAACTATATTCGGGGGAGGAATAAGGACCAAGGGCAGAGGTCAACAGTCTTTCCTTTGACTAGTTTTGCCTATTTATATCAGGAAGAAAAACCCTCTCCATGACTCTTTCCTATGTCACAGTGGCCATGGTTATGTTGGATAGCCTCTCTTAGCTGCAAGGGAGGCTCAGCTCATTGCTCTCTGGGAAAAATTCAGGATTCCTTTGGGAACTAAGGGACGAAAAACTGGATATTTCTAGGTAAAAAGGTACAGTTGTCATCATTTACTCTTAGGTTATCCTGTATTCAGATAAATCCTCTTCCCTCTTTTAATGTGTACACACGTTCATCACATAGGATATAACCTCCATGTCTCACCCAGTTGTTGACTTTAGCTCAAAGTCTGAGAACACTGGGTGGTATACAGATCAATTTATCTGTATACTAAGAACTAAGAATAAAAGTAAAAACCTATGCCATAGAATCCTGCTATTTCATGGCTAGAAAAGAGATGGGTCTTTATACTTATTAGCAGCTAAGAAATCATTAAAATTCCTCAAACAATTAATAGTAATAGTTCACATTTCCATAATATTAATGTGAACAAATCATTCCAGATATGAAATTATTCTTGCTCCAACTTTCAAGTTATGCTTTGATATAAATAAATCAAATGATTTGTTCCAAATTTTTGTTATCTCTTTAGATTTTCCTATTCACCAGTTCTTAAGTCAAGCTGGTGACTGTAACTGAAAATTACTTTAGCCCACTCCTCATGGGATTAATAAATTTAGAATTCATTAAAATGCATACTTTATTTAAGAACCAATTATGCACAATCACTGTAAAATTTTGTCAAACTTGTATAAAATTTCCTTAGTTTAATTAAATTAAAATTATTAATTAAATAATATGAATATGTGTACTTTTTCCAAATAAGACAGTTAATCTGCTGAGATCACTTACAAGTATGTTTTCCATTAAAATAGTCTATTATAGATGGCGGAGCAAGGTGGCAGAGGAGTAGGAGACCTGGATTTCGTCTGATGTCAGGAATTCAGCTGGGTAGGGATCAAACCATTCTGAACACCTACAAACTCAACAGGAGATCAAAGAAAAGAAGAGCAACAACTCTCTCATCAGAAAAGCGACCACTTTCTGGAAGGTAGGACGTGCGGAGAAGTGAATCCGAGGCGATATTCAGGAGGATAGACAGCAGGGGAGGGGCCTCCATTAGCCGCTTCTGGCAAGTGATAGAGCCACGGAGCACAAAATCGGGACTTTTAGAAGTCTGTTCCGCTGAGGGA
>NC_138369.1:36555281-36587624 GCF_054177405.1 Leptonychotes weddellii
TGTTCAGAATGGTTTGATCCCTATCCAGCTGAATTCCTGAGAGGAGACGAAATCCGGGTCTCCTACTCCTCCGCCATCTTGCTCCGCCCTCCTACAAAGATATATTTTAATCACTAAATAATATACTGAATGCATTTACAATTGTAATTTTGTGCATGTGAAGCACTTAATTGCTCAGTGTTAACTCTAATGCTTTGCAAACAGAATCAGGGTGCAAAACTATTCAGAATATAGACTGACTGCAGATAAACAAATGCACTCAGGGACAGAAAGAACTTGGCAGTATTTTAAAGGCAGTCAGTTTCCTAATACTTAAAGTACAGCCTTAATGCTGGTTATAAAGGTGGTTAAGATAGTGAAAGGGGAGGAGCACCTGGGTGGCTCAATCGGTTAAGTGCCTGCCTTCGGCTCAGGTCTTGATCCCTGGGTCTGGGATCCAGCACCATGTCAGGCTCTCTGCTCAGCCAAGAGCCTGCTTCTCCCTCTCCCTCTGCCAGCCGCTCTTGCACCTGTGCTCGCTTGTGCTCTCTCACTCTCTCTTTCTCTGTCAAATAAGTAAAATCTTAAAAAAAAAAAGAGATAGTGAAGGGGGAGACTATATTTGTGTGGAGGGTGTTATAAAATGTGAAGTTTTCATATTTCTTCTGTTACTTTAATTTTTTTTTCTTGGTGATAGTTATACTAGGATGGAAACTATTGCAATCTGAGCCAGTTTGTCAAATAGCATGAAGAAAGTTGAGAAGCAATAGGAGCTCAATAAATATGCCAATGTGTCACTATTATAGACTGAATGCACCCCCCCCAACCCCCCATTCATCAGTTGAAAACCTAACTCCCAAGGTGATGGTGTTAAGAGGTGGGCCTTTGGGAGGTGATTACGTCATGAGGGTGGAGCCCTCGTAAGTGGGATTAGTGATTCTGTAAAGGAGGCCTCAGAGAGCTCTCTTGCCCCCTCTTCATGTGAGGACATTGAAAAATTAGCTGTCTGTGAACCAGGAAGAGAACTCTCACCAGATACCAAATCTGCAGGGACCTTAATCTTAAACTTTCCAGCCTCCAGAAGCGTGAGGAGAAAAATTCTATTGTTTATGAAACACCTAGTCTACTGTATTCTGTTATCTGAACTAGAGATAGAGATCCTGGATCCAAGTCAGAGAGGGTCTCCTGATAAGACCCGAATTTTGTGGATTTTTATTATTTATCAAAAACTGTATAATGCAATTTATATGAAATATTCATTTCTTGCAACAGCCCTGGCATAGGTGTTCTTTTATGAGCCGTCTTTTGCAAAGGAAGAATTGAAATAGTGAGAGGTTTAAGTAATCTACCTTGGGAATGGGGAAAGTCAAGATAGGAACCCAGGCAGTGTACTGTGAACACATGTTCTTAACCACTGGAAGGGTCCCTGGAGAAAGAAGGGACTTAGGGTTATGGCTCCTCACCATTCAGATGGAGTTTGGAACACACTGTGTGATGAGACGGGTAGGTGGAAATGCCCCGATGATACATAAGCCTGCCAGAAAACCAACGCTTCCATCAGCGAGTCTCAGCAGGTGTAAAAACAATAGCACCATCTGTGTGGGTACAGATTCCCAAGGTGTCAGGAGAGATGGCCTTGCACATTCTTCACTATGAAGCTAGGTGGGTACAGTGCTGACCGTGGTCAGGACTGCACATCAGGACATGATGGCATCAAGGCCAGACTGACATTCAGTGGTTGGAGCTGCCTAGGTGGGGTGGAGGGGGATCTCACTAACTCTTTTAAAACACAGCTAAATGCTGGTTACACCCTTAACATTTCAGAGGGCATTGGTGCGTAGATTTAAACTGCTGAATTTAATCATTTTGCATTGTCCAGCTTTATAACAAAGGTTTGTAAGTTTTAACTACTTTAGGGGACAGTCTGATGACCACAGAAAGAAAATTTCTTTTCAACATGTTATTTGCTTGAGAGGGTTCTAGCCCTCAAGAGGATTATGCTAGGTGCTCGTAGACAATAAAATAAATTGAAATAGAGACACCCAATACTGTTAAGTTATACTTGGTTACTATTAGACGGCTCTGCGGTAAAGCACTGAATGTGGAATCACACATTGAATTCTATCACAATGGCTATTAACTGTAAAATAAATGTATGTTTCTTACAGTTTGAGACTTTTTGAAGAACATTTATTATATTTTTTCAGATTATTTGTAACTGGACTCATTGTTTTAAATTTAGAGGTACCCTCCTGAACAAGATATCTGAAAACACAATGAACATATTACTTCAAAATGCAATTAATATCCCTTTACAAAGAATTTATCTTATATTTTCTAGCTTTTCTGATACACTGATATATATATAGAGTAAGTGCTCAATAAATTGTAACTGTTATGCTTTCCATATCCGACTTTTAAAAAACTGGCTTGTGATTTAATTTGCTAAGCTGTTGTATGCTATACTAATAGAATACCTTTGTTCTCCAAATCCCTTGATGAGTGTGTATCATAAAGCGCACCAAGGAATAAGCCTGAGTTTCTAGGCCTTTTATCCCAAGAAATAACTGTTATCTAAACTGGAGCATCTCTTTATTTCCTTGGTCAGTAGAATGAATATAGATATGAGAGGGGAGAATCCTTCCTGATAGTTTTATCAGACCTAAGGATCTTTTGACTTTTTATAAATGTATTGGTAAACCTGTGGGAGATGTTTGAAATAGAATGCTAGAGTTTGAGATTTACATAGCAGACAAAGAGAAGAAGGTTTTGTAGATGAGTGTGGCTATTTTATGTATGCATGCATGTACTTCCTTGGTTTACTCAGCATTCTATCCTATCTGCCTTCTACAGGTAGCATAGTCCCCTTTCCTTTGAGAATATCCCCCTGTATTCCACATGATCCTGATGGGGATAGAAAAGCCATACACTGTTGTGGTAAGAGTGCAAGATTCACATCTAGGTTTTTATACTTGCTGTATGACCTTGCACAAGTTACTTAACCTCTCTGTGCATCAGTAGCTTCATCTTAAAATTAGGTTAATTCATATTAGGCCATTGTAAATTAGGACTTTGTATAGTCTGGGTTCCTCTTTAAAGCAGATCTTAAATAAGGAATTGGATGCAGGAATTGTTCTGTGAAGTGATCCCAAAGGGGTGGATCTAGGAAGAATATAACAGTGAAAAAGTAAAAGCTAATCCAAAGTTAGGTTATTTACCTGCTCACTCCAGTGGGCATGGAGGCTCAACCCTGCTGCAAGTCCTTTGTGCTGACTATCCCATTGAAATGTCTATCACAAGATTGAGGAAGAGAATATTTCTCTAAGACCACCATTCCTCTCTTGGCCAACATCTATGCTGTGGGTTGTTAACTATTACACACTTAACAGGTTTGCACACATGTATCAGAATAGTTCCACAGGAATCTGTCCCAGGGCAGAAATTGGGAGGTTTGCTGGGACACCTAGGCAAGCCACTGTCAGATTATACCTGGTGGCTGGCACCAACCAGGTGAAGTAAAAATGAGGACTAGGGGGCGCCTGGGTCGCTCAGTTGTTAAGCGTCTGCCTTAGGCTCAGGTCATGGTCCCAGGGTCCTAGGGTTGAGTCCCACATCGGGCTCCCTGCTCAGTGGGAAGCCTGTTTCTCCCTCTCCCACTCCCCCCGCTTGTGTTCCCTCTCTTGCTGTGTCTCTCTCTGTCAAATAAATAAAAAAAAAATCTTAAAAAAATAAAAAAAACCCATGAGGACTAGGAAATATGACAAGGGAAATATTGATATGGGATTAAATGAAAGAATGTGTGCAAAACATCTAGCCCATTATCCGGCTCATAGTAACCACTCAATACATGTTAACTAACAGATTTATATGATTTTCTAGACAGAAGTAAATAAAAATTTTATAGAAAATATTGTCTGTATATTTCCTTCCCCCTTTTTTTGTGTAGAAAGCATATTTCTATTTATTTTTTAAATTTTCTTTTAAATTCAATTAGCCAACATATAGTACATCATTAGATTCAGATGTAGTATTCAATAATTCATCAGTTGCATATAGCTCCCAGTGCTCATCACATCATGTACCCTCCTTTATGCCCATCATCCAATTACCCCATCTTCCCTCCCCTTCCCCTCCAGCAACCCTCAGTTTGTTTCCCATAGTTAAGAGTCTCTCATGGTTTGTCTCCCTCTCTGATTTCTTCCCATTCAATTTTCCCTCCCTTCCCGTATGATTCTCTGCACTGTTTCTTATATTCCATATGAGTGAAACCGTATGATAACTGTCTTTCTCCGATTGACTTATTTCACTTAGCATGATACCCTCCAGTTCCATCCACGTCGATGTAAATGCTAAGTATTCATCCTTTCTGATGGCTGAGTAATATTCCATTGTATATATATACCACATCTTCTTAATCTATTCATTTATCAATGGACATCTCAGCTCTTTCCACAGTTTGGCTATTGTGGACATTGCTGCTATAAACGTTCGGGTGCAGGTGTCCCTTCAAATCAATACCTTTGTATTTTTGTGGTAAATACCTGTATTTCCTTCCCTTCTTATAACATGTATACATTGTATCTGAATAATATGGTCAGAACTTCAATGTACCATGTTCCAGGAACAGTCATGACTATTCTTCACCTCCATCTCTTCCCAGGAACAGGAAGAATTAATTGTAACTTGCCCAATGTCCAGAGAGTCCCCAGACTTGCAAGCATCCAGGGGCTGGGAAGGTTAACAGATTCCTGCAGGCCCAAAGATGCCTGAACAGTATATGTGCCTAAACAGGATATCTTCACATCCTCAGTGCTTGTGCACACAAATACCGAATTGAGCTAAGTGCGAATACCTAGGAGTATGATCTGTTTCTCAAAAGTTTTAGATCTGTTTTAACCCACAAACGAGGCAAGCAATTTGGGCTGACATTTGGACCTACTTATTTTCTTAATTCCCAATTGCTTCACTGGTAACATTGAACTTTTCCAAATCATTGTGGATAATGAGTTAGCAAGCTTAGCTATAGATCATTCATAACTTTTTTCTTAATCCATAATTGAGAAAGTGCTTCCTTTTGTCTTTTTTTCCTTTGATGCTTCTTCATAATATTTAAATTTTTATTTCTTATGCTAAAATATTTAGAAGCACATAGGTAGAGTGTTCAGCAAGATATGTAAGTGAAGACCTTTTTCAAATCTTTCTTAGAAAAGATAGGGAAATTGTATATATTATCTGAAGAGGTAGGTTAACATAATGAAAATAGTATTTTTTATTAAAAAGTAGAAAGGGCCGCTGAGAAGAAATGTAAAAATGCAAATGATCACCAACCTTTCTGCTCACACACACACACAAAAAATGTTCATGCAGTCAGATGACATTTTAAATATTTTAAATTTATTTTAAAAATTTTCAGTTATTTATACATTCTTCTGGAATATCTGTTTGGTATGTGGTACACATGCTTTGCAATATTATCAAAAGTCAAACTATCAGTATACTTTTTGACAGATCCTTTTTGGTTAATTAAATAAAACATTTTGACTCTTTTGTGCATGACCTTAAAAATGAGCACACTTTCTCAATTTTTAAAAATCTCAAATGTAATGAGATTGGTCCCCAGAAGAAGTGTTGGGGGTCGGGGAAAGTGATGGGTAAGGGAAAATTAAGCTTGTCAAGTCATTTTATAAAAGAACGTAGTGAGGGAGAGTTAGGTAGAAGAAGTACCCGGACTTGATTAAAATCACCTGAAGCATCTGTCAAGCCAGTTCGGATGAACATGTTTGTGGTCCTGCTTGCTATTTCACAGAAAAAGCTAAAGAGATCAGGCACGTACCCCATAATGAATTTACCTTGGCTTCTCATAATACATTTAACTACATTAGTGATAATGAATGGTCACAAATCTAGGCATAAATTTAAGACTTGGGAAGTTTGGGTCTGATGTTAAGAGTGCCTTACTATAAATAAGGACTGGCCGCCCTTGAACATTTTTAGAGCATGTGTGAATCTGATGTTAAAACTAGCAAAATTCATTGCCCGTTTTTCCTTTGCCAGTGGAAAAATTTACAGTGTCTCTCCTGGGTCTCTTGAGCTATGTGGGGATACACAAATTTCCTTTTTAGTGAGAGCCATACACTGACTTTATTAGTCTTATGGGAACCAGAATCAGCTACATTGACTGGGAGATTTGCTCATTTTAGAAAATTACATGGACTTTTGTATTTAGGATACTCTATATTATCTTAATTGTGACTCTTTTAACATAGTTATTGCTTAATGTACAGCTTTTCTTTGCAGTTTTTATCACCTTAACTCTGTTGCTTGAAGTTGAAGATTATAGCAATTAGGACAAGATGACTGACCCTCCCCAGGGTTAGCATGGAGAGCCTGTGCTGACCAGGGAAATATTTGGATTCTATTAGGACAACGTTGATCTAGATTATTTAAGGTAGTAATGAAAATAACAAATAGAAAGTTAGGAAAATGGTTTGTTGCCTGATTTCTCATTTTATAGAAAGTGGTATTTTCCAATGGATTTTATACACTAACATATTCAACTTACAATTATCCATATTCATTGCCTGAATGCTGTAGGCAAGAAACTGGAAAAGAAAGCAACTAGAGACATTGCCCTAAAGATGCTTATAGCTTGATATGGGCAAGAGGCAGTATAAAAACAACTATATACCCCAAAGAAATGCATACATATGCTCATATATGAATTAAATATATATGTTTACATATTAATTAAAATATCGATAGCAACACTATCACGAAGAACCTGGAAATTACCCAAGTGTCCATCAATAGTAAAGTGAATTACTAAGCTGTCTCATAGTTGCATGATATAATATAATACAGCCATGAGAATGAGTAAGTTACAACTACATGTAGCAACATGGATGATGTCATAAACATAATCTTGAATGGGAGAAGCCAGACACAAAAGAGTTTATGCTACATGATTCTATTTATGAAAAGTATAAACAGACATGTATCTGTGCCATTAGAAGTCAGGAGAGTTACCATTGAGAGGCATAGTGATTTGGAAGAGGACCAGAAGGGACCCTCTGGGATGCTGGTACCATTTGTCTTTGAGCTATATGCTAGGTGTTTAGTTTATGAAAATTCATACACTGTACATGTATGAGGTATGTGGTTTTTTTGCATAGACATTCTTTAGTTGAGTTTTAAAATGAGCAGTATATTTAAGTAGAGGAAAATGGATGGAAGAATGTGGAAGAAGTCTTTTGTAAGAGCCTGGGCTATATCTGCCAGGTGTCATTGCCTTAGTTTTCTTGATAAATCAGGAAGGCTTGGAAGTCTGGAGATAAAACATTCCTGAAAGAAGGAATAATACAAGCAAATCAAAGAGGTGGAAGAGTATGAGGCAACAGATTAAATGAACTTCCAAGTACTTGAGAAAAGTTGGAAAAGTACAAAGGGGAAAGTACTAAGTTAGGTTTGGGCCAGACAATGAAAAAATTAAAAATATTATAAACAAGCTTATCATTTTTTCTTTAAGCTTCAGGAGTCTTTGGAAATTTTTGAGCTATAGAATGGCCTAATTATGCTTTTGAAGTCTGGAAATTGAGCTTTGGAGGGTGGAAGAACTGAAGGGGAAAAGATCTGACCACTCCTATGGTATTAGAAGGGAACTTCCCACAGATCTGCACTGGCCGACGGGCAGCAGTGGGATGGTGACCGGCACATAATTGGTGCTCAGTATTTACTCAGTGAATACCAACATGAGCAATAAATGAAAGAATAGGATTTTGCATTAGACTGTGTCAATTGGCATTCTTGAGGAATGAGTTTGCTCTTTTGGTGGTTTATCTTTCCAAAGCAGAATCTATTTTTTGTTAAGTAATGCCATTTGAAATTGGGTCTGGAGCATGTGGTAAACTCTCCCACAATCTCAGGTGATATTCCAATCACTGAATCTTAACTACATGAGGTCCAAATTGTATATAGAACACAAGAGTGGGCCAGATGCATTATTTTTCTGCTAATTTTGTCAAAATGCGTTTTGAGGTAAAATACAAACTTCCCTCACGTGGAATATTGTATCTCTTTCTTGTTAATTATCCTGTATAGAAAATCAACAATCACAGCATACTTTGGGTTATTTGGTTAGGAATTGTTTACACTGCAATTCTTTAGTAGTTCTTTTCCTGAAGGTCAATAATTCCAGCATTTTGAGAAAAAAGATCAATGGTAGTAAGTGCTACCTCTGTATTTTCCCTTAGAATTGTAACCACAGTTGTACTTACTAGGTTTTGTGTCAGTTTTCAAGGAAAGGGTATAGATTGTGTTGAATTACATTGTCTAATTTAGTCTTGCTTGTGAATACTGGAAAGAACTTTGAGACATTTGGTGACAATTGGCTATGGCCATTTGTATATAAAGAGGTTAGGAGGGATGGTACATCTCCCAGATCCAAGCAGAGATGCATGGCAGGTGGAACATGGAGACAATTTATCAGAAAAACTCACTGGGTGAAAAGGATGTCTGAATCATCTAATTCTTTCCAGCTAGTGTTTACTGAACTGAATCTACTAGACAATTGTCTTCATTTTCTCTTTTCACTCCTTGACACAGTTTAATTGTAGAGGAATGAAACAGACATCAAGCTGATCTGTTGTATATTAGTGAACAATTTCAATTCTAGTTTGTTATTTCTAAACCCTTCCTACTTCCTTTCTGCTATTGCTTATCTACTTTGAATCCATATTTCACATTCTCATTAATGTTATCCTTTTTAAAAGATTTATTTATTTATTTCTGAGAGAGAGAGGGAGTGCACGAGTGCGGGGGTGGAGAGGCAGAGAGAGAAGGAGAGAGAGTCGTAAGCCAACTCACCACTGAGCACTGAGCCTGACACTGGGCTTGATCTCAGGACTCTGAGATCAGGACCTGAGCCGAAATCAAGAGTTGGACGCTTAACCAACTGCGGCACTCAGGAGCCCCATTAATGTTATCTTTAAAATTTTTTTTATTTGATTATGCCACATCTCTGCTAAAAAAACTTGATGTGACATTTTAGGAGCTATTAACTACTTCCACTGGCTCTTAGTAGTAGTCTGTTGGATCAACACTCATTGAGAAAAAGAGAAAATCTATCCTTGAAGGCATGCTCAGAGATAATATGACCCTAAAACAATTTTAGCTTAGTTTTGTTTTGCTTTGCTGATTATATATTAAACTATCCACTCTATGTCAAGGTAGCAATAATAAATTAATTAGCTCTGGAACATGTCCTGGAGTCCATTGTAAGTAAATATTGTTGAAATTTAAATTCTGATATAGGAATACTTATTTGAGGTTGCAAAATGTTTTTATAAAGTAATGCTGTTTTTATGTGGAGGAAAAAAAAAACTTTGAATTTAAATTTACATGAGAGCTGAAAAATTTACTCCCTGCTCAAGAAAATATATTCAGAATTTATAAAGGGAACATAATGATTAGAAGAAATATCGAGTTTAGTGCAGGTTAATTATGAAAGGGATCAGATAACTTTACTTACCAAATCATATGTATTTCTCAAATCTAAGATGACTATTATGTGCCAACATGCCATATTTTTAATGGAAATTCTTATAACATTTTAAAGAAACATTCAACACACACATCTCATACAATCCATAAACCTGTAAACATGGAACTATTTTAATGTGCCATTATTTAAAGTTTTAAAATTACAAATGAATACATCTGAAATAAAGTTTTACTTGTTCTTTATTGTAATATAGAACCGAGACACAACTTTAGGAGATGATAAATGCCAGATGTGAATTGGGATGTTGAGTCAAAGACTGTTCTTAGCGTTTTCACTAATGTTTCTAATATATGATTTCTCTTATAAAAATAGTATATTCTGAATTCATATTTTTGATCTTTCAAGGTGAATTTTGCCCTTTCTGTTGGCATTGATCTTTTCTTTGCAGTGTGATAGACAAAAAATCATTTGTAAGTCATGGTTTTGTAAGACATGATTATAAGAAGATAAGCAATGCAAACCCAATGTATCTTGTTTTCTTTACCTTTTTAAAAATTTTCTTTTGCCTCCCCAGATTCACTTTCTTACACTCCATCTAAAAATATTTTTTGTTTAAGAAGGAGAAAAAGTGCCTTGTGGCAATTTGCATAATATGTTAATGCGGATATGCATCTAGACATCTGGATGGCATTTTAATATCTCATTCTCATTCAAGGAACTAGACCTTAACACAGATGGCAGAAACAATTTTAAGAGCATTGTTGTAAACAAATAAGGCAGCCAGGAAACCAAACACACTCCAAGTTAGGGTTTGCCGCCAAAGAAGCTTTTTAGTGAGATGTTTTGACTACAAGATTGTACAGCCCTTATCAGTCTCTGACAAAAGCAGAGGTACCAGTAGGCAGTTTTCCTATGCAAAGAAAAGGGGAAAAAACCCACATACCAGCATGCATTTTCAGGTTTGAATATTTGAAAGACTAAATGTATTTTTTTACACGTATACAGAATATATGGGTGCATATAAATACACACATACATATGTTCACATAAAATATATATATATGTACACATATATAGATTTTAATAAAGTGGGCATACACAATTTAACAATAAGTCCATCTCTTTCTTCCTTCTCTCCCTAGAAATACCTTCAGTCAAATTTTTGGCTGTTAAAAGCATGGGACTCTGGAATCACACTGCTTGCACTTAAACACTGAGTTTAAATTCATAATTAACTAGGTTTGTTATCTGACCAAATGACTTATTCTCTTGTTGCATCTGTTTTGTCATCTGGGATAATAATGGTCCCTGTTTCACAGGGTCACTAAGAGCATTAAATGCATCAAATACATAACATATGCCCATACATAGCAAGCATTCAATAAATGTTAGCAGTTATCATCATTGTTTTAATTAATTTTATTTATTTTTTTTAAAGATTTATTTATTTATTTGAGGGAGAGAGAGAGAGCACGTGGGAGGGAGAGGGAGAGAGAGTCTGGAGCAGACCCCATGCTGAGTCCAGAGCCTGACGCAGGGCCCGATCCCACGAGCTCGAGATCATGACCTGAGCCAAAACCAAGAGTCAGACACTCAACCAACTGAGCCACTCAGGAGCCCCTTAATTTATTTTTTTTTTATACTCTATTTTTTAATCTGGCTTGCTTTCTTATTTTCTTTCTTTCTTTCTTTCTTCTTTCTTTCTTATTTTTGGCCATCTTTAATACAAAAGCATTTGACTTGTTCTCTTATGTAGTAAGAATGGGTTTCTGGGTCTACTGGGCTATGTAAGAAGGCTCAGGCTCTGGAATCAGACAGATTGTGTTATACCTGAGTCTTTCTCTTACTAAATGGACTGTCATTAAAACTCTGTTGCAGTCAGCTACATTATGTAGTAGGTGGGGACAATTCCTAACTCACTGGATTGTTTTGCCCATGTGAAAATGTCTATAAAGTAAATGTTTTTAGGGACACCTATGCAGGTCACATGCTTTGTTACTGAGGTTTGCATGGATACTGCTATCTAAAGGAAAGGACATTCAGTTGATATTTCTCCTTATTTTAGCTTTCTGGTAATCACTTATTAATTTGGATTAATTTGGGCCCATTTGGATTTGAGACTGAGTGGCTTGTGAGTCTAGGTTTAGCTTTTAAAATAATAATGATTCATTTGAGGGACTATGTATCTGTCATGTTTGCCCTTGGTTATAACAAAAGAAGTAATAGTTTTTCAGTAGAGACAACTGGAAAAGGATAGAGATAGAGATGTGAAAGCCCATCTAGAAGAGAGAGAAGACACTCAGGGTGAAATTGAGAGGTAAGAGAAAACAGAGTGTGTATGAGAGATTTCTTTCACTGGTAACTAAAGTATCCATGATTAAGATGACAAGCAATTTGCTTTTCACTATTAGATCATCTGTGGGGCTACAAGGTCATCTAGTCTATCTTGTCTACAGAACACAAATGAGCCTTTGCAGATTCCATACTTTAAATCCATTATGGAGACCACATGTATTATGAAATTTAGAAATAGACTGATAACACCAGGGAAGAGAAAGAACAGTCACGGCAAATCTTTGGTATGACTTCTGGCAGTACCTTATGTTATACCCTTGAAAGACATTGCTAACCAATCAAAACCGCTCTCCCATTGAATACAGATGCAGTCTTAGAATGCTTTTCATTGGATGACTTTGGCAAGTTTTTAGGGTGGGATGTGATACCAGAAATAGGTCAAAGCAAATGGTGTAGGACTGATCCCAGGAACAGCATTCTAAGTGGGCTGTGTATTCCATGCCACATGTGGGGCAAGTGTAGTGTCTTAAAGGAAATGGGAGAGGATGGGCATACAGGATGAACAGTCTATCACATGATTTATATCTTAAAGAGACAAAATGAGTTCCCAGTGTTAAAGCAAGTACAACAAAACAAAATAGTACTTATACTACTAAAGGCCAAATAAACAGAACTTATAATAAGAGCAGTAGGAGGCCATAAACCCTGATGGTTGAGGAGATTTGCCAGAGAGGATAAGAAGGTTATTTATGGGCACTAATAAGCAAGTCAAGTTTTCTGAAATGGATGTTCATGTCAGGAAACAATGGGAAGTAGAATTGACAGGCCAAGCAGGAAACGAGTTGTGGAAGGCATTGAATGCCATGCTAAGAAATGCGAGTTCATTCGTAGGCAAAGGAGATCATTTGGAGGCTTTGAATAAGAGATTGTAAATGTCGGAACTGAGAAGGATCTTAGGCGATCAGTTGGCCTAGCCCTCTACATTAATGCATGAGGGTTTTTACGTATTGGATAGTAGCAGCTGATTATTTATGCTCAGAAGATTAAGTGCTCTACATATATAGCTGATTATGTACTTCCAGGTTTAAAAAAAATGGAGGGAATTTTCCACAGTGAAGGGGAGATAAGATGACTTGGGCCATGCTCTCAAGGACACTGATTGGAGTCCATATGCTCCTCTTAGCATTTTATAGTTTATTGCATGCACAGCATCAGTTTCCACTCAGAGAAGGGTTTCTTAATCTCAGCACTATTGATATTTTGGACAAGATAATTCGTTACTAGGTGGGGGGAATCCAGGGCATTGTAGGATGTTTAGCAGCTTCCCTGGCCTCTATCCCTAGATGCCAGTAGAACCCCACTCTCCTTGTTATGACAACCAAAAATTTCCCCCAGACATTATCAAATGTCTCTTTGTGGGTTAAAATCATCCCTGGTTGAGAACCACTAGCTTAGAGCATCAGTTGCTGTTTATAACTCCAAAAGAGAATTAATTTGCTTAGAGTTCAAAATACAGTCTTTACATATACTCAGGCAGTGGTTCGCAGGATACATTAGAGGAAGTAGAGATGGGAGACCATGAGAGTATGCAGCGATGACCATGTCAGTCTAGCAGCTGGATGGATGAGATTATTAACTAGAACTGTGGGCCTGGGATTAAGAAGAAACAGAGGGGCTGGTAGGAGGAGGAGTAGCAGCAACAGTAATAAGAGGAGTAGAAGCAGGATTTATTGTGCACTCATAATATTACTCCTCAAAAGAACCCTTTGAAATCATTGCCTCCATCATTATCCACATTTTTTTTAAGATTTTATTTATTAATTGACAGAGAGAGAGACATAGCAAGAGAGGGAATACAAGCAAGGGGAGTGGGAGAGGGAGAAGCAGGCCTCCCGCGGAGCAGGAGCCCGATGTGGGGCTCGATCCCAGGACCCTGGGATCATGACCTGAGCCGAAGGCAGACGCTTAACCACTGAGCCACCCAGGCTCCCAATCATTGTCCACATTTTATAGATGAGAAAACTGAGGTTTAGTGGTTTCCCAAGGTAGAATCAAGACTCCACTCCACATTTGTCTTACTTCAACACTCTCTACTGTGTCACTCCTTAAACAGTGAGGCTTTGCCGTGCAAATGGTCAATCGGAAAAGGCCCTCGGAATGATCACACTCTCTGTTAAATTCTGCCCTCATTCCCTGAATTCCACTCACGTCATTTAAATAAGTAAACAAAAATGGTTCCCCTTAAGAATAGAATGGTCCGGGGCAAGACTCAGAGCCCCATCTAGATGAGTTGGATGCTGCCACATCGTGTTTATTAAGAAAGAGAGAACATCCACAACACTTAATGTGCCCATTTTCCATGGGTATATTTTGCATGTCTTTTCATTAAAAATTCATTACAAAGGTAAGAGTTTGATTATCATATAACAAATATAGCCAAATTATGGCACAAAAGAGCTTTTTAAAAATGTAGACAAAAGTAGTTATAAGATTTTAGGCATTATAAACCTAGTTTTTTTACTGTTAGTATGGTAAACATTTTTATGCTATCTTAAAGACTTTTTATAGATAGTATTTTATGCCCCTAACTCAGTTTCACAATTTGAACGTGTTCGTGAATATAGCAAACTTCCATTTTGCTCTGTAACTAATTAACTTTTTTGTGGACTCCCCAAGGTGGTCACATCTCTCCTTTTATTTGGATATACAAAAACTTTTGCTTATTCCTCAGTAACACAGAAACACCTACATTAAGCCCACGAAGGAGAAATATAAGGAGAAAAATTCCAGAAATCACCTTTGGAGCAGGTTGTAAAATTGTCTGGATGGAATCATAATGATGGAAAAATATAGATGCCTGTCTTGGAATCAGCAAATAAATTATGCCCATGATAAAATTCCAAATTTCACACCTTAAGAGTTTTATTATACATGTCCATCAATGTATGAGTGCAAGAATAGGAGATCAAAAGCAGGGTTCAAATATGAATCCTGTTTATTTAGTTTTTCTTAGTTTTAGTTTCTCCATTTGTGAAGTGGGAATAAATTATAAACCTGACAGGCTGTTAAAAGACAAATGAGATAATGTATTTAAGATGCTTACACAGTGTCTAGCGTAAAGCATATCAAACATAGTCACTTTCCTATAGTAACAGAACTATTTACCAGTTTCTGCAGTTGCTGTAATGGGATTGTAGCAGAATTGGACATAAAAGGCTGATGTTATTTCAGTCCGATACTCAATATTTATGGAAACACCATTACTTCAGCTTTTCTGTGTTTGGCATTTTTTTTTCTCTCCCAATCACCTTTTTAGGTGATCTTTATTTAACCACTAAGTGAGTCAGTAACCTCCCTTCTATTGCAAAATTCAGTCTGTATTATCAGGAAAGGATATATACTTACACACATAAGAAATTTAGGCATGCGACTCTTCAATTTGCAATCATAAATGGGCTGTGTGAATGTTATCACATTCTAGCGTCACCATTGAGATCCTGGGTTAACTCTAGATTCTAAATCCTAAGTTGGTGTTCTTTGAAAATTCACTAGGCAAAATATATTTCAAATGCGCTTTCCATTTTTATTATTAGTCTCCCAAATTTTAATTATGCATAGTATAAATGATAAGAATAACACAGCATGAGACAAAGCGCAGTATTTATGCATATTCCTTATGAAAAACAGAACTGAAAGGTTATGAATAGAGTTGACACCCATTTAAAAAATTGTCTGAATCTGTTTGGTATAGTTAAAACTGTTACTGCGGGGGAGCGCCTGGGTGGCTCAGTCGTTAAGCGTCTGCCTTTGGCTCAGGTCATGATCCCAGGGTCCTGGAATCGAGTCCCACATCGGGCTCCCTGCCCTGCGGGGGGCCTGCTTCTCCCTCTCCCACTCCCCCTGCTTGTGTTGCTTCTCTCGCTGTGTCTCTCTCTGTCAAACAAATAAATAAAATCTTAAAAAAAAAAAAAAACAACTTACTGAGGGAAGAAATCATGCTCACTTATACTTCTGGTTTGTTTTGTTTCTAATAGAAAAAAACCACACATATCAAAAACATGCTACATTTATCATTCTCTCTGTGTAGATGAGGCTTCCATGCCTCCTTTTCTATTGTTTAAATTTTTTTGAAAATGCCGATGAACACTTTGGAGAAGCTGTATTAGCCATTAGATTTCATCAAATGGCATTGTTTTGTTATGAATTTTGTTTCCAAAAAGGAGACCTGAGGGATATTCCATATTAAAGGCTTTATTCCCTTTTGGTAGAAACATGCAAATCATTTGCTTTTGCTAAAAAACATCTATGAAACATTTCTTCTCTTATTATTTCCCTTGGGAGTAACAGTTCCCTATTATTCATAATTGTAAATGCGATTGACATTTTGAAGTTTATGTTCATGGGAATAAGATATTTTTGGACATTTTCAGGATACGAAGCCCAGGAAAATCTAGTTTTTCTTTGTAACTCGTATGTATATATGAATATACATACATATATGTATATTGGGCTAACATAAATGGCCATTTCAAATTTGGCTGCATTATTCATGTTTTGGGGGGACAAAGAAGGTTGGGAAGTGAATTTAATGAGCAGAACAATTGACTCTTTGTTGAAATTATGATACAGTTGGGGAATAAAGACACCTATGCATGAAGAAACAATTTGTGAAGTAAAATGCCATTAAATGGAATCTATTGGCATTGTAGAGTAGAAAATGTTTGAAACAAGGAAGGTGTGTGCTTTGAGTTAAGGTGGCCATAAAAAGACAACAGAAACGCAGGACACTCCAAGGCAAGGCTGGCTGCTTCTGTAATGTCCCGATCTTTATTCATCTGCTGTATAGTCAGCCAGTGATATCACTGCTGTGCTATACCTGAAACACTGGAAGAGCACCTTTGAATCTATTCCAGTCTACCATGTGATGCTAGTACCAGCACATCTGCTCTCCCTAGTAAAACTCCCTAACATTTCACTGGCGAAAAAAATCTTCTCCATGTGGAGTAGAGATGTGAATCAGACAACTGCTAAAGTACATGCCTTAACTGCCTCTAAATAATTGGTTAACTTAGGCCACCTGCATTTATAAGCCTGGAGGTGTTCTGTGTCACTACACAGTCTCCACAAGGAACCACTGCCTGGAGTTGCCAGGAGACTGACTGCACCACGGTGAGACCCTGCTCTTTGAGCTCTGCCAAGGTAAGGGATAAAAAATGAGGAATGTCAGCAAAAAGTAAGTGAAGACTGCATTATAATATGAATTCCATCTTGGAATTCATTCTGACCAGCAGAATTGGCATGTAACGGATGGGCTGACACTATTTTCAATGCTTATTTCCCTAAGCTCATTTTCCCTCGGACCTCAACACATACCCTGGGCAGATAGACACACAGCTGTATGTGCTTGGCAACCAGCTACCCATTTCATTGTTCAGTGCTTCTGGAAGGACATCGAATGCAATTCTAGCCTGGAAGCATTTGGAAAAATAATACTGTTCCTGATATCTTTGTTTCTTCCTGAGTGACAGTTGAAGGTGACTTTCCCTTGTACAATCCTGCCTGCCGTTAGCAATTTTCCAAAATTAAATACCATATTTTTGTGTTTGATAGGCACAGCTATGTCTTACCAAGGGCAAACCCACCTGCACAGCACTCTGTGCTCATTTATGTACTGAGAACTTTATTTAGAACCTAGTTTTATGGGGGAAAAAAAAAGTCAAATTGTGAGAACCAATTTTGAGAGCAGTGAATTCTTGAATTCCACATTGAGTTGTGAAAAGGGCAAATTCATTTGCTTCTAATAGAAGTAATATAAGCCTAGTCAAAAATCTTCACAGTGAAGCAAATGGGATGGCCATCTACCTGTGTGAACTATGTGTGTATTTGTTTCTGAATCTAGTTTTAAAAACTTCACAGTGTTCCACACTTGAGTTATGCCTCTAAGAATTTTTTTTTTATATTTCTTTTTTTTTTATTCTTATGTTAATCCCCATACATTACATCATTAGTTCTAGATGAAGTGTTCCATGATTCACTGTTCGTGCACAACACCCAGTGCTCCATGCAGAACGTGCCCTCCTCAGTACCCACCACCAGGCCAACCCATCCTCCCACCCCCCTCCCCACACACTTGATAAATACAAGTGGAAAGTGGCAAGACCAAGTTTAGAGATTGGTATGAAAGTACTACCTCTGGTATTTGGCCAGATAACTCCATTTCTGAAAGGCTCCATTATATTGTCTGCCAGTTGTACTGTCTGAGTAGTTGAATGTTCACAGTCATTTGGAGCTCTAAAGAATTCTACAATTTGGGATTTGGGGAGGTGGACTATATGAACCGTTTCAATTAAAATAGCATCTCTCCAGGCAAAATTAATTTGATACTTGAGGTAACATTGGTTAACTCTTGATATTTATGAGGGTCCACCATTTTCCAAAGTGTCACTCAAGGGACATTTCCTAGTCTTGACGTGTTTTTTAAGAACAGAGATTCTGTAGTAACTACATTTGAGTCATAATTCACATTGGCATTTCAAGGCTCTGAGGAATCCTGCGGAATAGAAAATTGTTTCTCAAACTTAGTTGACCTTATGCATCAGATATCTTTCCTCTGCCCCTCCAGGTTTATTTTTCCACCTTCTGTATTCATGGAGCTGCCCTGTACAGTTTATAATATTGGATTTCCTTTCACTGACCTCTAGTTTTGCAGCAATGACGAGCACTCTCTGGAGAAAGGAGGGAGGGAGAAGGATCTGAAGGCAAGTGAAGTCAAGGTTATTATTTCTCTGGCTTCCTTCTCACATGCTGACTGTATCCTTCCATCAAAGGTCACACTTCCTGCCAGGTGGGCCTCTCCACACAGCTGACCCTCCAGGTTCCTGTAAACTCTTCTCTCCCTGCACCCTTTCATTCCTAGCCAGTTAACACACTGCCTTTTGGGTCCTGGCTCCCCTTCTGATTTTCCTACAACTTGCCCACACCTTTTAAAATAGTTCCTGTTTTTAGATTCTTCTCAAATTACCCATTTTGAGTATGTCTTCTGTTTTCTGCAAGAACCCTGAGTGATACACATAATATCCTTTTCACCTTGCTGCTTCATGATATTTTGATGGAAATAAAAACTACTTTTCCCCCCTTTTTTTTTCTTTTTTCTTTTTTTTAATTAACATATAATGTACTCTTTGTTTCAGGGGTACAGGTCTGTGATTCATCAGTCTTACACAATTCACCGTGCTCACTGTAGCACATACCCTCCCCAATGTCCGTCACCCAGCCACCCCATCCCTCCCACCCCCTCCACTCCAGCAACCCTCAGTTTGTTTCCTGAGATTAAGAGTCTCTTATGGTTTGTCTCCCTCTCTGGTTTCATCTTGTTTCAAAAAATTGCTACATTTAAAGTGAGGAAAATTATTGTGGTATCAAAGTATCTAGAACATTGTTAATTGATACAATTTATAGACCTACCTAAATATAATTAGACACCTCTCCCTGTGTAGACATATTCTCTGGCAGTAAAATCAGATACTTCTGAATTTTATCTGAGTTTGTTTCACCATTGTCACCTTTCCTTTTGCTCTTTTAATTTTTTTTTTTTTTTTTAGTATAGTTGACACGCAGCCCTGTTGCTCTTAATGGGTTTTACTGTTATCCAAGAGTGACAACAATTTAGATAGTCAAACATCAGTAAGCCATGCCATTTATCTGTTTAGTCAATGAATATTTATTAAGCAAATATTTTTGTGTGTCTAGCATTGTACAAGGTTCTTGAAAAACAAAAGGTAGAGAAAAATTAACATGATCATGGCTCATCCCAAAGCAACCTGCATTCCCACCACCACAGTAATAATAAAATACCAATACCAATACTAAACTTAATAATAGCTAACATTTACATAGCTCTAAGTGCAATGAAGCATTTATGTATTTTGAGTGTTTTTCCTGTATTAACTCATTCAGTCTTTTCAACAACCCTATTTTAAAAAGTATTAATATTATCCTTATTTTACAAATAAGAAAATTGTGGCAAAGGCGATTAAATTACTCTGTCTGGGGTTACACTACAAGCTGGATGGAGCTGGATTTTGAGTGGATGCAGTCTGAGTGCAGAGAAGACATAATTGATGAATGAAGAGAGGGCAGTAGGAGGACTTGACTAAATTGAGATCCAAAGGATGAAAAGATGAAGAGAAAAGAGTGTTTCAAAAGGGAAGAACTTGTGCACATGTCCTTAAAACCTTAAAAATAGAACTACTGTATGACTTCGCAAACCTACTTGTGGGTATTGATATTAAAGAATTGAGGTCAGGATCTTGAAGAGATATTAGCATTCCCATGTTCATTGCAGCACTATTCACAATAGCCAAGATGTGGGAATAACCAAATGTCCCAGATCAATGAATAAAGAAAATTAGGTGTATACATACAACAGAATACAATTCTGCAATATGTGACAACATGAATGAGACTGGAGGACATTATGTTAATGAATGTGAAATAAGCCAGTCTCAGAAAGACAAAATACTACATGATTCCACTTGTATGAGGTATCTAAAATAGTCAAATTCATAGAATCAAAGAGCAGAATGGTGGTTGCCAAGGACTAGGGGAGAGGGAATGAGGAGTTACTAATCAACAGGCATAAAGTTTTATTCAAGCAATATAAATAAGTTCTAGAAATCCACTGTACAACACAGTACCTATAGTCAACAGTAATGTATTGTACATTTCTAAAAAGAGGTTAGATCCCATGTTAAGTGTTCTTACCACAATAAGATAAAATTTTAAAAATCGGCATGACACCGAATCATCCAGAGCAGAAGTTAGATTTTTGCACATATCTGCGTTGATAGTTCTACTTGAAATTGGCTACCTTAATGAAGGTCAAAATTTGGGAGCCCATTTGTAAAATGACTTAGTGTAATGTACTGTTGATCACTTAAGAGCTGCTGGTCTATGGTCTTCTAGGAGGAAAAAAGAATATTGCTTATCGGTGTAAAACTCAATGTAAGAAATTTCACTCAGACACGAATGCTAAAACAACTGCCCACCCCTTAAGAAACAGACTTCTTTCTTTCTTTTTTTTTTGTATAGTTTATATTTAATGTCATTTTCAATTAATCTTCAGTATTTCAGAAAATGTGCCTACCATACTATTTTACACACTGTATATAAAATATACATATTTAAAAAAATATTTGACCAACTAAATTTTTAATATTTATGAGCTATTTATAAGTCATGAATATACAAATATTTTGTCAGATTTATAAAAGGATTGCATATTCTTTTTTTTTTGTAAACAAAGATGGAAATTTCTTTTAGTCCACATATGACCATAAAGACTTATTTATGTTTAGTAAAATTCTCTCTTTTCCTGAGCTATTAGGAAGTGTCAGTCTTGGCTTACTTTATACTGACTCACAGCTACTGTTAGGCTTAGCATATTTGCCTTCTTAAAATTGCAACAACTTCTTCATATTTTGTGTTATCTTTTTAAAAGATTTTTTATTTGAGAGTGAGAGCGAGAGAGAAGTGCGAGCATGGGGAGGGGGAGGGAGAGGCAACACCCCCCCCCCCGCCCCGTCCACAGTGAGCAGGGAACCCAACACAGGGCTTGACCCCAGGACCCTGAGATCATGACCTGAGCAGAAGGCAGATGGCAGACGCTTAAGGACTGAGCCACCCAGGTGCCCCTATTTTGTGTTATTTTTTTATCTCTGTTTCGCATTCTCTCTCTCTTGATCAGTTTTATCAAATCAAAATCTTTTTTAGAAGTGTTGATGTCTAAATAAATTTAACAGTGTTTTTTAGATATATGTCATTTGTTCTTAATTTGTTCATTTCTTCTATTATAAATACAATTTGGAAAAAGATCGATGTAGGTAAAAGTTACACATTTATATATATTGATTATACAGTTGTATAGTAGTATATATATACATATATGAAACTTTAATCATATATATGATTATAGGCACACACATGGGACTTTCAGTAATTTTTTTTTTACTTTTATTTTTAAATGTGAGCGAAAAGAGCTGGTGATGATGGTACCTGAATCTGTTGTCCCAATTATAATCTCACAACTCGGAGCTCCACAACACAGTTGGAAATACCATTTATCTGCAGAAATCTTCTGCTGGTGTTTTGCTCCCAGAGAAGCTGAGAAAATAAAGAGCTGACTGCCTTTCATGTTTCAGCTTTTTATGTCCATCATAGTGTTCTGCTTTTAGCAAAGACCCCCACACATTAAAAGTTTGCTTCATATTTAACCTTAGGAATTTCCTTTGGTAGGCTGGTCATAAAAGCTTGCCCCAGAATTATACAAATGCTGTTAAAATATCTATTTGTGCTTTGCTTTTCTTTCTTTTTTTTTTTTTTTTCTATTTCAACTGGAAGTATACTTAAAGTGCACATTTGCAATAGGCATGTATTACTAATGGCAGAAATAAATTTCAATGCAAATTCATATTGTTCTTGTACATAGTGAAGTGACAGCTTTTTGGAAATCATGTGCACAAGGCTCTCCAGGACATCTCAGATCTATTATCGATTTCATGCATTGTGAGACTTTTATTTTGATGTCCCCCACCCCTTGGTTTTAGGTGAATTTTTTTGCCTCTCAGTATTATCCATGCTCTTTGGATCACCCAGGAGTTTGTCTAAGACCCCTCCTAAGAAGATGACATACTAATATGTGACTATGTAATTGAATTTTTGACATATGCAAAAATAGTTGTAAAGTCGATAAGAGAGAAAGTACTGTAAATAGATACTTAAAAGAAGGGAACAGATGGCCTCTTTGTGAAGATGTTCAGATAAAGCCGAAAAATCACAAACAGATGGTTTATACGTATGGGGTAGGTTGATGAGGGAACCTGAAGCTGGTGGGGTGGAGTGGACAGAGCTCCAACATTTCCTAAAAAACTGAAGTTTGGATTGTCAGAGGAAAGTGTTATAGACTACATGAAAACACAAGCAAGCTATTAAAAATGTGGCACACTCCATTTCATCTTCCTGGAAACCTCCATTTACATTTCATTGTTCCATCAGTAAATACATAACCAACACTAAACTGTTGAGGAGGAACATTTTAAATGTGCGGATGATAGGGCAGATAAAATACAAATATTGCAACATGTACACAACTAAATTAATGCTGACTTAAGTTTAATTTCTTTTCAATATTGGCTTAGCTTTGTTTATTTACTTTACAAATAAAATCTTAAGAATATTCAAAATATACCAGCTCATTTTCACACATATACCTATTTCTAGTTGTGGAGACTATATGGAGTTTTTAGGAGAATAAGTATTCCATGAGCTCTTTTCTCTCTCAGGCAGCACTTTCCATGTGAGACAATTCTCAGAACAAAGAGGCAGACAAACTTGTGTTTTTGTTTTGTTTCGTTTTTTAACAATTACACAGGCAATGCTTGAATGATATAGCTGAAATATTGTAGAATTATGTAGATTTTAAAAGTATCTCTCACCCCCAGTGTTCCCTTCTTCCTATTTTAAATCTGTATTCTGATCTTTAGTGGCAACCACTGTTAACCGTTTTAGTACATATTTTCTTCTATCATTTTGTGTGAATTTGAATGTATATATATGTCCAAATGCACATATATGGATTTTATTTAAACCTTTATTCCACAGTTTCTATTCACAAGCTCTTTTTTCCCTATTAATAATGTCTTAGAGCTTTACACAGAAATCCAGCTCATTTTGATGAAGGACTGCATTGTATTGCCTATCATCTATTTGTGGAATATTTGGCATATTTCCATTTTAAGCAATCTATTACCAAACATGCTTCATTGAACAAATATGAACAGATGTATTTATAATCATGTGTGGAAAAATGAAAGGAGAATTGCTAGGTGAATACCAAAATCATAACCATTAAAATTTTTTTGATAGATGGTGCCAAATTACATTTAACAAATTACATTTCCCTCAAGATTGTATGAGAGCACCATAACTCAAGTCCCTATCGAAAGTGGATAGTGATTTTTAACCTGATTTTACAAGTATTAGTTGGTGAAATATGTTAGAATTATTTTTTAATGAGAACTAACTATAATTTGAACTGTTAGAAAAATTTTCCCCTCACATCTGAGCTGAAATTGTCCTTTAACACTGATCCGTTCATCCTGGTTCTACTGTTAGGAATCACAGAGAAAATGCTTCTACTCTGTCTGTATAATAACATCCTCACATCTTAGAGACAACCACGATGTCTCTCTGAAATGTTGTCCTCCATAGACTAAGTATCTGGACCTAGTTCCTTTAATCATTTCTAATTAGACTGGCTTTTTATCATTTCACTCTCTCTCCTCTATATGCATTCTGGCTTTTTGGTGTAACATACAAAAGTAATATTCAGAAACAGACTAGCCATATGGAAAAAAAACTCGTAGTTTACAGAGTCCTACCTAAAGAGCAGCTACCATATTACCCATGTTTTCTAGTCTTATATTTACTCGTAACAAGAATTTGAATAATATGGAACAGATTTTAGGGAGTCACACTTCTTTTTCTTGAGAACTGATCTATATATTCATGCATGTTACTTGTACAATTTGGGCAAGAAGATTGATAGTCAGGGCTGTGCTCTATCTACCCCTACAATATATCCCCCTGGAAACCCGCTGTATTAGTTATACACATTGATTAAGATCACCAGGTTTTACTTCAATTCTACTTTACTTGACCTTTGGAGATATAACTTTCTTCCTACCCATCCTTTTTGGCTTCCTCCAAGCTACTGCTACTTCCTTCCCATATTTTTTTTCTATTAAGCTCCATATTCTTCATGGTCTTTATCATGACAATCCACTGTAATTAATTTCTCTGGGTTCTAAGAATAGATTTATCTTGTTTCATTTAGATGTGCTTTGTCCCTGAGTAACACAACCTTTGAAAAAATAGATTTGGTTGATTTATTTGGAAATGAGATTCATAATTCTTTGCAGCAAATATACCTGATTCCAATTTTTAAAACTTTTATTTCAGAAGATTCCAATTATATTTTAAAGCAGATTTAGGTTCAACAGACATTTTAAGGAGCGTCTGCTTTGAGTCAAGCATAGTACTAGGAACTTTTACTATGCATTGTTTTGTTAGCAAAACTTATTAAGTACATGGAAGTGAAACTTTGAAATTAGAGCCACGTTTTATATCAGAGGAAGAAGAAACAACTCTTAAGTCTAAATCTATAAAAAAGAATACCAGTATTTTATGTGTGCATGTTTTCCAATTTCAAACCACTTAGATATATTAGTTGAAGTGATACTGCAATATGGTGGAATACTAATATTTTCATTTTTAAAGAAGAGAAAATTGTATTTGTTGCAGATGCTGATGTCCTTGCCACTATTCCACAGTTACCTGGGCTAGGTCTTTAGTGTTTTTCTTTCTCTCTGGCTTCCAACAGGGTGCCAAATTATTTCTTAGTTTTAATTGCCTTACTCCAGGAGTCTCTGTAATCAAAAGAGGCAGCAGCTCTTCCTTAGTTATTGGTGTGCATAGGTTCATATTATTTTTTAAATGAGTTGTTTTACTGAGCTTTCCAACTTCTTTTTATTTTTCCAGTGAATGAGGAAAGAAGGCATGCATGCCATTTTTGCTCAACATAATCCTATATTTCCATGAAGTTGGCTTATTTTCAGTGTTTACTTTGTTTACAACACATTTTATAAATCTTTATTAAATGAATGAATATAGGACTTCTGTGGTATTTAAGTCACGGTGTACATGGCCCTTAATTGGCCTATGTATCTATTTTCAGCACCTCAAGCTCCACTAATTTGATAGCACTTACTGAAATATTCATTTGATTATAGCAACTATTTTTGAATAAATATTTTGATTTAAAACTTTGTACATAGGGAGAGAAAAATGAATGTGCTTAAATAGCAACCATTTTATTTCTTCCGATACTTCTTTATCTACATTGATATAGACCATACCCTTATATATTCTAATAGCTACATACGTTTACATTCTATTGAAAAACTATCTTTTGCTTAAAACTTTTGCACTTGTAGAACTTCGTAGTTGATTTTTTAGAACAAGGAACTTCCCTAAGTTTTGCATTTCCATTATAGTTAAAGAGTGGTACATACTTTTCCTCTTTACATATATGTAGTTCCATAGATGTACATTTGTTATTCATATAACAACAGACTTGTTTGTGATTAAAGTATGTTTTTTACAAATTTTGAACAGTGGTACTTTTAGGACAGAGGACAGTTTTTTTCCTTAGTACTTTAACCACCCCCCTTTTTATTTGTAATTTTAAACATATTTCAAAAATTTTAAACGTATTGGTAAATAGGTCTAAAGGCACTTGCTGATTTTTTTTGTAATACCACTGGTGAATGGTGCTGTGGCCATTTTCAAAGAGCTGGGCCTCCCATTCAGTTAGCATATTTGTCCTCAGTTTTTTCCTTAATTATGGTTTCTACACTGACAGAATTTCTTGTTTCTTCTAATACTTTCATTAAGCACCAGTTGAGTCATTCTGTTTTTGAGGTCTATCAGTTTCTTTTGCATGAATAAACTACATAGTTAATTAAGCCATTTGCTCTCCTAATATACTTTGCATAGCAGAGTATTTTTTCCTTGCCACATCAATTTTGACTTTTGCAAGTACCAGTGATATTTTTCTCTGCAATTTCTTAGTTTACCGTAGGGTTTATTTATTATTTCATATTCTATTTTTAGTGGTCATTTTTTAAATTTTATTTATTTACTCATGGGTTTTTGTTTTGTTTCATGGTTCTTTTAATTTTTTTATTTTATTTTTTAAAGATTTATTTATTTATTTATTTATTTGACAGAGAGAGACAGTGAGGGAGGGAACATAAGCAGGCGGAGTGGGAGAGGGAGAAGCAGGCTCCCCGCTGAGCAGAGAGCCCGATGCAGGGCTCGATCCCAGGACCCTTGGATCATGACCTGAGCCGAAGGCAGACTGAGCCACCCAGGCGCCCCTCATGGTTCTTTTTAAAAATAGTTCCTTCAGCGTGAATATCTTTGGCAGGCTTTGATCATTTCATTTTTTTTTTTTTTTGTATTTTTGTTGTTGTTGTTGTTATTTGAATCCAACATTTCCCTTCCTACTTTGTCAATAATTTTTGAACATTCACACTGTTATTTACTATTTTTCCTCACTATATAATTATTTTCATATTATTTTCTTGAGTTCTTTTAGGAAGTGGCAAAATGTACTCCATTTATATGAATATTACATGTCTTTCAACTTCAGTAGAATTTATACTTATTAATAGTTTTCCTTTTTGTTTTAAAAGATTTTATTTATTTATTCATTTACTTGAGAGAGAGCGAAAGCGTGGGGAGAGGGACAAAAAGAGAGGGAGAAGCAGACTCCCCACTGAGCAGGGTGCCTGATGTGGGGCTCGATCCCAGGATCCTGGGATCATGACCTGAGCTGAAGGCAGACGCTTAACCACTTAGCCTACTGAGACACCCAGGTGCCCAGTAGTTTTCCTTTCCTATATCACTGGTAATGGAATGAAACCAGACATCTGTTTCTTTGCACTATCAGCATACTTAGGAATTGGCAGAATGGTTTGATTGAAAAAATATTTTTTTTTTAAAGATTTTATTTATTTGTCAGAGAGAGAGAGCACACAAGCTGAGCAAGGAGCCTGATGCGGGACTCGATCCCAGGACCCTGGGATCATGATCTGAGCCAAAGACAGATGCTTAACTGACTGAGCCACCCAGGCATCCCTGATTGAAAAATTTCTAAATGTGATCACAGTACTTTATAAATTTTCATCTTCTAATTCTTTTTTTTTTTTTTTTGTAACAACGTATATGTAGATTTGCCCTTTGATCATGTGTTTGTGGTTCAGGTAGATTTACCAGGACTTAGACGGTTCTGAGGAAAGATTCCAGTTCTCAGTCTAAGAGAAAAGAAAGGAGGGCAAATGATAGTTAGGAAAACAATGTCTCCCATATACAATGTCATGTGCTTTCCATTCTTTCTGGTTTCAAGGATTTTTTTTTTTTAAATCTTTAAAATGGAGATATTATTACTTTTTCCTCCAGGCTACAACATAGGGTGGCTGGGACAATCAGTTGAAATAATATGTAAAACATTTTACTTCACGGCTAGTCTACTATTTGTATTTTGCTGATCTTCTTAAATATATATTATTATGCAATCGAATTTTACTGAAGTATATAATATAAATAATAAGATCAACATAAGACTAATAGTAGATAAGCTATGGTGTGATATAAATATATATATATATATATATATAATATATACAACCATTATCTTACATTGAAAAAACAAAGATGTTGTGGTAGCAACAGTTTTTGAGGTGTGATTTGCTAAGTTTGTGGTCTTAAATGATTCCTCTAATTATGAAAAGAACACATGGGTGGAAATGCAAATGTCATCTATTCTTTTAATAGAGTAGCCAGGCTTCTATAACTTCAGGAAAACTCTCCAAAATTTATTGGCTTTCTAATTCCCCTTCAAGGTAGCAATATATTAGGCTATTAGTGTATTACAATTTTCTCCCTAAGATTGGTTCACATCAGCTCCTAAACCAAAATGGCCTTTGATTTTTGTCTTGCTTTCAATGTGAACTGGTCTTGGGTCAGAGATAAATTGTCAACAATGTTGCTAAAAAAGTTATGATTTTAAGCAAAATATCCCACTTAATACAATAGGTCTTTGCTCTTTGTGATACCAAATTCCATTTGGAATAATGTTTCTCCCTGCTCAGTTAGCCAAATATTTCAGTATGCTCTATAGGTACCTCAGTTTTAATATGGCCAAAAAGTGTCTCCAAACCGCTCTCTCTTCTCTCCCCAAACTGTTTTTTCTCCTTATTTTTAATTTTGTTTACTATATCTGTATCTGCTCACTATTTCAAGCTTAAAATGAGTTACCATCGCCTCCTTTTGTTATTCATTCCCACAAATCTTTTTGAGTCTGCTTTCAAATACTTTTCAAATCTGGTCTTTTCTCCCTTTGCCTTTTGTAAATGCTTTATTTTTGGTTAACTTTATCTTTTATCTGAACTATATCTGATCATCCTGACTTATCTCCCCATCCTTAGTTCTTCTTTAGTCTTCCATCCCTGGATGTTTCATTCTATTCTGTACATAGTTCTCCAAGTTACTTTTCCTTTATATTATGACATCACATTTGTACATTAAAGTCATCTAATACAAGCTCACTAGCTATAAGGTAAATGCAAATTAAAGTCACAATAACATACCATTACACATTTATTAGAATGGGAAGACATCCTGGCAATACCAAGTGCTGGCAAGGATGTGAAACAATGGAATCTCCCCTACATTGCTGGTGGGAATGTAAATTTACACATCCATTCTGAAAAATAGTTTGGTAGTCTTCTATAAAGTTAATAATACATAGACCAGTGACACAACAATTATACTCTTGGGTATTTATCTCAATGACTTACATTCTGACAAAAACCTGTACACAAAAATTCATAGCAGCCCCAAACTGGAACAACACAATTTGCTTTCAGTGGGTGAATGGATAAGCAAACTGTGGTACATCATGACAACAGAATACTACTCAACAATAAAAAGGAACTATTGAAACACACTGTGACTTGGGTATATCTCAAGGCATCATGCAAAGTGAAAAAAAAAAAAGCCAGTCTGAAAAGCTTACTTACTGTATGATTCCATTTATATAAGAGTCAAAGTGAAAACTGTAGTGATGGAGAACCTATCAGTGATCACTAGGTATTAATGGTTTGGTGAAGGAGAGGTGTGATTATTAAGGGGTAACACTGGGAAGTTTCTTTATGATGATGGAACAGTTCTGTATACGGATGGTGGTGACTACCTGTTTTTTATGAATCCATATGTGTGATAGAATTTCATAGAACTACACACTGAGGGAGGAAAAAGTTCCTGTAAAAGCTGATGAAATCTGAATAAGGTCTGCAGTCTAGTTAATAGTATTGTACGAATGTTAATTTTCTGTTTTGGACAAGGTGTTTCAGTTACACAGGTACATGGCAATTCTGTATTATTTCAAAACTTGTTCATCTTTAGCTATTTCAAAGTAAACTATTAAAAAAAAAGGATTAGGGAGACTTCTGATTCCTCAAGGCAAAGATAGGTAAACTCCAAACTCTTACCAAAGTATACGTTGTACATGCAAATTATTTTTAACCTCCTTAAACATCATTCCTCTTCATTCTTGCAAGTAGTTTATGTTTTAGCTATTCTGAAATCCTCAGAAGAATGCGTGGAATTCCTTATTCCACCAGTACCGGAGCCAAACTCCTCTTCCCTATTGTCTTTTTCAAACCTGAAGTGCTGTTCCTACTCTTTGCTTCTATCACACTCTGTTATACTTCTACTTGAGAACTTATCAATTCTGCTTTTTTTTTTTTTTTTCCTCTGTTTGTGCCTTGGCCCTCCCTTAGACCGTGAACTCAGGTGGTACTTGCTACTCCAGGTTTAGTCCGGAGGAGACTCAATGTTAGTCTAATGAATTTATAAACACAGTGTGTAACTGATTTCATTATTTGCCCAATATAAATGAATGTTTCCTGGTTTTTGTTTTTTTTTTTTAATCAAACTGTTACCCTTAGACTTTGTTAATAAAAATATTTTTATTCACTCCCACCCATGATGAGTTTCTACTTTGCATTGTTGTTTCTGACCTCCTGATTTCTGGCCATATTAGCAGAACTTCAGTGTTTTTCAGATATATTTTTAAAAGCAACCTTCATGGATCTAATAAACACTAATACCATCTGTGCTTTTTTATAGCCCAGGGAAATTCTATCTACAGTTACAGTACATTTTTGAATAGAGTTAGAAATATCTACAGTTCCCTTGGAGTCCATAACATTTTATTTGCCAGATATTACGTCCATGGCATCTAATGCCTGCTGTTATGTGCCATTATGGCCAAAATTTAAAAAACATTTGTTTTATATATAAACTCTTAGGTCAAGATCTCAGGAAGTCATTTTAGATTATGTTGTTTTTATATGATAGAATCATTTTCTAGAAATGACAATAGTGACAACATCAATGACAATAGTACTTGGCTGTAGAAAACAAAAGCAGATGAAAGAAATATTGCATGAAGCAAATTACGTATTAAGTTGGATGCCATGATTAGTAATATTATGTTGACGCTTACTAATTCCAAAGTTTACTTAACCTAGTTCCCAAATATTTTCTCATATTCCTCCTATCATCAGAGAGCCAAGGTCTGTCCGTCCTTCTGTAATAACTTTTTTACTTAACTATGGACAGAACAGTGTAACTACTACAAGAGTTTTAATCACGACAAAATGATTCATAGATCTTCTAGTACCATCTCAGCCAAATTCTATACCCTCTATTACAGAGTTCTGTGTGAAGACTTCTGCTTTCCAACCCCATTATTGATCCTCCTTGCTTGTTACCCTTCAGATTCACTGATCTTTTTGTTCCTCGAACAGTCCAAGTTTGTATTGGCTTTGGGACTTTATACTAGCTGTTTTCTCTGCTCAGAATATGGCTTATGTAGTTCTCCACACATGATTTTTTTCTGGTTATTCAGACCTTAGTTTAAATGTCATTTTCCCAGAAAGACCTATTCAACTTAACAGAGCCTTATCGTGGTATGCTAGAGCTCACTAGAGCTCAGGGTAGACATCTCTTTCCAACTCTGTATTCAGCGATGTCGTATTGTAGCTTGAAATCAGCCATGCTGGGATTATTTACATAACAGAATGGCAAACACTACAACCAAGTGTTTTTTTTTTTTTTTTTCTTTTTGAGAATTGAGTTTTGAACGTTTCCCAACATACCATTGCCTATACCACCTAAGTATATATAATTCTTTTAATTCTCTTTGTACTATTTATTATAATTATTTATCTTTTAAAAAATCTGTATTTATATATGTCTATTTCTGGTAGAATACAAGAGTTGTGAGAACTGATTCACTGCTCTCTTCCTAATGCCTAGACTAGCACTTTCCACATGACAGGTGTATAGCAAATATTTATTGAATGAAGGAATCATTAGACTAGATTTTTCTGTTGTTTAGTAATGGTGATTTTACTAATAATTAACATCAGTTACTTGATATTTTTCATATAAAACATATATTCCTCCATGAATGATTTGCTCAACTAATGTTGTACATATCATATGTGTACATGCTGTATTATTCGTTTCTTTCAATTAAAGTCAAACACCCATTTCAGGATGGCTAGTTAGATCTGCTTTATCCTTGCATATGAACTTAACTCAGAAGAGAGAACTTTTAAGTCCTTAAAACATCTAAGATATCTCTCCAATTCTTTCATGTCAAGGTTAATAATTAAATGTTTAATACCTCTTTAAGCTATTAAGCTAGTAATAAAAATGCAATATTTTAACCCAATTTACTCGATTAAAGAACAATCCCAGTTGTAATTTAACATGAAGAATTGCAGTTATCTGCATTTCATTAAAATCTGAGCATTAGAAACATAATTTTATTTATTTATTTTTTAAAAAGATTTTATTTATTTATTTATTTATTT
>NC_138369.1:36588124-36603372 GCF_054177405.1 Leptonychotes weddellii
TCCTGAGACCAGACGAAATCCAGGTCTCCTACTCCTCCGCCATCTTGCTCCGCCCCCAAAAGATTTTATTTATTTTTGACAGAGAGAGAGAGTGTACAAGCAGGGGAAGCAGCGGGCAGAGGGAGAGGGAGAAGCAGGCTCCCTGCTCAAGCAGGGAGCCCGACGTGGGGCTCCATCCCAGGACCGTGGGATCACGACCCGAGCCAAAGGCAGACGCTTAACTGTCTGAGCCACCCAGGAGCCCCGAGAATTTTAAACATATTAGGTGAAGAAGTTCATTTAACTCTTTTCTTTTTTTTTAATTATTTTTTAAAGATTTTTTATTTATTTATTTGACAGAGAGAGAGTGAGAGCACAAGCTGGGAGACAGAACGAGAGGGAGAAGCAGGCTCCCCATTGAGCCGGGAGCCTGATTTGGGGCTCCGTCCCAGGACCCTGGGAACATGACCTGAGCCGAAAGCAGCTGCTTAACTGAGCCACTCAGGCGCCCCCATCTAACTCTTTTCAATAAGGGAATATTATCTTCATTTTCCAGAAAGCATTTTGATTATCATTAGATGCTGTATATATGTTCTATGAATCATTGCCCTTTTTTTCTGCATAACATAGTTATTAAGTAGCCCATTATCAACTAAAATTTAATTGCAGATTCTCCTCTTTTTTTGACTAGATTTTTTTTTAATTTATTAACTTTTTTTTTGTCAAAATGATCAGTGCCTTGGTGTTAAAATTAATGACTTACACAGAAAATTCATTTGGAATGTTATGGGTATATATGAGTTCTTAAAATTTATGTTTAAATTAATTAAAAACCTGTAAAATATTATTCTTTATTATAGCTCTCTTAAAATTTTACTGAAAGGATATGTGAGCATGATAAATAATGTAGCAAAGGCCAACATTTTCTTTAAGTGTATTGCTAAGACCTCCCAGTGTCTTCTGCTCTCATTATAGGCAGAGTTAATGTATCATTTTTATCTAAAAGTTTTTGAATAATAAAATCATTTGATCATTTTAGAATTATAGAGAAAAAAATATTGGAAATCAAACGTAGATTGAGCTTCTACCCTCTTAAACAGCTAATTCACCTCTTACATTGTTAACTACCTCCAAAGTATGGTATTGTTAAAATGAACACAGATGATATTATTTCCTGTTATTTAGTGTACACAGAACCAGAGCTGCAATATAGTGTTAAAACCGCCTGTGGTTTCTAAGACCTAGGTTAGCTGAAAAAGTAAGACCACGACTAAGTGGCATTCAGTTTTGTTGTTAGGTTTCTGATGAAGTTGTTTACCTTTCCTTTTTAGGTCCACTATTGCTAAAATATATTTCTTACCTCAGGTGCTAGGAGCAATGAATGTCGCTAGGAAACCATTGTTCCTTATGGCAAAGTAACCACAGCATAAAGCTGCAAATATTTACTGAGTCTTTGTGTAATAACGTACTCTGATAGAAGTTGTGGAGAATTCAAATGTAAGTAGGAGGGTCCTTTATCACGGGGGAAAAAAACTGCCTTGCTTAGAGGTTAAAATGTACATGGATAAAAACGAAGGAAGGAAGGAGAAGATGAGTGTTAAGTAGAAAGTATAAAACAGTAAGGAATATTTAGAGGACAATTATATGAATACACTGCAAACAGGGATTCCTACAACGGAAGAGAGAAAAATGTGACAGAAGCATTTTTCAAATGGAGATTACAACTTTGTTTTAAAGCAAAGTGAGCCTGGATTCTAACTTCAACTGTAAAGTTAGGAGTAAAGGAGTGAGTACCTTTCATGGAATGTATTCATGGACTATATTCCTTAATAAACCACTAGCTTCTGTGTGCGGAGGACCAGAAAGGAGAGAACCTGCTGACTGGAAGCCCATTAAAGGATGTTTGGGATGTGACAAGGGAGTGATGGGTATGGGAGATGTTATCGAGGAATGAAGCAAGAATCTTCAATTTCATTGAAAAATATGGTGGGGTACCCAGAGCAGAACAAGAGGCCAGCATAGTTTTAAGGATTCATTATTAGGAGATTAGGACTGATATTAAAATGACACTAAAATACAAAATGAAAAACTTAGGTGGATGATGAGATGTTCTTCACAGATATATTGAATTTAAGTTTGTGAAGGTACACTCCAGTGTCATATTTTTCCTATGTCATTGTTTTTCAGATTTTGGAGTCATCTATATTCATTTGTACTTAGATATACTGATTTTTCTATAAAATTGTGGATTGTGCTATAGGACTACACAATTCCAACCTTATACGGATTATTATAACCCTTAGGTTATTTACTATTTTGGGATGAGTAATTTGTCAATGGTTTCCAAAATTTTGATCACATACATACCCTTGTTAGTAATAAAATTTGAGCTTGTGAACTCTAATACTGTACTCGTTTATAATGATATATATGGATATTATTTTCCAATAAAATATGCAATTTAAAAAAATATGTACTAAAAATTTGACAAGATAAATAGATATAAACAGAATTTTTTTTTTTTTTTTTTTTTTTTTTTAAAGATTTTATTCATTTATTTGACAGAGAGAGAGACAGCGAGAGCAGGAACACAAGCAGGGGGAGTGGGAGAGGGAGAAGCAGGCCTCCCGCGGAGCAGGGAGCCCGATGCGGGACTCGATCCCAGGACCCCGGGATCATGACCTGAGCCGAAGGCAGACGCTTAACGACTGAGCCACCCAGGCGCCCCTAAACAGAATTTTTAATATAGAATTTCCACCCCTGTGGATTATTTGGAGACACTGAGTTTTATCTGGCATTATTTAAATAGGTCCTATTTATTCATTTGATTGTCGCAAAAGGCCAGGAAATATAAATACATAGGTTCCAGCACACCCTCAAAGAAATGTTTATCTGTGCAAAAACACTGATTATTTCTTGTATTAATGAGATATTACCCAGTTTCATTTTGTATGAGTGAGTTTAGGTATCCATTATAATAAGTCATTGCAGGCTAGCATTTTTAAATATTGATAGTGTAGTAGATGTTTGCCATTTTTTTTCTTTGAATAATTATCATTCTGTCCTCTGGCTAACTATTCCATTTCCATTCTGTGTGATTCTGATGAGGCTGTCAATCATAGTGATGTGGGAAACAAAGGCAGAAAATAATTATTAAATTTCCTTACTACTTAAAGCCCACTGACAAGTCCTTGAAACAGGCAGAGTGACATTCCTCTAGGAGCTCAGCTGCCTCGATGTTAGTACTTTGCTAAGGGCAAAGACTAAGATTGCCCAACCCCCAGGATCCTGTAAGTCTACTTTAACATATAAAAATTCCTTTGGAAACTTTATCTCACCCCAAGCATATGACCCACTGATATACATCTGAAGGGTCTCATGACTAAGGTTTTTATTAGATGGTAATAAATGACCTTCACCAACAATAGCTAGCCTTTGGGGAAACCTTGCTTCCAAATTCCTTAGAGATTTATGCTATCCCTAAGCCCCTCCCAACTTGAAAGCATATAATGGGCCACTCCTCATGACCCGGATGCAGTTCTTTCTGCCCACGGGTCCTGTCCCTGCGCTTTAATAAAACCACCTTTTTTGCACCAAAGACATCTCAAGAATTCTTTCTTGGCCGTCGGCTTCAAAACCTGACAGCTTTCCTACGTCAATAAGACCCTGCCCTTCCAGCTTAGTATGATTTTTGGCACAAACTATGTGTTCAATAAATGATAGAAATTATTACTATTGTTGTGGTTACAGTTACTTACTAGGATATATTGAGAGTCCCATATTCAGTCTTTGGAATAATAAACCAGGGTTCAACAAACCATTTCTATAAAGGGGCACATAGTCTGTATTTTAGTTTTGATTATGTTATGTTCTCTGTCACAACCAGTTAATTCTGCAGATGTAGCACACAAGCAACCATAGACAATACAGAAATGAATGAGTGTGGTTGTGTTCTAATAAAACTTCATTTGTGAAAACAGGAGGTGGATTGGATTTGATAGGCCATATACTCCCAATCCATAGAATAAAGTATATAAATTTTACTGAATGTCAATATGTACAAGTACATAGCGTGTGAATACATAAATATGCATACATACTTGAAACTATTAGTAACTTTGCATATAAATAGTGTTTGTTTTCTGTTATTTCAGTCCCACCCTCACAGGCTAAGGGATAGAAGAATAAGTAAATATCTGGTTTTGTCCGGTGCCTCCTCTGCTTTCATTGCTTAGTTCATTATGATTCACTGATTGTGTTTTGTGCTTCATATTATAGATATATGTGTGAACATATTATCTGGTACATATTGTAAAGATTTTATTTATTTATTTAAGAGAGAGTGAGAAAATTTGCGGGTTCATGAGCTGGATGTGACAGAGGGAGAGGGAAAGAGAGAATCTCAAGCAGATTCCAAGCTGACTGGGGAGCCTGACATGGGGCTTCATTTCACGACCCTGAGATCATGACCTGAACTGAAATCAAGAGTCGGACACTTATCACCTGAGCCACCCAGGTGCCCCTGATGTATATTTTAGAATATTTACTTAACTACAGTGGTACCATAAGTTCTATAAAATTTCTTTTTTTTTAAGTTTTTATTTAAATTCCAGTTAGCTAACATAAAGCATAATATTAGTTTAAAATTCCCTTACTTAAGAATAAAACCCCCTTTTGGGTTCTAGAGGGGAGGGCGGTGGGGGTGGGTTAGCCCGGTCATGGGTATTAAAGATGTCACGTACTGAATGGAGCACTGGGTGTTATATGCAAACAATGAATCATGGAACACTACATCAAAAACTAATGATGTAATGTGTGGTGATTAACATAACATAATAATAATAAAAAAAGAATAAAACCCCTCTTTCAGGTAGAGGGTCTCCTAGTTCACTCACCCACTACCAGTGTTTTCCCTAAGGGTCTATAAAGGTACTCATCTCATTTCTCATGTCTCTCTTTTCAACCTTATCCCCCAAATTGTCAGAACAACTTGAATTGCCTTGTGGTCTCTTAGGGTCTTTCTGAGAAATGATTTATTACCCACCACTTTTATTTACAGAACGTAATGCTTTATTTTAATTACTATTTTAATAAAAAGTTAAAAAGATTATACCATGTTTTTATACTTAAAAATATATTCCTTCTATGTACATTTTTCTCCATTTATCCTTCCTTGTTTCAAGAGTATTCAAGGCATTTATTTCATTATGCATACAGACCTATGTTATAACAAAATCCTTTCCCAGACCTTGAAATAAATGCTTAGCCAGGTATTCTTCAGTTGTACTAGGAGGAGTAGCTATCTGCTTTCTGTCATCATAGACCAATCACAGGTCTTATTCCAACTTCATTTATTAATATTGAGTCATGGATGCAGCTCAGAATCCTTTGTCTGCAATTTTGTCTCCAAAAATTTGTGTTTAATTGTCTATTAAAAAAAGGTGATGTATTTTGTAGCTAAAGGTAAACTCATTGATTCTCATCTCAGAAAACAATTATAGAGTTGGTTTGTTTCCTTGATAAATTGTTTCTTATATGTATAGTAATCAAGAACAAGGACACAAATGAAAATGTAATTGTTACTACTCTGTGGTGTATTATGCAATTTTCTCTTCTTCTATTAATTGTCAAATCAAACATTACGTCAAATGAGGGAAATGGCATTAATGGGGGTACAGATTAAATTGTGGGAAACTAATGATGGCAGCAACTTCTTTCTCACTCTTTCTGTGGAAAGATGTAATTTATTTCCTCTCTCCTTGAATTTGAGTTGGCCTTGTGGCTTTGTAACTAGTATAATATAGTAGAAGTGACACTGTGCCAATTCTGAAAGGACTATCAGGTCCCATTTCATCTTGCTTGGAATGTTTGCTCTAGGGTGAGTCAACTGCCATGTAAGAAGTGAATACCCTAAAGTCACCAGGCTATGAGGAAGCCCAGTCTAGCCACATCCTTATAGAACTTAAACATTATGCATTTTAAATTGAGTAGGTTATTCATTCAGATGTTACCTTAAACAAAGAACAAATTAACATTTCTTTTCATTAATTTTTATAGCAAACATTTATTGAGTGCAGTTAAGGATATAGAGATCAAAGGTAGAAGAAATCCCTGTTATGATTACAATCTGGGAGACAGAAGTGAGCACACAAAAGTAATATTATAGGTAATATAACAGAAAAATGTACAGTGTACAAGTTGGAACACTAAGCAAGAAATGCTAATTCTATCCAGAGGTATGGTATCTAGCATACTCTTTGCATATTATTACTATTATTATTATTATATTTTATGTGTATTGTTATTAATAAGAAAAGCAACTCCCATATAATGAGCACAGTTCTGATGCCAGATATTATGTAAGTGGTATACTACACTGCTTCTACCTGAGAAAGGAATAAGGAATTATGAATGATATACTTCTAAAAATTTTCATCCCAAACTGATTATCTCAAAGTAGTATGACACTTAAATAGTTCAATTTCTCAGGGAAAGGAAATGACTAGATTATAAAATGGGATAGCTCTTCAAAAAGCAAACTTATTGATGATAGTTTCCTAGATTGTTATATAGTTAGAAATATTTAAGTTTCATCGTTGACCTCTAGATGCTAAACATCAGAAAGGACAACATTGTCTTCCAACAGAAATCCCTATTATTCTTCTTACTGATAGAAATTTGTATTGAATGAACTTGTCTCATTAAGGCAGTTCTTATAATAACATATAGCAAATGCTAACAATGTCTCTGAATAAAGTCTCTCTTCTGAATAGCCTTACTGAAGGGGATAATTTGTAAAATCAATTTAATTGTTTGTGTGAAGATGAGAGTACTGGAAATGTAACTTTTAAAATACTTGAAAATAATCTGAATGTTTTAGTTTTTGAGATTTCACTTCAAATTTGCTTTTTTTACTTTCTCGTATAAATCTTTAGCCTAGCACTTTGGGCAGTTATTTCAAAGTTGGAATAAAAAGTCTGAATTCAGTGTGTCTTGCTTAAATTAATTTGTTTCTTTCATAGGGTTAAGTTCCAGATCCACCACTTTCGAGGAATGTGATCTTTTTTTTTTTAATTTTTTTTTTTTTTAAGATTTTATTTATTTGTGAGAGAGAGAATGAGAGACAGAGAACATGAGAGGGAGGAGGGTCAGAGGGAGAAGCAGACTCCCTGCTGAGCAGGGAGCCTGATGTGGGACTCGATCCCGGGACTCCAGGATCATGACCTGAGCCGAAGGCAGTCGCTTAACCAACTGAGCCACCCAGGCGCCCGAGGAATGTGATCTTATGCCAGTCACTTGCCTTTCTTGCATGCACCTCATTGCAGATCAAAGGATATAGTACATACTTTTGGTTTTCAAAGCCATTTTGGCAAAGACACTCATTCTTTAAATCACTGTTTACTCAGAAGCCAGAAATGTAAAGCATATAACCTTAGGGATACTTGAAGGAGTTCTAATCAGTACAGTTTTATATTTTAATGTATAATAAGAGACTTTGCAACAATATAAAAATTACTTTTTTCTTGGTACATAACAAAGAAGAAACTTTGAGTTTGGCTATACTTGCTTTTCATCTTTTCTTCCCACAATACTGGCTAACTTCAATTCCTACATATGGAAAGGATTTCAAAATTCTCTCTTAAATAGATGTCTAATTAAAAATTTTAAATTTAAAAACCATCCCATTGAAAGGAGAAGCATGTGGATGTAGGATAAAATGAACAGATGAACATGAATGTGTTAGATAGCGTATCAGTTGTAGATGTTACACAAAGGAAGAGCCTCATTGCCAAGTAAGTTTGAGAGATACTCAGTGATTAGGAAGTCAAATAGGTTTCTTTATTGCAGGACTTCTCAGAGCCTTGGATATTGACGTACATTGTGTTACTTTGGTTAAAGATTTGTGGTATTCTCCAAAGTTAGCCAGCAAACCACTGAACTTGGGGAAAGATGGAAATGTGTTCTATTCATCATTTTATCCTCAGTGCCTCCTATAATATCTGCCACTTAATTGATACTCAATACATAAGAGTTGATTAAATTGAAATAATATCTGAGTTTTAATCCCTTTGGCACAACTAAGTAGCTTTTTCACTAACCTCTTTTCTCTGGTACTATTTCTGTTATATAAGAGACTTTAAAAAAAGACAAAATCAAAACAAGCATGAAATAAACAAATAAAAGCCTGAGGTTGTAGGCAATTGAATTTCTGAAAATTTTGATCTGAACTTTCCTTGTATTCTAAAATCTAGAGAGGAGTTTCATGCTCAAGTGGGCAAGTTGTGTCCCATTTAGGAAGAAAAATATGTTTAACTCTCAGTGTCTCACCCCATCTGTTTTCTTATTTCTTACTACTTTCTATGTAAGTTATGCTTAAAATACACTTGTCCATTTTTAATGGACTTCATTCTGGAAAGGATATTATGTTGAATTTCATTTTTAAGCTTATTCCAAGTAAATTACATTTTTTTCTCTGTAAGTTCATTACAATTAAAAGTTAATATAGGAAAAAATTCTGTTTACTGTTATTGACATTTATGTACCAGGTGCTATTCTAAATATAGTACATTTATCATAATATCTAATTTTATTTTATTCTCCCAATATTGCAAGAGATAGAGATTACTGCCTTTATTTTCTTGATGAGGATAAAATTTGAAGATCAGAAACATTAAGGAAATTTTCCAAAGATGCATAGCTAGAGATTTATAGAGTTGAGATGTAGATTCACTTTTATACTGACTCAAAAATCACACACCCTTAAATAATAAATAATTAGAAATTTGAAATACAGAAATCAAAATTCCTCTCCCCTCCTGGCTTCGTCAGGACTTCATTACTCTGAGACATCACTGGAAAGAAGAAAATGCCTTCTATAATAAAACCCCTCACCTCATCATGAATTTGTACACTATTCCAGTTTTACCTCCAAAGTGATAGATGAGTTCAAACAGACAGAAGGTGAGGGATTGGAATATTAATATCTAAGGTCTGAAATGATTTTCTCCCTCCTATGACAGTATTGAATGAGCTTAAACTAATGTTAGCATGAAGATGTTCAAAACATCATTCATTGTGGGGAAAAGGGAATCAATACTAACTTTAGGATCTTCCCTCTTACTTAAAGCTTTAATTCACTTCTCTGTACAACTTACATAGCTCAAACAGCTAATAAATTTCATTTAATAATATTGCCTATGAATTTTACATATCCATCTTTTATTGTTCCATCAGTCATTACATTCATGCCTCCATTCATTCACCAAATATTTATTGAGGACCTATCATGTGCTGGCACTCTGAGATGCATCAGTGAAGAGAAAGGACAAAAATCCATGACCTAATGGAACTCAAGTTTTGATGGAGTACAGACACACCATAAATAAAATGAATCCAGGGCGCCTGGGTGGCTCAGTCGTTAAGCGTCTGCCTTCGGCTCAGGTCATGATCTCAGGGTCCTGGGATCGAGTCCCGCATCGGGCTCCCTGCTCGGCAGGAAGCCTGCTTCTCCCTCTCCCACTCCCCCTGCTTGTGTTCCTGCTCTCGCTATCAATCTCTCTGTCAAATAAATAAATTAAAAAATCTTAAAAAATAAATAAATAAAATGAATCTAATTTTATAGCACATGAAAATATGTTAAGTTTTATGGGAGAAGATAACTCAGAGAAGGCAGATAAGGAATTTTGGAGAATAAGGGTGAATTTTACATTGAATATTCAGATAAGAACTTGCTGGAAAGGTGACAATTGAACAAATACATGAAAGAGGTGAAGAAATGAGCCAGTTGGATATCTGAAGGAAGAACATTCCAGGTGGAGGGAACAGCAAGGTGGCGACTAGGTTAAAAGCATATCATGAGGAAAAGAGTACTAGAGAGATGGAAAAACCATCATAATTGCAGTGCAAAAGCCATCACAGACACAGTGTGTAAGAGGTAGCTCTCCATCTAACTTTGGACTTGGCTGAGCTTCTGTCTTCTTTGATCAATGAAATCTGGTGGAAATGATGCTGTGTCACTTATGAAACTAGATCACAAAAGTCATACAACCTCCACCATTCTCTTGGGAACCTCATGATAGAGAAAGCCAACTGCCATGTAAGAAATCTGACTGCCCAGAGGCTGCTGTATTGGAGAAACCACATGGAAAGATCTGATAAGTGAGACAGAGAGATACCTGATGAGCCCCAGTGGTTCCAGTCTCCAGATATTCTTGTTATCCCAGCTCAGGCATTAAATCTGTGAGTGAGGAAGGCTTCAAGATGACATCAGCCCCAGCCTCCATCTGGCTGCAATCATGTGGGAAATCTCAAGCCCAAACAACCTGTTCCCAGGACTTTGAGAAGCAGTTAAAATGATTATTATTTTTTTAAGTCTCACTGTTTTGGAATTGTTACATAATAACTGAAATGAGTAGCTTTTGAGTATTTTGAGCAAAAGACGATAAAACATTATTTGTGTTTTAACAAGATTTCTCTGGCTTTGTGAGGGGCAAGAGGGAATCAGGGGATTACTTTAATTATCCAGGCAAAAGATGTTAGTGGCTTGGATCAGAATGTAGCAGCAACAGTTTTCAGAAGGAATGTAATTTGAAGGTACATGCAAAAGCTTTACCTCATAGATTGGATGTAGGGTGTAAGATAAATGGTTGAATAAAAGTTGTCTCCAAGAATTTTGAGCATCTGACACAATGTAGCTCTCATTTACTGAGTTGTGGGAAGAATATAGGATTGGCTGGTTTAAAGGTGAAAAATCAGGACCTGAGTTTTGGACTTGTTAAGTTTTACATGTCTGTTCAACATCAAAGTGGAAGAAACAAGGAAAGAGATACATGTATGAGCCTAACATTCCTAGGAGAGGTCCTATCTGGAGATATAAATGTGGAAGTTGCCAGTGTATAGAAAACATTGAGCCAGGAAACTTGATGAAAGCAAAAAGGTAGAAAAAGAAGACCAAGAACTCAGGCACTTCAATTTTAAAAAGACAGCAAGATGAGCTGGGTCGGTCCAGCAAGGGTGTTTAAAAGAAAAGGACCCAAGAGGTCAGAGAAGAACTAAGAGAGAATGATGTTCAAGGAAACCAAGTAGAAGTAGTAGTGATGCATGAACCAAGACTAGCAGTCATTATGACACTGAATACCCAGAAAACAATGTGAAGATTTAGAATTGATTTTGTTGGGCACCTGGGTGGCTCAGTTGGTTAAGCGACTGCCTTTGGCTCAGGTCATGATCCTGGAGTCCCGGGATCGAGTCCCACATCGGGCTCCCTGCTCGGCAGGGAGTCTGCTTCTCCCTCTGACCCTCCCCTCTCTCATGCTCTCTCTCTCTCAAATAAATAAATAAAATCTTAAAAAAAAAAAGGGGGGGCGCCTGGGTGGCTCAGTTGGTCGGGCGACTGCCTTCGGCTCAGGTCATGATCCTGGAGTCCCTGGATCGAGTCCGGCATCAGGCTCCCTGCTCAGCGAGGAGCCTGCTTCTCCCTCTAACCCTCCCCCCTCTCGTGTACTCTCTCTCTCTCATTCTCGCTCTCTCAAATAAATAAATAAATAAAATCTTAAAAAAAATAAAAAATAAAATTGATTTTGTCTTCATTCAAGAATGGTGACAACCAATACTGGCATCTTGAATCCATTCTATGTGTAGGTGCCAGAATAACAGATATTCTCAATTATAACTGTAATTTCAGAAATTGGTGGAGGCTTGGCAGGAACTTGGAACATTTTGCTAGGGATGATGAATAAATAAGAGGAAGGTTAGGAAAGGATGTTTTGCATTCTCCTCTGTTGGTTGAGTGTTGGGGGGCATCCACTACCATAATATCTATTCTGTTTTAAGTGGGGACTTTTATGTAGGGCACTGAGGTTGTATCAATCTTTACTGTTTGTATTGACAGCTCACATGATCATTAGGGATACTATATTTGTCTCACATGCTACATGTGGTCATACATTTCAGTATATAAGCTGCAGAAATAAATTAGTTCAACCATCCTATAAAGTGGAATTTACTTTATAAGTGGAACAATTACACTTCACTTTGCCTATTTTTCTCTGCTGTGTTGCCTTATGTGTTTATTTTAATCAGCATGGGTTGTCACAGTCCTGTTATTTTACCCCTAAAGGGTGTTGGTGTTAAATATAATGTAAAATCTGAAAAAATAACACACAATAATACACATATAAAACTGGTTTTGAAAGACGCTCCCTAAGGATTGTATTTGCTATTAAATGTTCTCTTTTCAAATGAACAGCTAATTAATATGCCTCATGGTTAGAATGTAAAACTTGCTTCATTAAGAAGAGACTTTGGGAATTAAAACCATCCTTTTCTCTTCCAATTATAAAAGATAAATTTAAAATTTACATTCCATGTTTTACTCGTTATTAAGAATTGATAATGTACACAACACATGTGAAAGCCAATTATCTAAGAGCAGTTTTAGGTTCACAGCAAATTGAGATGAAGGTGTATACATTTATTATATAGCTCCTGACCCCAGGCATGCATTACCTCCTCCGTTATCAACATCCCCTCCCAGGTGGTACATTTGTTATAATTACTGAACCTTCACTGACACATCATCATCACCTACAATCCATGGCTTACCTTAAGGCTCACTCTTGGCATTCCACATTCTCTGCATTTGGACAAATGTATAATGACATGTATCCTTCATTATAGTATTATACAGAGTATTTTCACTGCCCTAAAAATCCTCTGTGCTCTGCCTGTTTATGCCCTTCATTTTTAAAGGATAATTTTGCAAGGTTAAGAATCCTAGGTTAGTGGGTTTTAAATATTCCACTTAACTCTCTTCCTGCTTGCATAGTTTCTGAGGAGAAGTTAGATGTAGTTCTTATTTTTGCTCCTGTATAGGTAAGGTTTCCCCCCCAACCCCCATCCCCCACCCTCTGGCTTCTTTCTTTCCTTTAGCTTTATTTTCTGCATTTTGACTAGGTGTAGATGTTTATCATTTATCCTGCTTGATGTTCCTGAGCTTCCTGGATTTGGAGTTTGGTATGTGAGATTAATTTGGGGAGATTCTTATATATTATTACATCAAATACTTCTGTTGCTTCCTGTCTTTCTTCTTCTGGTATTCCTGTTGCATATGTGTTAAACATTTTGCAATATTCTGCTCTTCTTGTTCTGTTTTTCTTTCTTAAAAATCTATTTTTCTCTCTTTTTTTCAGTCTTGGCAGTTTCTACAAAGGTATCCTTATGCTCAGAGATTCTTTCTTCAACCATGTCCAATTTTCTAATGAGCCCATCAAAGGCATTTTCATTTCTATTTTGGTGTTTTTGATATCTAGCATTTCCTTTTAGTTCTTCATTAGGATTTCCACCTCTCCGTTATATCGTCCATTTGTTCTTGCATACTGTCTACTTTATCATTTAGATCCCTTAGCATATTATTAGCAATTGTGGTAAATTCTCAGTCTGACCATTCTAACACCCCTGACATATCTGAGTCTGTTTCTAATGCTTGCTCTGTCTCTTCATTTTCTGCCTTTCAGGATGTCTTGTAATTTTTTCTTCAAAGACAGTCATGATGTACCGGGTAAAAGGAACTGATGTAAATAGGTGGTGAAGTGTGAGGAGGGAAGCATTCTATATTCCTGTGATTCAGTCTTTCAGTCTTTAAGTGAGCCTGTGCTCCTGGACTATGATCTTAACATGTACTTCTCAGTTATTGTCTTCTTCCATCCCCCACATGGGGCAGGAGGGCTAAGAGTGGCCTGGAGTTGTGTATTTCCTTTCTTCTATGAGAAAGGTTATAGGAGGTTGGAATTGAGCATTTCCCTTCCTCCATATGCAAGGCTAGAGTGGTTGAAATTGGGTATTTTTCTTTCCCCAGATTGATTAGGCTCTGAAAACAAACAAACAAACAAATAATAGTTTAGATTCTGGTAAAATAGTTTCTCTTGAGGGCAGATAATGTTATAAAGAAAAGAATGTTCTGGCATACTTCATAATAGTTCCTTCTCCTCTCACTCTGCCAGAAGTACCAGGGGATTTTTCTCTATATTAACTGTGAGACTCTAGTCCAGGTCTCATAGGTAAAATTCACAGAAGTAGGTGGGCCACCCATTGACTGGGCCCATTGGGGTTGTTAACTCTGAGAGTTAAACATCCTGAGCCTCCAGCAATTCATTGATTATAGTTTAGGCTTTCCTGTTCTGCTAAACTATTACTAAATAGTTATAGTTACTAAAAAATTATGCTGCATTAAGTTTTGTTGACAGAAATGGTTATGTTTAGTATGGAAAACAGAAAATCTAAGTGGGAGCGAGGGCAGAAATGATAGTGTCAAATACCTAAAGTACCTATGGAAATAGATTTATATTTTTTCTATGTGGCCCCATGGGCCATGAAAGAAAAATCTAAGGATATAAAATTCAAGTCAAGTCAGGGTATTTCTTTTTCTAACTCCCAGGTATTTTTTTATTTTTATTTTTTTTATTAACATATAATGTATTATTTGTTTCAGAGGTACGGGTCTGTGATTCATCAGTCTTACATAATTCATAGTGCTCACCATAGCATATACCCTCCCCAAAGTCCATCACCCAGCCACTCCATCCCTCCCATTGCCCTCCACTCCAGCAACCCTCAGTATGTTTTCTATGGTTAAGAGTCTCTTATGGTTTGTCTCCCTCTCTGGTTTTGTCTTGTTTCATTTTTCCCTCCCTTTCTCTATGATCCTCTGTCTTGTTTCTCAAGTTCCTCATATCAGTGAGATCATATCATACATGTCTTTCTCTGATTGACTTATTTTGCTTAGCATAATAACCTCTAGTTCCATTCACGTCATTGCAAATGGCAAGATGTCAATTTTTTTGATGGCTGCATAATACTCCATTGTGTGTGTGTGTGTGTGTGTGTGTGTGTGTACACACACCACATCTTCTTTATCCATTCATCTGTTGATGGACATCTTGGCTCTTTCCATAGTTTGGCTATTGTGGACATTGCTGATATAAATGTTAGGGTGCATGTTCCCCTTTGGATCACTACATTTGTATCTTTGGGGTAAATACCCAGTAGTGCAATTGCTGGGTCGTAGGGCAGCCTATTTTCAACTTTTTGAGGAACCTCCATACTGTTTTCCAGAGTGGCTGCACCAGCTTGCATTCCCACCAACAGTGTAGGAGGGTTCCCCTTTCTCTGCATCCCCGCCAACATCTGTCATTTCCTGACTTGTTAATTTTAGCCATTCTGACTGGTGTGAGGTGGTATCTCATTGAGGTTTTGATTTGGATTTCCCTGAT
>NC_138369.1:36603872-36648207 GCF_054177405.1 Leptonychotes weddellii
TAAAATAAATAAATCTTTAAAATAAAAAAAAATTATTGCTATAAAATATATATGGCATAAAATTGACCCCTTTAGCCATTTTAAGTCTACAGTTCAGTGGCATTAAGCACATTTGCATTGCTGTGCAACCATCACGACCATCCAACTTTTTTGTTCTCCCAAATTGAAACTCTGTACCCATTCAACACTAACTCCCCATACCTCCCTTAACCCGAGTCCTGTTAACGTCTGTGCTACTTACTGTCTCCAAGAATTTGACTGTTCTAGCTAGCTCATATAGGTGAAATCATACAATATTTGTCCTTTTACATCTGGCTAACGCATAATAATTTTCATTACATTCCTTAGGGTCCAGGATGACAAGAATTATTCTTGTCGGTCAACATAATTTAGTTCATAAGTTTTTAGTACACTCCCTTTGTCTCTTGTAAATTTTGAGAGTTCAAAAGCAGTATGGCTTGGAGGTTGAGAGCAGTCTTTGGATTCAGGCATGCATTAGTTCTAACCCCAACAAATCCACCAACTGGTTAGACTCAGTTACCTTCTATTAAAGATGAGGAACAAAATGGATCTAGCTCAAAAGTTGGTTTGAGAATTAAGTGAGACAATACTTCTATCCATAAATACTTTCAAATGCTTATTATAAGCCAGACAATACTTTAGGTATTGGGTGGCTATATGGTGAATAATACAGAAAAAGCCCATGCTTTCAGGGAGTTCACAGTACCTTGCAGATAGTAAATGCTCAATAAATGTTAGTTGTTATTATTTTTCCCCAGTATTTGAGCCCTAGTTAAAGAAAGATAAGCCTTCTTTATCATATCCACCCACATGTTTAAAAATTTCAAGCGTTTTATCCAGTCCTTAAATACAGTATGCAAGTCAGAATATTAAAAAAACATAAATGTCGATAATTGCCTTTTTAACCAGGGTAGAACTTTGTGTAACAGCAGACACTGCTGAGTGACAATATTGAACAATAAGAGGGTAAAAGGGCATCAGGGTGAGTCCCTTTATTGAGAGGTTCTGAAAAACAAAAACACAATACTGAAGTGTTTGGGTGACCCAGAGAAGCTACATTCCACTTAGAAGTGTTGGAAATTCTTTGACAAATTGGTTTATATTTGAGAACTTGAATGAGTCTAAGATAGCCTTCATCTTCTAGAAAAGGACAAATATGAAATAAGACCAATATTATTTCTTTAGGTCTTACTGAGATTTATTTTTTGCAAGAGGATGTGAGTTTTCTATAATAACATCATACCTCGCATTGGATCACTAGGTAGTTATAGGATAATCTAGGGCTGAGGGAGAGATTTTTATGACAAACTTTATAATAAACTTCCAGTGTTTTTCAGGAAGAAAATTCCACTGAGGATAGAAAGTTTGTATTTTTCTTTTGACTATAACACATCACAATAAAGATGATATTCTGCTAATATTTAAGATTCATGTTTTCTGCAAAAAAACTTTAACTGTTTTGTTCTATATGACAGTGATACTGTCTATGAATGCTAAGGCAAAGAGACAACTGGCATTTAAACAATATTTACACAAATAAGAAAAAAATTAAGCCTATGATCCAGAAAGTAACTGGTTATTATTTTTTAAGTTTTTATTTAAATTCCAGTAAGTTAATATACAGTGTAATATTAGTTTCAGGGGTACAATATAGTGACTCAACACTTCCATACAACACCCAGTACTCATCATACAAGTGCACTCCTTAATCCCCATCACCTATTTCACCCATCTCCCCACTCACCTCGCTTCTGCTAACCGTCAATTCTCTATAGTTGAGATTGTTTTTTGGTTTGTCTCTCTCTCTCTCTCTTTTTTGCCCTACGTTCATCTGTTTTGTTTTTTAAATTCCCCCTATGGGTGAAATCATATGGTATTTATCTTTCTCTGATTGACATATTTTGCTTAGCATTATACACTTTAGCTCCATCCATGTCCTTGCAAATGGCAAGATTTTATTTTGTTATGACTAATATTCTGTTGTATATATACACCATTTCTTCTTTATCGGTTCATCAATCAAAGGACACTTGGGCTGTTTCCATAATTTGGCTATTGTAGATAATGCTGCTGTCACATCAGGGTGCATGTATCCCTTTGAATCAGTATTTTTGTATTCTTTGGGTAAATACCTAGTAGGGAGACTGCTAGATTGTAGAGTAGTTCTATTTTTAACTTTTTGAGGAGCCTCCATACTGTTTTCCAGAATGGTTGCATCAGCTTGCATTCTGACCAACAGTGCAAGAGGGTTCCTCTGTCTCCACATTCTCACCAACACCTCATTTCTTGCGTTGACTTTAGCCATTCTGACAGATGTGAAGTGATAATCTCATTGTAGTTTTGATTTGCATTTCCCTGATGATGTGTGATATTGAGCATCTTTCATGTGTCTTATTCATAAGAATGAGAGATCTGTATGTCTTATTTGTACAAAATGTCTATTCATGTCTTCTGCCCATTTTTAATTGGATTATTCACTTTTTGGGTGTTGAGTTTTAGAATTTCTTTATATATTTTGAGTACTAACTCTTCACTGGATATGTCACTTGCAGATATCTTCTCCCACTCCAAAGGGATGATAGCCTGTTAGTTTTGTTGATTATTTCCTTTGCTGTGCAAAGTTTTTGATTTTGATGTAATCCCAATAGTTTATTTTTACTTTTGTTTCCCTTGCCTCAGGAGAAGTATCTAGAAAAATGTTACTATTAGAGAAATTACTGCGTGTGTTCTCCTTTAGGATTTTTGTGGTTTCAGGTCTCATATTTAGGTCTTTAATCCATTTTGAATTTATTTTTGTGTATGGTGTAAGAAAGTTTCAGTCTTTTTCATGTTGCTGTCCAGTTTTCCCAACACCTTTTGTTGAAAAGACAGTCTTTTTCCCATTGGATATTCTTTCCAGCTTTGTCAAAGAAATTGGTAATTATTACCCGGTGATTTTTTTCCCCCTGAGTCTTTTCAGTTTTACATAATTTTGGCACTGTTTACAAGGTTATCTTACTTTGGGGGTGCCTGGGTGGCTCAGTCATTAAGCGTCTGCTTTCAGCTCAGGTCATGATCCCAGGGTCCTGGGATCAAGCCCGCATTGGGCTCCCTGCTCAGCCAGAAGCCTGCTTCTCCCTCTCCCACTTGCCCTGCTTGTGTTCCCTGTCTAGCTGTCTCTCTCTCTGTCAAATAAATAAATAAAATCTTTAAAAAAAATGATTTTACTTTGTATTTCCTTCTATTTTGATTTGAATTAAAAATATTTTAGACTAACTATGGATTACCTAAAATTCACAAACCTAATTCTTTGAGGAAATTGTGTTTGCTTTTTGTTATCCATAGTCTATCTTTCTGTGATAGTTAATTTTATGTCAACTTGTCTAGGCCATGGTACCCAGATACTTAGTCAAACACTAGGCTGAATGTTACTGTGAAGGTATTTTTTAGATGACAGTAACACTGAAATCAGTAAACTTTGAGTAAAACATATTACTTTCCATAATGTAGGTGGGGCCTCATTCAATCAGTTGAAACCCTAAATAGAAAAAGAGACAGATCTCCCTAGAGGAAGAGGAAATTCTTTTATTATTATTATGTTCAGTTAGCAAACATACAGTACATCATTAGTTTTTGATGTAGTGTTCAACGATTCATTAGTTGCTTATAACACCCAGTGCTCATCACAACACATTCCCTCCTTAATGCCCATCACCCAGTTACTCCATACTCCCCAGCCCCCTCTTTTCTGTAACCCTCAGTTTGTTTCCCGGAATCCAGAGTCTCTCATGGTTTGTCTCCCTCTCTGATTTCTTCCCATTCAGTTCTCCCTCCCTTCCCCTGTGGTTCTCTGCCGCTATTCCTTATATTCCACATATGAGTGAAACCATATGATAATTGTCTTTCTCTGCTTGACTTATTTCACTTAGCCTAATACCCTCCAGTTCCATCCATGTCGATGCAAATGATGGGTATTTATCCTTTCTGATGGCTGAGTAATATTCCATTGTATATATGAACCACATCTTCTTTATCCATTCATCTGTTGAAGGACATTTCAGCTCCTGAGGAAGAGGAAGTTCTGATAGCAGACTGTCTTGGACTTGAGCAGCAACATTAACTCTTCCCTGGGTGCCCATCCTGCCTGCTGATGCTGCAGATTTTGGACTTGTCAGCCTCCACAGTCACATGCATCAATTCCTTAAAATAAGTCTCTCTTCCTCCCTCCTTGTCTCCCCCAACCAAACATATATACATACATATTGTTGTTTCTTTCTTTCTGAAGAACCTTGAATAATTTACTTTGTATGCATGAGTCACTCTTGAAACCGAAATTTCTGCCTAGGCTTTCACTTTGGACAATTGACTGGAAACTGTTTTTGCTAGGGCTATCCCAGACACAGTTCAGGTATATTTGGAAGGCTGGATGTAAAAAAAAAAATAATATATTTATCAGATTAGCAAATAGAGCTATGTTATCTATCATAATTTATTCTAATGTTTCTGATTTTACCTGAAATTACCGGATTAATTTTTTCCTCCTTCCCCTCCACATCATTTTCCTATAGTTGACATCTGATAACATAATAAAATGTAGTTTTTAATATTTCTTGCAATCAGGTAAAAACAGATACTCTTTTATGCTAGCAAAAATTCAATCTCAATATTAAAATTCTAATTGTCTTTTAGAATCTTCAACATAGGGCAGCTAAGGGGTCCCAAAGAATTCTGTGGGGGAAGAGAGATTATGAGAGCATAAAATAGTTAACCCCACCAAAAAAAAAAAAAAAAGTTTTTTGTTGGTCTACAGGGATAGCCATTGGAAGGGAGTATAAACCAAATAAGCTAATCCTTACTGGATTTCTATCACTCTGGAGACAGAGTTTGGAGTATTAAGATTAAACTTAAAATAAAGAAATTATGTAAAAATCACCCCCTAGATTCCAGTTAGTCATGACCAACTAAAACACAAGGCCATTGGTTGTAGATGCTATCACTTACCCCTTTTGTGATGCCCAGTTGGAATCATGCAACCCAAAATACGTGCTAGATACTGGAGGCACAATGGTGACGAAATCAGTGTTGGCTTTCAAGGTCCTTACAGACTTGTGACATCTTCTATTAATTGTCATTTGCATCCATTGCCTTTTTTGTAGTATTAACTCACTGCAGTCTAGGGACAATGGGTTATATATATTCATACAACTCACAATGTCAGTCACACATATATATACACACAAACACATAGTTGTTTGAATTTGTTCTTGCCACAAAATAATGCACAGCAAGTCTCCTCAAATTCATTAGCTTAAAACAAAAATCATTTATTATTTCTCATGTGTCTCTGAGTTGCCTGTGGGTTGGTTGGTCTGTGGGCTCTGCTGGCTAGCTCTGCTGATCTATGCTGGGCTTGGCTGGGTAGTTTGGTTCTCATTTATATGCTTTTCTTACTCGCAAAAGGATAGCTTGGAATGCTCGCATCAAGAGGAGAGGTAGAGTAGGGCAATCCCAATCATACAAGTATTTCAAGTCACTTACTGTGTCACATCTATCAGCTTCATATAGGTCAAAGCAACTCACAAAGTTATATCCAGGCTCAAAGGGGATGAACAATGTTGCAAAGTTACAGGACACGGTTTGGATATATAATTCCATTACTGGGGGAGGGAGAGGTGAAAATTTGAAAGAATCTACCACAAACACAATTAAGGATAAACACAACTAAGTGTATGCGTGTGTCTCCAAACTGTATATATGTCTATGCATTTTTTTTTTTTTAGATTTTATTTATTTATTGGACAGAGAGAGACACAGCGAGAGGGGGAACACAAGCAGGGGGAGTGGGAGAGGGAGAAGCAGGCTTCCCGCGGAGCAGGGAGCCCGATGCGGGGCTCGATCCCAGGACTCTGGGATCATGATCTGAGCCGAAGGCAACGCTTAACGACTGAGCCACCCAGGCGCCCCTGTCTATGCATTCTCAAGAATAAAAAGTAAAAGTTAAAAAAAAAAAAAAGTAAAAGTTTTGGTCTTATTATTACATTGAGTATGCTGATATGCAGAGATTCAAAAATATCTCCCAATATAAGAACCATTTAGCATATTTTAATGAAAAGGCAAAGCAGTACATAGTAGTCTATAAAAGGTGGGACAACTTTTGCAGGCTGCTGTAATTCAGAGCTGTGTGGAGAGTGATAAAATTGTTCTTATGCCCCTCCTAGTATGTGTTAGGATTTTCCTTGTTGTGAAACTTTTCAGAGTAAATGCAGATTGAGACAGACTCTTCTCATACTCCTTAGTGGACTGTACTAAGGAAATTCACTTTTTATGTGCAATAACTCGATTTTACACCTCACTTTGTGAACTATGTATCTTGCAAGAGCAGCCAGTATGACTTAGGAATGTAAAGGACCTAAAAAAAATTTTTTTAATGTCATCTGGGAGTGAATTTTGATTCCTAAAAGGTAAATAAAATTGTGTTCTTTTTGCATAATAGCACCTTACATGCATTAAAATATTTCACAAAGTATTTTCACATGTCTGGTTGTATATTCATATAATATTATTAATACAGACAAGAGATTTGTATCTTCATTGCCATATGAAGAAATTAAAGTTCAAGTCAATGAAATTAAGACCTCATTTTAGTCATTGTAGTAGTTAAGGATACATTTGAGAGCAAATAAAGATAATCCATGCAAAATGGTTTGAACAATAAAATGGATTAACTGGTGCATGTAAACTGAAGCCCAGAGGTAGATTAAGATAACCCCTGGTTTAGTAAGAGCTTGACTTTTCTGTGATTGCTGTGGGTCTTTCTCCATATACTGGTTTTATATTTTGACGCTATTCATGAGATGGTTGCCAGCAGAACTGAGGCCATGTGTTTTCTGATTTAAATTTACCAAGAGTACTGAGCTTTCTGCTCACTGAACCATCCCTGAATCAAATTTGAAGGCCCTGGAATACTATGTAGTGATTGGCCAGTGCCTGGATTACATGGACCGAACCCTGTGGCCGTAAATTGGAGGTTATACTAAGCTCATGGAGCTTGTTTTAATTGAGAGTTATCTCTTGTGCTTGAGAAGAAGACACTCACCCACAATTGAATGAATAGTATATGCAAAAGAAATATGGGGAGGGTAAAGGAAGAGGTTTAAAGCTAATGAATAGCAGATATAAGATTAAAATCTGTCCTTCAGACACCTTCTTCAGTGATCTTTTCATTCTAAAATAATGTATCTTTTATTGATTAACACACATTTTGCAATGGTTTGTCTTATAAATCTTTCTTTTATCTATTGTGTGACTGGAAGGTGGAACACATTTATTATTATAATAAGGTGATAACTCTGGTAATATTTTTATTTCTTGACCATTTGTTGAGATTTCCTATCAAATTCAAGTTAAGGCAAAAGCTTGGCTACTTCTGAGATACTGTATTTCAATATTATCATATACTCTGATATTATTGTTTGTCTTTTTTTTTTTTTCTGATAAAATCCTTCATTACAGTGAATGGGCATTTATTTGATTGACTCATGTGGACAATTTTTTTTTTTTTTAAGTAAGCTCTACACCCAACGCAGGCCTTGAATCCACGACCCCAAGATCAAGAGTTGCATGCTCCACCAACTAAGTCAGCTAGCCCCTGGCCAAATCTTTTATATTTAATGGCAGCCTGATTTGGAAGACATACCAAATCATACATTACAGAGCCATTTCCTCTGAAGATTGCTCTTTCATGTCAGCAAATGCACATTTTCTTGGGAATAAATCACCAAAATGTTTATGGCTACAAATACATTTTATATGAAACATTGTTAATGGCTGCCATCTTTGCGCCAACATGGTGTTATGCTGGACAATTTAAGGACAGTTTCCAGTCCAAAGCCTTTGGTCATTTTTCAGAGGCTCCATTAAATTTTCCAGGCTACTTAGAATACCATTTAGTAAATTACTGCCTCAGGGCACTAGATGATGATATTATGGTTTAAAAAGTTAATATACTTAAATCACCTGACTTAACTAAAATGCCTAATTACTCACACACACACACATGCACACACACACACAGAAACATAGCCTTACCATAACTTCAGCCACTAAATTTTACTGTGATAACAGAAGTTTCTGGGCTTCCCAGGACATGTTAGAGTGATAATAATGTAGTTTTCTACACTAGAGAGACTCCAGAGACCATGGTATCAACTTTCTTCGTGTTAAAGAAGAGAAAATGGAGTCAGAGGATTTATGTGACTATTTGATACTCTAGTATTTTGGAAGGATATAACCCTCAGAACTCCAAAAATATACATAAACTGAGGAGTAATTATTTCTTTTCTTCTTCCTCTCCTCCCACCCCCCTCTCCTACTCCTCCTTTTTTTCCTCCTCCTTCTCCTTCTTCTTTTTTGCAAAAAATAAAATGTTCCCAAATTATGTTTGAGGTTGGAAGAATAATGAACCATGGGCCAACATCAATAGTCTAAAACTGATCATTGCTGTGAAAGAATAACAGCACTTCACAGGTCTCAGTATCTTTTTTAAAAATCTCTCTTAATTTCCCCCAAAAAGATGTGGTTATTGCACAGGTTATAGTTCTCAAGGCAAAAAAAAAATCCAAATGTCTTCCAAAAAGATCCATTAAGAAGTAACTGTGTTGGGCTGTAACTGGGCTGATCAAGCTTTGATTTAATATTACTCCTTGCCCATAGCATCCAATCTTGCTGTCTCTAGGCATTGTCCTTTCCTTTCACAGATTTCACATTTTCTCTTGACCTTAACTTCTTAATGTTCCTTTATTTTCTAAATGCTTCATTTTTCATATGTTCAAAAATGAAGTCTTTAAATAAGGACACCTGTCATGCTGTCAGTTCATAGTAAAATCAGCACTGTAACCCAGACATCGCGCTTCCCTGTCTGGTTACAATCACTTTGTATAATAAGATTTAAAACAATAAAGTTAGTGTTGTCCCAAGAATCCCAAAACCCAATTTTTCAGCTTCTTCCATTATACACACTCTTATTCTTTTTAACCTATAACATTCTTATCTGTCCTATCACTAAAAATACGTAAATAAAAATCTTTCTTCTTTGAGTACCTGTCTAGCTACATCCTTTTCTACTTCCTTTATATGCTACATTCTTTAAGAAATAATCATGTTCTCTGCCTTTATTGCAATCCATTTATTTCCCTACCAATCCACTAAACCTGGCCTCATTGAGTTAATAATGACCTTTTATTTCTCAGATCAAATGGATACTTTTCTATCCTTACGTTGTTTTGTCTCACTAGAGCAAATGACTCTGTCCTGAAATTCTTTCACCTTTAAAAAGAAAACATTTTCTTGGTCTCTCCTCTACTTTTTAAATCAGATTTAGCATCCCCCATCCCCTGCTGTGCATACTCTATTGATTTTTTTTTTTTTTTACTATCTCACAATTTAATTCTTTATATGCTTAACGTTCTCACTGGTTTAATGCCCACCTATACACATCTTTCACATCTGTAGACTTTTAGGCCAACAGTGTGGAGAGTGGGCTTCTGTTCTGAATGTTCTTCTGAGACCATACTGGAATCTTTTGGCATCACCCAGATTCAAATCCTCTGGTTGCTAATAATAGTGCTTGTGTTTTAGATGGTCAAAAAATTAATCAAAGTCTTAAAGAATCAATGTAAGATTTGAAGGTAAAGACTTCCTTATATGTAGAAGGATATTTTCTGATCTGAAGGTATATCACTTAGAAACCTGAGGTGATTTTTTTTTCCTCAGCCCTCCCCTTTCCCTGTCACGTATGTCCCTATATTAAGTCTATTGATTGGTGCACTTCACTGCTATTTAATTCCTTCATTGCAGCCTTTGGGGCTTCTAGGAACATGTGTGCATCAGAGCATCAGTGCAATGTGGTAGAGTGGAAGGAATCCTTGTCTAGGGAGCTGAGTACCTTCTGTTTCAACTCTGATTCTGATACCGAGTAGTCATTCTTAGGCTAAGTCTGCATTTCCCCATTTTTTTTTTTTTTAACAGAGAAGGTTAGAGCACACTAATACTGAGCTTTTTTTTGAGGCATACTGAGGTCTCATTGAGCTCTGGGGAAAGGAGTCAAATTATGAACATGGAAATAGCATGAAGCAATAGGGATGCCAACTTTTTTTCCATATCTGACCTGGAGTTTGTCAATTGTATAGTACAAACAAATCTTACTACTGTATAGAAAATGTTAAATGTTCTTAAAGAGAAATAGATAAAATGCCTTTAGATACAGATAAAATGGAGAGAGGAAGGCCTAACATGAATACTCTGAGCCCAATCTAAATACTTTAATTCAGTCTTCAAAACCAGCCTGTGAGAAATGTATTGTTATTCCTATTTACTAATGAGGAGGTAAAATTTCAAAGATAGTGAATAGCTTCCTTAAAATAACTTATTGTAATAGTTGGTGAATTTTTCTTTAAATCTAAGCCTGTCTGACTCAAAGTCTACATTTTTTCCAGTAATATGTATCAGTCTGGGAACAATTATTAAGTGAGTTTGACTGAGGATTTGAAGGTATGTAAGGGAGTAGTAATATGATAATAGCAAGGTTGGTAAGATGGATAAGACTGAGCAATGGTAGACTCTGAATGCCAGAATAAGAATTTAGTTTTTTTTTAATTTTATGCCTTTGTGTGTATGTATTTGTGAATACATACCCTATTAGTAGTAGAAAATATTGATGAGAAAAGGTCAACCTGTTTTAATAAAAATACTTGAAATGAATTCACAGAAAACAGGCAGCAACCTCTGTGACCTCAGCCACAGCAACTTCTAGCTAGACATGTCTCTGGAGGCAAGGGTAACAAAAGCAAAAATGAGCTATTGGGACCTCATCAAGATAAAAAGCTTCTGCACAGTGAAGGAAACAATCAACAAAACTAAAAGGCAATCGACAGAATGGGACAAGATATTTGCAAATGGCATATCAGATAAAGGGCTAGTATCCAAAATCTATAAACTGATCAAACTCAACACTCAAAAAAATAAATAATCCAGTTAAGACACGAATAAACACAAATAAACATTTCTCCAAAGAAGACATACAAATGACTAACAGACACATGAAAAAATGCTCAACATCACTCATCTTCAGGGAAGTACAAATCAAAACCACAATGAGATACCACCTCACAACAGTCAGAATGGCCAAAATTAACTCAGGAAACAACAGAAGTTCATAAAGATGTGGAGAAAGGGGAACCCTCTTATACTCTTGGTGGGAATGCAAACTGGTATGGAGGAAAACAGCATGGAGGTTTCCTAAAAAGTTAAAAATAGTGCTACCGTATGACCCAGCAATTGCACTACTAGGTATTTACCCAAAGGATACAAAAATGATGATTCAAGGGGCACATGCACCCCAATATTTATAGCAGCACTATCTACAATAGCCAAACTATGAATAGATAAGAAGATGTACACACACACACACACACACACACACACACACACACCCTGGAATATTACTCAGCTATCAAAAAGAGTGAAATCTTGCCATTTGCAACAACGTGGATGGAAGTAGAATGTATTATGCTAAGTGAAATAAGTCAGAGAAAGACAGATACCATATTATTTCACTCATATGTGGAATATAAAAACAAAACAGATGAACATAGGGGAAGGGAAGGAAAAACAAAACAATATAAAAACAGAGGGAGGCAAACCATAAGAGACTTTTAACTATAGAGAATGAACTGAGGGTTGCTTGTGGGGGGGCATGGGTAAGGGGATGGGCTAAATGGGTGATGGGCATTAAAGAGGGCACTTGTTGGGATGAGCACTGGGTGTTATATGTAAGTGATGAATCACTAAATTCTACTCCTGAAACCAATATTATACTATATGTTAACTAACTTGAATTTAAATAAAAAAAGAAAGAAAAAAAACCACTTGAAATGAATTCAAAGAAATATATATACATATACTTATGTGTACACATATGCATATATTTCTGTATGCATATATATATATTGACTTTTGTTTTTAGACAATGGCATTTGGGTGGGAAGATGACAATATAAGAAGCTCATTACATGAAGATTGTTCTGGCTACACTATATGATACAAATTTGAGGGATAAAGATTTGAGACTGGGGCACCTGTTAAAGGACTCTTGAAATAGCTCAGGCCAAGAAATAACAAGAGTCTAAACCAGGGTACTAGCCTTGGGAATGGAGAGGAGGGAATGGATGGGAGACATTATGAGCCATAATGGTAGTTCATGTAATCAACTTCTTTGGACAGTTTCCAAATCAGACTTACTTTAGTGAAACCTCAGAACATTATTCTTAAGCACTCATGCACCTTCTCAGTATAACTAACCAGGTTCTTCTGTAGGTACTGAAAGACTATAATTAAACTAATCCGACTTGTAAAAAAAAGTAAGGGTTAAAGAGGCAACTTAATTGGGCCACCAGAGAGCTATCCATTTACGGTCAGAACTTCCCATTTAAAGGAAAGCACGTCCAATGGCGATGCTTGTAATACCTTTGGAAATATGAATCTTTGGACAAGGTTATTCTAATTTCACTAATTGGCTGCCACCACCTGCATTAATGGATATACTGCCATCTTTTCCCTTCTAGTCCCAGACGTATGTGGCCACATTGCACGAAGTGCACAAATTGCCCACTAAAGTCAATGAAATTTATGGCCCCTGCCTACTTGGTAGCTGGATTATTATTATTATTGATCCACTCGGCTGCATCTTGTCACTGTGTCACACCTGGCTTGCAGGACTAGGGAAGAACTATTACATATGCAGAATCTTGAAAGCTAAGGGGAAAAGTGAGAAAACCCCCTGATACTAACCACTCAATACCCTGCTGTGCTTTGGTTTGGGACAGATGCTGGTGAGGAAGTTGAATTCATAGTTTGGCAGAGGGTACCAGCACCAGAGAAAAAAATTTCATTTAAATTTTAATGAACGGTGGATAAGTGTTTTAGATTATGTGAACACTCAATTTATAAGTTAATTTTGGTATGCCTACCCCAGAAATCACATAATCTAAAATCATTCTAGTAAGAGTTTGGCCTTGACTAAATTCACAGTTAAAAGAGAGACGTTACTCTAAATTTAGTCTCATTTTTGGATCATGAAAATTCTTAGACTGGGTCATACACACCATGGTGCCGAGTAGTGCTTAATTAACTTAATGGGCCAAGACTTCATTTTGCATGATCTTTATGGGATTCCTGAAAATATTGGTAGTGGAGAGAGCAGGAGCCAAAGTCAAGAACATGCCACCAGGTGGCACTTAAGTACTTTCTTTCTTCACCTGCCACTCAGTCTAAGTCAGGATCTATTGATGTCCAGAGGAAGCATAACATTAGCTATTCATCTCCAGAAGGGTAACATTAAACTTCTTAAAACATATTAAAAATAACGCACTGGTCCCAATTACAGGATTTAGCCTGTTTAGTGAACCAGACCACACTACACACGCATAAAGGGGACAAATGTTATCAAATCACAGTGATAATATCAATATCAAAATATTATTGAGTACTCCACCGTAAGGCACAGAGTTCAATAACACATTTCATTATCTCAATTCTCACACTATCTCATGTTAATTATCTCAGTCCTCACAACAGTCTTATGAGGTAGGTACTATTGTTACTACTTTTGTAGAGAGGAAGTGGAAACTCTGAGAGGTGAATCAGTGTTACATAATTGGTTAGTCACAGGGCTAATATTGTAATCCAGCTATCTACTACAAAGACTTAATGATTAACCAATGCGTCATCTGCCTCTGAGATCAGCACCTTTATTATTGGCTAAAGTCCAGAGATTGGTTTCAGTTTCAAACAACTGGTATTTAAAATTTAGGGGAAATTTTAAAGTTTTAGGTAACACTGAAGTTGTCTTGAATTTCCCTCCTGGTAAAAGAAGTGACAAAAAGTAATGGACAAGTACATGCAGTAATAGGCACAGAAAGACTATAATGGTAAGTATAATACACTTGGGCTGCCTTTGTGAATTAATTTAAAAATGGTTGCATGCCTGGAATTGCTTAATATGAACTTCCCAATAGAAGAATCTCTGACTTAGTCTTTCTTGTTAATAGGATTGTCACTTTTTTTTCTCTCCAACTCTGAACAACAGATAACACTGTATAATAATTGTCCCAGTCGAGGCTCCAAATCAGCAGAGGATGGAAAATACACACTCTTATTCAGAGGCCCATTTTCTTTGTTTTGTAAAAACCTGTTGGGAAAGAGGTTAATCACAAACAGAGATGTAATTCAGCACGGGGAAGAGTTCCTTCCCCGTTCTGACAATAACCTTAATCTTAATTACTTGATTCACTCCAAGGAGGAGTCAGATTAATGTACCTGTTAGAACACCACCCAGGTTGTCTAATTAATGTAAATTGTAAAGTGTTCTGGAGGTGTTAGGAAGCAAAATGTGGTTTGTTCCTATAACTCGAAGGCATCCTAATTAAGATGTATTCTTAGAGAATGGGTTCCTTGTGTACCACCTCTAGGAGAAACAGGAAGATTGTCAAGAAAAAACAAAAAGCTTGGGCTGAAGTCACACTGGAGATGCATTGCTTTTCTGAACAAAGACATATGAAATAGTGTAGTCCATGACTGTGTGCTGGTGTCAGATTGGGTCAACTCCTCTGAATTGTCTAAGGGTCATACAACACAGAAGTGCAACTCAGGTCTTTGAAAATTCTACCCCTTCTCTGATCTGTCCTATCATCACCACTACCCAACACCAGCACTATCGTCGTCAACAAAGTAATTTCACACCTGTTTAAGGTGCTATAAAAGTAAGAATGAAATAAACATTGTCCCTCTCATCTAAGGGTTTAATATTTAAATATATAAAATAAAGAGAGGTATTTATTTTAATGAACATTTTGAAAACATGAGTTTTATTGGTGTCTAGTATAATATTGTGTAAGGTAGTCCATACAGAAATACTGTCGGAGGAGAAAGGAACTTTCTCTTTTAAATGACATTATTCATTTATTTAAGATATATTTATTGAGTATTGGCTATGTTCTAAAAGACACTTTGCTAGGTACAAAGGACACCAAAATGGACAAACCAGTGATGTCCAGGAACATTGGATTTAATGGTCAAGACAGGTAGGAAATCAGGAAAGACTAACATGTGTGAAATACATTATGTTAGGGTTGAGCATGGATAGCCATGGAAATATATGAGAGGTCCCCAACTTTTTTTTCTAAAAGTGTTTGTGAAGAAAGATACCAGGAAGAGGTGATTTATAAGTCAAGGTCAACAGGAAGTGTAAGTTAACTGGGCAAGGGGAAACAATGAGAGGTAAGAGGGTAAAGAGATTGTCCAGGGGTTGAGGATTAGCTTTACAGGGTTGGAGTTCAGAGGGAGGAGGGAGAGATGGTAAGAGATGAGGCTGGAAAGGTAACCTGGGGCCAAATCCTAAAAAGCCTTCTTTTGCTGTGAGAAGTGCAGACTTTGTCTTGTGAGTGTTCAGAAGACATTAAAGAGTTTAAATAAAAGGCCTTTGAACTTTAGAAAGATTACTGCAGATGTTGTGTGGAGGAGGAATGGATAAGAAGAAAGAGAGGAGTCAAGGAAATCAGGTGGTGGGATGTTGGTAGTTTGGGGCAGAGATAGTAACATACTCCCTGAGGTAACAACAGTGGGATGACAAAGTTGGATAGTATCAAGAGATACTCCAGAAATAATCTTAGCTGGGTTTGTGATTGATACATGGGGGTAAGGGAGGTATACAATAGGATTTCTTTGAAATCTAATATTTGATTATTTATGACAGACTAATAGTTTCATATGCACAAGTTCAAAGAAAAATTAATATGGCTACCTAAAGATGCTGGTAAGAAATCTGGGAATTCCAGAAGTGTTACAGTACTAATTGAAATAATATCAATTTATTTCTATTTCTCTTATCTGAGGATCACTTCTTCAACAACTTCAAAAATTATGAACATGCTCAATAAATGACAGGCAAACAAAAAATAACTTGGAATTTTCTAAAGGATTGAACTTTGTTTCTTGCACTTCACTTGGGGAGATGGTTATTTCTGCTTACTTAGTAGTTCTGTTGGCTTCTATCTTAGACGGTTATAACATAATTACTTAGCTGGGTTTCCAGCTTGAAGGAAATTAGAGGCACCATAAGTGAGTAGGATGGTGAGAAGCAGGCACACTGACAGCAGGCACAAGAAGAAATGGGGGCTGGTATTTATTCTTTCATGAAGTCTTTGTTCAGCACTTTTTAGGTGCCTGGCACTGGGGTATCTGCTATCTGGGGAATCAGGAGTTGGGGATTCAGTTGGCAAAGAAGGAAGAGAAAAACCATATAACACAGGTGCAAAATCTCAAAAGAGCATCACAATTGGAGTCATTTAGCATTGTTTATCCTAATTCCGTATTTTAAAACCCACACAGTCAACCAGCAATGTTCTTGGTGACAACAAGTCTTTAAGAATAGAATGAGGTATGCTAGATTTCACTTTAGAAGGAGAAGGACGCATAAGATGTTTTCTAAAGCATTCCATCAAAATGGCTGGTCTCTAAATAGGTGAAATAGGTGATGAAAGTTTTAATTTTTCTTAAACATTTTATTTAGGTTAGGGAGGAGTAGCTGCACTAATTTAAGTGGGAAAAGAGCAATGTTCATTTTTCCTTAACTTCTTCTTTTTAAAAAATCTACAAGTACAAATTCTCAGTTGTAACAAGATTCATTTTTATGGAGTCGAGGAATGTTGAGAAACACATTTCAGCTCAGTTTCTTGAGGATGGCATGGGATATTTGGTGGGCATTTTCTGGTGGTCAGTTTTATGGGGGCTGTGTTCCTATGGAAACCAGTGGCCCATAGCACTTCTCATATGAAATGGCAGAATTTCCAGAAAAGATTATAACTTTTCCCATTTAATGGCCAAACTTCTCCCCCTTCGAAAACAAACAAACAAAAGAAAACAAAAAGCATCTACTTACTGTCTTGATTTCTTCACTTTTTTATTCACTCTTCAGCCTTTCATAATCTGGCTCCAGTGCTGGGGCACCCCTGGAGCAGCTCTGTCTCTAAAATCTCAGATGATTGCTAGAAGGTAAGGACCACATGATTTGGCCTCTGGTAGCATTCAACACCCTTTAATCATGTTTTCTTCAAACACTGGTAGCTCTCTACTTTTTTCTCATAGTATTTATTATAGCCTTATTAACAGACTGTTTATGTCATAATTCGGTCAAGCCTGCCTCCTCCATTATGCCATAAACATGATAAGAGAAGGGGCCTTGTCTATTTTGCCTACCATTGTATCATTAGTGCCTAGTGGTTGCCACATAGAAAGAGTTCCATAAGTAGTTATTGATGATATGAATAAATAAAAGGTTCACTTTAGGCCAGCTTTAGGAATATGGGACTGTAGAAAAGAGAATTTTCTACCCCCCTAAAATTAGAAGCCATCTGAGTATCAACTTGCTATGGACTGAATTGTGTCCCCCCCCATATTCATGTGTTGAGCCCTAACCCTCAATTGTGGATGTATTAGGAGACAGGGTCTTCAGGAGGTAATTAAGGTTAAATGAGGTCATAAGAATGGGGTCCAAACTGGTAGGATTAGTGGCCTTATAAGAAGAGGAAGAGAGACATCTTTCTGTCTCTCCCCATGCATGCTCAGAGGAAACTGTCCTCAAGCCAGAAAGAGCGCTTTTATCAGAAACAACCCAGTAGAACCTTGATGAAGCTACCACAATCTCTCCTTTTTTCTCCTCTTTGCCACAGTTGTCAAAGAGTCATGCAACCTGACACACTTCTCCTGAATATAGGTGTTCAGTGAGTTTCAGTTGGAGTATCAATTGTTCCTCTTAAAGCATAGCTCAGCCATGCAGGTTCCCATCTGTCCCTCTATGAGAAAGCCAGAGGTTAAAGCTGGGGTTTGAGGTACCACATCAACAGTATCAAGGCCAACTTATGCATGCATATGTGTGTGTGTGTGTGTGTCTGTGTGTGTGTGTGTGTTATGGAGGAAGAGCTTATCTCTCAATATACTGTTTTATTGTAAGATCCAGTCAAAAGAAGGGAGATTCTAATTATAACAAGCTGGGGTATTTTCTCTTATTTAGGTGAGCATTCCAAGGAATCAAAACAAACTTCTGAGAGAATGCTCTTAACCAGTGTAAAGTTACATTTTGATTTCTTTCTTTTGAGGAACAATTAGCTCCCTTTCTAAACTCTGAGTAGTAGTATGGCCTTGGTTTCTCTCTCTATCTCTCTCTCTTTCTCTGTCTCTCTCTCCAAGAAAAGTTAGAAGACAGAGACATAATAGATGCCAATATATCTGATAATGCGCACCAAATATTCAGTTGTCTTGTCATTGTCTAGTTTTTCTTGCAGATGGGTTTGGAACATGTGACTAGTTCTATAAACAAAACTGACATCAACACTCAGGGCCTGAGGTGATCAATTTCCTGTATGGTCTGCCATCACCATCTTTCTTTCCTGTTGTGATCTTGGAGCCACACCTTCCATCCAATGCCTGACCCCACATCAGACCTGGAGAGGGGAAAAAAAACACACACACACACCAAATAACTATGTTATACCTCTAAGATTTCAGGGTTTGTCTGTTTCAGAAGCTAGTACTCACTATCCAGACAAATTGAGGGAGGACATCTTTTGTAATAAAAATGCCATAGACAAGCCGGAATCCATTTTGCCTTTTTCATCTCAGACCCCTGGTGAGGTCAATAAAAACAGAATTTAAGAAATATCCACTCTTATATCCTGGAAATTGTATATAATACTCTATGTGTATATGCTTTTCTTTCCCCTGGAGAAAGGATAAATAACCTATGTTGGAGACTCCAAAAGGTCTAGTGTCCAAAGAGGGTTAAGGACTACTAGATGAAAAGGTGCCTTTAGTTTAGGGGATTTTGAGCTTCTGTGTAATTCTCAAATCATAGAGGTAGTTACCAAAAGGAAAGAAGCCTGCTTAAATCTGAGCAATCCTCTTAGGGCTGTTGCCCTTCAGGCACTCGGAAACCTGGCATTTGGGATCTGGTTTGCAAGAAGAAGGCATGTGGCAGGTGATGGGAGCACCGGTGATTAGGATGAATAGTCTGGAGCCAAGAGGCCTGTTCAATAATGCAACACAAAGGGATTAAAAGAAAAGAGGAAAAGCAAGCACTCAGCAGTTAGTCTTTGTGGTGGAAGTCTTTTGTTTCTTTCTAATCTCCTTAAATGTGATTGCGATGACGAAGGCTCTTATATTTAATAGACTCTCGAGTTACTTTGGAGATGAAACATATTTTACACTTCCATAAAACACACTTTATACTGAAACGCAGATGCTACAGTTGGTACCCTGCACTCCAAGAAAGCATTTCAAAAAGGGTCCCCAAAGATTTTGGGACCGCATTTGCGACATATAAGAGAATGATTACAATAATACTAAACTCCAAGATTAACGTAACAGAAATAGAAGCACAGAAGATGGGTCTATTTATTACTTTCCCTCTTGGGGAGTATCAGCAAAAACTGTTTTTTAAAAATGCACTTAACCCTGGCAAGGATGACTGCTCCAGGTTTTCAGTAACTGCTCAAGTTGTCAATACATTGCACTCACTGCTCAGTAGGTGCCCCTAAATTGTGAATTTTGTTAATGAAGAATTGTCAAGAAGTTATTGGCTTCATTTAGAAAGCAATATTCTTCTCAGTAGCCTCAGTCTTATTTTAGGAAATCCACAGGGGATACAGAACATAAAAGTTCAGAGTAGAAGGCATCATGTTATTATTCCCCAAATCTTTGCAAGTGTCCCCCAAAGCAGAAAAGATTAAATTATAAGGTTCTGATTTCTCTACTGTTTCGAAGCACAAACCTATGAAAGGGGAAATTGATACTCTTTTTGAAGGACATGAAACCACCTTTAACTTACATGAAATGCTTTGAATTGGTATAATTTGCTCCTCAGATCACAAAGTACTTTGTCATATTTCATTGAACTTGACTCTTCCCTTTGGGCAAGAAAGACTGACAAAAAGAAAATATCTTGCACTGTTGGCTTTCTCAAGCCACTCTTGGAGGAAAAGGAGACACAGCATGTCTTTTTGGCCTTGTCGTGCTTAGCAGGGACCATTTCCTATGCATTCCTTTTATGAAAATAAGTAGGAGTGGTCTGTACATTCCCAGAGGATGGAAAGTGGTACGATTTTGAAATGAGAATTATGCGTTCTCCAAATCTACCCTTCCAGTCCAAAACAGAGTCTGAAATCTATGATTCAAAAAAGGTCGAGGACTATCATGCTACAAGTTGTCTATTTTAGAGAATTATGAGGTTCTAATGGTGTTTTCAAAACATGGAGGCACTTACTAAAAAGTATTAGCAGCACTTTACCCAGGTGTTCTCTGAAATGGTAACTGTGGATAATAAAAAGTTACTACCTCGTCCATGTATTTTGAAGATTAAATAAGATGAAACTCATAAAGATCTTAACATAGGGCCTAGCACAGGGTAAACTCGGTAAATAACAGGCTATACTGATCGTATGGTAGTTGTAAGAGACATTAGTTTCACCCTCTAACCTATTTGCACCTGTTGCCGTATCTATAGAGTTTAATGTATGAAGTCTGAAAGTTAGTAGACTATTTTCTCACTTCTACCTTTCTTTTTTTTTCTTTGATTCCTTACATTATTCAGTTCATCCAATCAGTAATATTTAGTGAGTACCTATTTATAGACATTTTGGATAATATAAAGATCAAGCTAAACACAATCAATGAAACATGGAATTTATTATTTTGGAGGACACAGGCAGATATTTAACCCAAATTTTCACAAATGATTAATGCCAACTGCTGTATGTTCAGTGCGAGAGATAGCAAAAGAGACGTTAACAGACTGTAACCTGGCATCTATCCAAAAGAAGGTAGACTAGTTTATTAATTTCACAAACTCATACATAGCTTTTGTATGAAGCTCTAATTGGATTATTTTCTAAATTCATTGCTAAGGAATAGGCGTACAATAGGAGAAAAAGCAAACAAGTCTTTTCCCTCATGGTGTTCTAGTTTTAGTTTTAACATCCTGCTCTAAGAAATTCTAAGGGTGTCACAAATGTTTTCAGGTGTCACCAGACCATGCTAGGAAGAGAGCATGCACTGAGGCCACACAGCTGCTACTGAGAATTGAACTGAGTTCAATTAGAGTACAGGCAGTCCTCACTTTGACAGCACCCTATTAACACAGATGTGTGAATATGTGTATATAGGAACTGAGTCCTTGCTTTGCACAGTTCTCACATACTTTTTTTTGAAGTTTATTTATTTAAGCAATCTCTATACTCAATGTGGGACTTGACCTCACAACCCTGAGATCAAAAGCCACTGGTCTACCGACTGAGCCAGCCAGGTTCCCCCACATACTTCTGATATGCACTGATTTCAGTTTATTTGTGCAAAGTGAGGATTGACTGTACGTCCTTTTATGTACACTTGACAAAGTGTATACTGCTAAAAGGAAATAATTGGCAACCATTAGCTAAGTTCTTGTCTAGAATGTGATTTTCCAGTTCAAGAATCCTTACAAGAATTTATACCTCCAAAGAACTATCCTAATCCATCTATACTTCCTAAGCGAAATATTCCATTCTCTAGATGTTTTTTTTCATAAGATTCAGCTGAATTACTCTTACTACCCTGGTAACTCCTTTGTACATACTCGTTTGCCAATGTTGCACTTAATGCCTGGGACTCAAAACTGAATATCAAGTACATTTTGCCAGGGTTGCCAGGGACTATGTACCTCTATCACCCTCTAGACTGTATGGTCTATCAGGGTAGGTAACCTTGGTATCCTAGAGTAGCATCTGGTATTTAATACCTAATAATTATTTCACTGATAAGTATTCCAAATGTGGTAGGATCGCTCCATAGTATGGATGCCTAGTATTACAATTATATCATATTAGTTTTGCTGTAGCCATCCAACACAGTTGACTTTGTGTTTGATTTTGTTTGACAGATGATTTTGTGTTTTGCATCAATTTATCAGATTAGCTACTTTTCATTTATGAAGCTCCTGTGGTAGCTGACATGAAATAGGTAAATTTTGTTGGGGAGGAATTATGAGAACAAAAGAACAGAGTCAGATCTGAGTGGGATTCTAACTTGGAAAGGAAGCTTTTAGGAATGTTGTGACCTCTTTCCCATAAAACTTTGTGCTAAGAGACTAGAAAGAACAAGGAAATCAGAAATAAAACTTTCACATCATTCTGGAAATGCCAAGGCATAATGCAGAAATTTTATGGGTTTATATTTTAAAGGTTCTGCATTATAGTATTGATTTGAATGATTTGAAATTTCATAGAAAATTTCATTACCTTTTAACTTGATGAAATTCACTGAAGAAAGAAATGTTACAGAAATGGGCTATACCATAATGACTTTCATATTCATGTGAGATTGTCAGTGCAGACAATTGGGACTTCAACTGGTATGGGAGAGAAAGTGCTCTTGAATACCAAATCTGGGCAAAGCAACTTGGCACTTAAATGACCAAGCTTAAAAAATTTACACTCAAACTAGAAATTATACTTCTGGGACTCTATCCTGAAGGAATAATGAGAGGAGAGTCAAAGATTTATGTACAAAATACTTTATTACAGCATTCTTCCTAATAGTGGGGAAAAAAAGCCTTAATGCTTATTAATATAGGACCAATGAAACAAAATTATAGTTAAATCTGTATTATGGAATACTAAACAATTACACTCCGGGAAAGATGCAGAACAGAATGGATATTAAGTCATCTTTCAGCAACAAAAACAACTAAGGAAAGGTAAAATAAAAAATGATAGTAATGGCGAGCTACAGGAGGAAGGAAGAAAGAAATAAGATAAAAGAAACAGTTTTGATTGTTTTAGTTTTGAATTTAGAAGCAGGCAACAGTTTTATATAATAATATAAAATTGGAAAAAAAATCCTGAAGTCCAAAGGAAAATGAAACAAAAGAACCTGTGTGTAAAGTTGGTGGCTTAACAATATGAAGAAGAATTACTTCAAGAAACTTTGAATTCTAATAATTTGTACAAGCTTTGTGGAATATATCTTAATGACAAAGATATGCCAAAAAAGTCTTAAAATGTTTCATATTGATATTGTTATTTTTGAGTTTTAACCTACATATTTTGGGATACTATTTGGGGATAAAGCAAATATTTTTTATATCATTAGAAAATAGGATTTTATTTGTTAAAAGAAAAGAAATGCAAATATAAATTCAAAGAAGTTAAGCAAAAGCATTTCATCCAACATTTGAATTGAATTTATCAGAATGAACTGAAAATGTATTTTATCTTAACACCATATTTTTGGGTCTGTCCATGAAAAGGTCTGGAGACAATGACCATCCCAGTATTAGTGAATAATCCCCACATACAGATGGTGGTCTCTAGTTGCCTTTTCCTAATAAAAGGAATCAGGACACTTTGAAGAGATGGCTGAGTCCAGGTTTGTGGCAGAAAATGTATGAGCCTGGAACATCTTGAACCCCCAAACAGGGAAGCCTGTGCTTACATTAAAAAGAAATTATGGTTATTTTTAAGGGCACAATCCCATCCCAGAGAAGATGGGCATGTGAACATTAAAAGTAGTGATAAGGGCATTGGATTGAAATGTACCAAAATGTAAAATATGTGAGCACATAATGATATAAAAAATGGTAAATAAAGAAAGGAATCACACACGTTTCTTACCTTTCTGTGCAAACTGAACCTTAATATAGGCAGAGTGCTTTATATAGAAGAGTTTCTAATAATAAATGTAGAAGAAATGATAAAATTATATTACCACTTTGTATCTACTAATAAATAAAAAAAGATAATTAAGAGCTATTAAGACCAAAATCAAATATAAAAAAACTGGTAAGAAGCTCTATAATGGATAGATCAGATTGTAAACACCTTTCAAGTTTAGCAGCATGCAGACAAACATACACACACCAGAAAGAGATGTGTTTACTGATAAGATACAATAGAAATTATTCAGCATCACCTATACTGATAAATTATCCCTGCCAAAGCTTTGAGATCTACTTACAAGTTTTTAGGACACACATACAGGAGAGAACAGTATGTTGAAAAACACCACAGAGAAACAGCAAAATTCAGAATGTGAAAGCCTCTTCAGGACAATGACTGACTTCTTCAACAAATTAATGACATGAACAACAAATAAAGAAAGGAAAGGGACCAATAGATTGAGACTTAGGAAATGTCAGCCAAATGATATGTATTGGACATTGTTTAAAAAAATCCCATCTATATAAACAAAATAGTAAAAATAATTGAGGAAGATGGAACATTGACTAGGTGATATGGAAAACATTTTAAAGCACATGAAGTGTGATAATGGTATTATGATTAGGTTAGAAAATAGACTCATAATCTTTTAGAGACATTGAATTATATATGGAGAAAATTATGCGATATCTTGGGTTTGATTTAAAATATGCCAGTGGAGTGAGAGAATAATGGGTGGTAGTAGATGAATCAAGATTGCCCAGATACTGGTAACTGTCTAAGTTAGGTGAAGAGTATGTTTTATTTTTTTTTAAGGCTTTTTCTTCTTTTCTTTTTTAAGATTTTATTTATTTATTTGACACAGAGAGAGAGACAGCTAGAGAGGGAACACAAGCAGCGGGAGTGGGAGAGGGAGAAGCAGGCTCCTGGCTGAGCAGGGAGCCCGATGTGCGGCTCGATCCCAGGACCCTGGGATCATGACCTGAGCCGAAGGCAGATGCTTAACAACTGAGCCACCCAGGTGCCCCAGAAGAGTATGTTTTAATATAATAATCTCTCTTGTTTTATGTATACTTGAAAATTTTCATAATAAAAAATTAAAAGTAATATTTTAAAATGGTAATAACAGTTAGCTCTGGGTTATAGAATTTATGAAACTTTTATTGTTTTACTTTATTATAAAAAATTTCTTGGTAAAGATGTATGATTTTCAGGATCATAAACAAAGGTAGATAAATTTTAAGTGAACTCATGACCAAATATGGGGTGATATATCCTGGAACAAATCCCCTGACACTTGTCAAGAATCGCTGTATGAGTTTCCAGGGGCTGCGGTAGTGAAGTTCCACAAACCAGGTGGCTTACAACAGAAATTTCTCCTCCCACAGTTCTGGCAGCTAGAAGTCCCAAATCGTGGTGTCAGTTGGGCCATGTTTTCTCCGAAACCTGTATGGGAGAATCCTTTCTTGCCTCTTTCTAGCTTCTGGTGATGGCTGTCAGTCCTTGGCTTACAGCCATGTCACTTCAGTCTCTCCTGTTGTCACTTACTATTATCATGCATGTCTATTTGTGTCTCATTTCCTCTTATAAGGAGACCAGTCATATTGGATTAAGGGTGCATCCTACTCCAGTATGACATCATCTTCTAACCATATAATAACTATAATTATATAACTAATTATATCTGCAATGATCTTATTTCCAAACATGTCATATTTGAGGAACTAGGATTAGGATTTCAGTATAGCTTTTGGAGGGACACCGTTCAACACACAGCAATCACTAATGCCATCCATGAACCCGGAAATAGCTGTGATGTACCAGGCAGATATCTGATGTCAAGCTGACCAGAGTTCAAATCTCAAGTAAGCCCTTTATTAGTTGTGTGACCTCAGGTTTAATTTCTTGAATCATAATAACAATAACAGTGTAGCAACAACAACAGCTGTTTGGCTGATAATAATAACACAACAACAATAATAGTTTGTTGTAGGCAAGTTCTCTATTAGAGAGCCTAAGGTAGAGTTTGTGTGCCAATCTTTATTGGGAGGTACAATTCTGTGGCAGTAAGACTGAGGGAGAAAAGGGGGAAGAAGCAGGGAATCCCCAGAAGCAAATCCACCATGGTCCAGTATTACCAAGGTGGCTACAGTTTCACAAGAAGACAATGTCACCTCATGTAGGGTATCTTCCAGACAGGTTATATGGCATCTTCCAGACAGGTTATATGGCATCACATGACTCAACATACTACGGAAAGATGAAGAGAAGAAATACTTATCTGCCAACTCCTTCCCATGTGCTCTTTCTCCTTGGTCCTCTTTAATCCCGAGAGGCCTTAACTCTCCGGCCCCCCCACAGTCCATTCTGAGTTTTGTTACCTAGTCAGCCTAGATAGTTTGGGACAGCCAGAAGTGTTTAACCTGAACTTAGAAGTGAGTAGAGGAGATGAACCTGCTGGTAGGTAGGACTGGGATGGATAACGGCAGGTAAAGTGGAAGCTGTGTCCAAACCCAGGCTTTACCCTAGAGGCTGTTGAAGGGGATAAGGCGTATGAGGCTGTATAGTGAGATTTTTACTGGGAAGTAGCTAAGGTCTAGGGGTAGGTAGACTGAGCAAACCTGGAGTGGCATGCAAACCAGGTCCAGTAAATACTTACCAACTTAGAGATCAGTTGTGATGCTTACATGAGAAAAAACATAAATGAATTTTAAGGTTTATTTATTTTAGAGAGACAGAATGAGTAAGTGGCATGGTGGGGGGGAAGGGACAGAGAGAGAGAGAGAATCCTGAAGCAGGCTCCCCGCTGAGTGGGGATCCTGTGGGGCTCCATCCCAGGACCCTGAGATCATGACCTGAGCCCAAACTAAAAGTTGGATGCTTAACCGACGGAGCCGCCCAGGTGCCCCATGAATTTTCTGCTTCTATGCACTGCCTGGTTTGAGTCAGGCAGTGTATATATGGTCATTACTGTTTATCTGTGAGAAACATATCCCAATATTCAAAGAGCTTAAAATAAAAATAATGTAAAATTAAGAGGATAGCATGAATTTGAGGAGGGATCAAAGTATGTTTAATTGAGAAAATTTTAAAGCCACTATGATTTAAACTTAGTCACTGAAGTATTTGTAGCTGAAAGACAGCTGACTCCACAAAATAACATGAGCATGAAGAAAAGAGTATCTTATATTAAAATTTTAGTCTTTGAACTATCACAAACAAGAGTTCAGACTTTGCCCAACACACTTTTATTTCATTTTACTTTTTGTGCATGTGGTAAAACAAACAACTCCTTTTCATCTACCTCCCCTTCTCCATTTTCCCTTCCCACTTCCATCCCCCATTAGCCCCCATCCTCCTTAATACTTCTTGTAGTTAAAGTTTGGGCTTTGGGAGAAAAAAAAAAGACTTAAAAATTCAAATACCAGCTTTATAACTCAGAAGCTAAGTGCAAATTGTTTAACCTCTTAAGCCTTGGTTTCCTCAATTTTAACAATGTATTGAAAGGATTAAATGAAGTAACACTCATAAAATGCTTAGCACTTGCTGTGTATCGACAGTGTCCAAACTTTATCCCCACTGTCACAGCCTTGCATGTCTTCCTCATCTCTCAAGAGATGATGTTGTGACAGCTGCCTGCCTCATACACCCCTACCCAATCCCCCCACCCACTGAATTTCTCTCTTTACTTTCTCCTTACATCATAACCTGATGTTTTCAAAGGCAGCTCTTTTCATTTCACTCCCTTCCTTAAATTTCTTTAGTAGTTCCTCATTAATGAAAGATAAACAGCAAATTCCCAAGTTTGTCCTCACCTCATGCAGCTTTATCATCCAGCTTCCACTGTCTTCCTAGTAGCCACAAACACATCATTTCTCATATGCACTAGGTTGGCTCTCTCTCCTAGACTTTTATACCTACAACGTCCTTCCTTCCATGGCACGTAGCTCATTTCTCTGTGTCATTCAGGCCTTAGTTGATGTTGTTCTTCAAACTAAAAGGCTTCTGTAGAGCAAAAGAAACCATCAAAAAAATGAAAATGCAGTTTACAGAATGAGAGAAGATATTTGCAAACCATATATTGGATAAGGGGTTAATATCAAAAATATACAGGGAACATATATAACATAATAGCAAAAAAAAAACAAAACCCAATTACAAAATGGGCAAAGGACCTGAATAGATATTTTTCCAAAGAAGACATACAGATGACCAACAGACACATGAAAGGATACTCAGCAGCACTAATCATCAGTGAAATGCAAATCAAAACCACAATGAGATATTACTTCATACTTGTTAGTGTGTCTGTTATGAAAAAGATAAGAAAACAAATGTTCACAAGAATGTGGAGAAAAGGGGAACCTTGTACACTGTTGGTGGGAATGTAAATAAATGCAATCAATATGGGAAAAAATGTAGAAGTTCCTTAAGAAATTAAAAATAGAAATACCATATGATCCAACCATCCCTATTCTGACTATATTTCTAAAGGAAATGAAATCAATGTCTTGATCAGATATCTGTCTTCCCATGTCTGTTGCAGCAATTTTCATGACAGTCAAGATATGGAGACAACCTAAGTGTTCATCAACTGATGAATAGGTAAAGAAAATATGGTGAATATACACAAAAATGGAATATTATTCAGCCTTAAAAAAGACAGGAAGCCTGCCATTTGTGGCAACATAGATGAGCCTGGAGGGCATTATACTAAGTGAAATAACCCAGACAGAGAAAAATAAATACTGCATGGTATTACTCATAAAATATAAAGTAAAATCATAGAAATAATGAGCCAAGCTCATTCTATAAAGTCACTCATAGGGAAAAAAAGAAGTCAAACTCAGAAACAGAATAAAATGATGGCTGCCAGGGTTTGAGGTTTGGGGAAATGTGGAGAGGTTGGTAAAAGGGTACAAACTTTTGAGGATAAGATGAATAAGTTCTGGGGATCTAATGTATAGAATGGTGACTCTAGTTGATAATACTGTATTATATAACTAACATTTGCTAAGGGAGTAGTTCTTAAGCATTCATACCCCCAACCACACCTCCCCCCCCAAATAAGGCAATTGTGAGGTAGTGAGTTATTAATTAACTTGACTGAGGAAATCCTTTTACAATGTATACATTTATCAAACTATCATGTTATATATTTTAAATATATTATATGTATTTTTTTAAATTATAACTCCAAAAAAAAAAGTAAAAGATTGTAAACCTAGATGTAAGGTGTACTTTCTTTGGTATTTTTCCTGGATCTGTGGTTTGGTGCCTGAGATGAATTTGGGGGAAATTCTCAATCATTATGGTTTCAAATATTTCTTTGGTTCCATTCTCTTTCTTCTCCTTCTGGTATTCCCATTATATGTATGTTACACCTGCTGTAGTTGTCCCGCTGTCCTTGGATAATTCGTTCTGTGTTTTTTTCCCCCCACTCTTTGTTCTCTTTGCTTGTCAGTTTTCAAAGATTCTACTGATACATCCTTTAGTTCAGTAAATCTGTTCTCAGCCATGTCCAGTCTACCAAAAAAAAAAAAAAAAAATCCCATCAAAGGCATTTTTCGTTTCCATTACAGCATTTTTATCTCCAGCATTTCTTTTTGGTTCTTTCTTAGGATTTCCATTTTTATGCTTTCATTTCCCATCTGTTCTTACTTGATGTCTCCTTTATTCATTAGAGCCCTTAGCATATTCATCACAGTTGTTTTATATTCCCAGTATAATTCCAACATCCCTGGCATGTCTGGATTTGATGCCTGTTCTATCTCTTCAAATTTCGTTTTTTGCCTTTCGGTGTGCCTTGTAATTTTTTCTTGTTAGCCAGACATGATGTCGTGGGTACACAGAATTGCTGTAAATAGGCCTTAGTAATGTGGTGTTGAGGTGTAGGGGGAGGGGAAGCATTCTGTAGTCCTAAAATTAGGTTTGTGACTTTTCATGAGCTTATACCTCTGGAATGTGAGCTTCATAAGAGTTTCTGTTTCTCTCCCTCAGGTCAGTTAGATGCTGATAATACTTCATCACCTTAGTGCGTGATAACTAGTTCCCACTGAGGGCAGGCCTTATAAGAAGAACAGAGTACTCCGGTGTTTTCCACAGTGGTTCCTTTTCCCCTTCTCCTCTCCCAGAAGCTAAAGGGGACTTTTTTCTCTGATATTTACTGGGGGGACCTGGAGGTAAATCTCACAAAATTGTGGAGGCCTCCTGATGGCTGTGTCCCCTTAGAGGTTTTAACTCTCAGAGTTGTCCACAATGAGCCTCCAGCAATTTGTCAGTTACAGTCCAGGGTTTCCTGTGCTGGCTCTGGTTCCTTGGGCATTTTCTGCTGGTGAATTCCTACTCCTGTAAGCTATGACTCCCTGTATTCCCCGGTCTGTCTCCACAGTCTTTGGGGCAGTGGTTTACCCTGTGCCTTCTCTACTCTTACAGATCCAAGAAGAGTTGTTGATTCTTCAGTCTGTTAGGCTTTTTACTTGTTGTTAAGACAGAGTGGTGACTTGGGGTGCCTGGGTGGTTCAGTCGTTAAGCGTCTGCCTTCGGCTCAGGTCATGATCCCAGGGTCCTGGGATCGAGCCCCACATCGGGCTCCCTGCTCGGCGGGAAGCCTGCTTCTCCCTCATCCCACTGCCCCCTGCTTGTGTTCCCTCTCTCGCTGTCTCTCTCTTTGTCAAATAAATAAATAAATAAAATCTTAAAAAAAGACAGAGTGGTGACTTTCAAGTCCCTTACATGCAGAACCAAAAACTAGAAATCCACAGTCATATGATGCTATGCATTCTTTCTCAAAGCCAAGTTCTCCTAAGACAGAGGATGACTGTGTAAGAGAATCCCACCCTATCTGAAATCTATTTCTGAGGCATTAATCCAACGTTTCCAATTTACATCAAGTAAATCATATATGTAGTAGAGTCACCCAGATACTTTCAAGTCGATTCTTGAAGTATCAATTCTGAATAATTATCTTAGAAGCCACGTTCTTAGGAATGTTTCTCCTGCCCTTGAATATTGCATAGCAATGACAACTGAATTCAGGCATGTTGTATTTTTTTTTTTCTGTTTGTATTTTGAAACTTTTTGAATGCATAATGCCCTTTTGAAGATACCACATCTCTTCTATTTAAATGACATCTTAGAAAGGATTAGTGATTTGGGGGTTTTAACCCATTCTAAGTGACTCTATTAAGAATGTTACCACCTCCACACCTTAACCCAGCCTTCAGTCAAGTGCTTCTATAATTACACTGTAAGTAGCTAATTAAGAAGGTGCTTAATGTACTATAGTGAGAGTGCTTTCCATTCAGGGAATTAGTTCTACTCCTTATTAGGAGTTGCAAATAAGCAATTCAATATCCTGAATCCACTCCAAACAAAATGCTAACCGGGTATCTTTATGAAAACATAACTCCAGCCAGAATAAGTATGTGTGGGAATTTCTTTTTCTTCCTACTTCTTCATATTATTGTTTTCCAGCTCTACAAGATAAGAAGCACAACATCTGCATTTCTCAGATTACCCATCTCTCTATCCCATGTTGGTAGAATGACACTTATTTTTGCTGGTAGCATGGCTGCCACCATCACAGCAGGATCTCTATTTCTTTTTCAAATAAATAAAATTAAAGGTGCTCAGCATGGTACAGTTCAGCTGTATATCTCCAAGTTGCACACAAATTGAAGGTGCTTTTAACTTTTATTTTTAAACTTCCTTGCCAGCCTGCAATGACAAAAATAAAGTCAGACAATGTGGTTCAGTTACCTGCCTGCTTTCCTTCTAAATATATAGCAGGTAGTTGTGTTACTAGAGCAACTTTATGGCGAAGAACTTTTTCATAAAAGATATTAGAAAAATGTGGAGTAAAAGACAGATTCTGTTTTCATTTAACAAATTTATCATGTTGAGATAATTTACTGAAATGAGATGAATAGATCTTGGGGGACTGGAGGAAAGTATGGATTTATTGCAACATATGTAGTGCATTTTTTTTGTTTTTGCAGCCGTAGCCTTCATTTTGATAAGGGAATTACACTTTAGAAAACACCAACATCCCAACTGCATGGAAGTTTTTGAAACATGTGATCCAAACTTGGCTCTCCTGAATTTTTCTTCCAGGATTTTGAACCTCAAATACAGTCCTGTAAGAGAGAGAAATGGTTGGAGCTGATTCACTCTTGCAATGAGGAGACTTTCTATTGTGTATTGAATTATTTACCACTTAAAAATATATTAAAGTCCTAACTCACAGTAGCTGTGAAATACGACCTTATTTGGAAATAGGATCCTTGCAGATATAGTCAAGGCGAGGTCATACTGAATTAGGGTGGGCTCTAATCCAGTATAAGTGGACACTGGCACAGAGGTAAGACAGCTATGTGGAGAGAGACACAGACATTGTTGTTAAGCTACTACAAACCAAGGAATGCCTGGGCAACCAGAGGCTGGAAGAGGTAAGAAAGGATTTTTCCCCTAGAGACTTTGGGAGGAGTATGGCCCTTGTCAGTACCTTGATTTCAGACTCTTAGATGGCAGGACTGTGAGAAAGTAAGTTTCTGTTGCTTTAAGCTACCCAGTTTGTGGTCATTTGTTGCATTAGCCTAGGAAAATAATATACCGTCTTTTTGCTTCTTCTGCTTTGATAGCTGTTTCTGGTTCCTTTCCAAGCTTAACTCACCAGTTTCTCCTTTATTGTTTGAGTTATCCCACAATCCTTCTAATAAATTCCCTTTAAACTTAAGGTACCCTAAGTGGAATTCTGTTGCTTGTATCATACTGTCCTAACGAGCAAACATTTCTTACTGTCATTCTAGGTGTCAGTTGTTATTGGAAGCTGGTCAGGCACAAAGTGTAAGAAAGATAAACCAAACTTGGAAGGTAGGCTAAGGGAGAACAGCATGTACTCTTACAGAAATATTAGATTAAAGCATTGTTTAACAGATCCACCCAAGGACTGTTTAATTATCTACACTTGAGGAATGTATCATTGTTTGACTTAATATTTACTGTGAATTAAAAGCCCAGGATTCTGTGAATTTACGTGTTAATTAACTTCTAGGTTTTGTCTGGCAGAGAGGCAAATCATTACTTTCCTCAGAGTTTATGATTTTCTTGCCCTGTAGAACATTAACCAGTCTTATATCTAATCTAGCAATCTTATGTACACATTGTTTTCTTCAATGCCTGTATCACCCTTGTTTTAATAATTCTTGTTCAAATCAACTTTGCCTTCCTGCTGATTACCTCAGGAGGAAAAGCAGTTTTACTCTATGTGTATTAAAATCATATTTTTACCTTTTTACAATTATACTTTGATATGCACAGAAAAGTTATTTGAGAATACTAATAGTTACAGATTAGCTGAATGACTATTTGTGACTACATCCATAAGGCAGAAGTTAGAATGTTGACATTAAATGACAAATATGAAAGGATTTGAGTGTGCTGAGAGAAAAGAATGACTATCTTCTTTAAGATGGAAAAAAAGGAATTTCCTACATATATACACAGACACGTAATTTATAATTTACATATATAACATGCATATGTACATATATTACGTGTATACATGCATAAATATATAATTTTGGGAAGTCTATTTACTCAAAAATATTGACTAATGACTATTCAGTATCTCTTAAAGTCTAAGATAACTTTCACTGAAGATCTCATCTTTGGGTAAAACTAATTCTGGACACAGAAGTGTAAGAATTTTAAATAAACTCTGGAATCACCTAAAGCAGCTGAAAACCAATTGTAAGTTACATAATCTGATAAAAAATTAGGTAATTTCCCATAATAAGATAGTAAGATAAGACTTTAGTTTTCCCTGCATTATTGAAACATCAATATAAAAATAAAAACAACAAAGAATGAGTACAACCAAATCCCATAACAAGCATAATGTAGGACCAATATGACATTATTGAAAAGATTCAGACATATCCCTGCTGGAAGGGGAACGTGTGTGTGTATGATAAAAGTTTTGCAAGAATAACGGGTGAGAAAGGAAAAGGATACTACCATCTCCTGAGTGTTATTATATGTCCAGCTCTAGAAGTCTTTTTAAAAATTAAAATTTTTAATCCTTGTCATATGTTATTATCATTCCCATTTATAGAGGAAGCTCAGAGACGTTAATTGTCTTTCCTAGGGTCATGCAGAGCTCATGCAGACCCAAGACTCAATTTTATTTCTAACTCCAATGTTCCTGTTTTGGGTTTTCTATTAAAGGACATTGCCTCTCAAAATAAGATTGACCTTTTCAGTGGATATCTGGAAATCTAGTTGATTGCACAAGTCATAGGTAGAAACTATGACCTTTCTGGAATGGCACATGGTTGATGGAAAAAGTATAGGTAAGGACAACAGAATATTTATTTCTCGTACCATTTTGCCCTTAAAATACAATGGGACCGTGGGGATGCTACTTTTTTTTTTTCACCTTTGTCTGGCCTCAGTTTCCAAATCTTTAAGATGAGATTATAAATTTATGACTGTGGTTCATAGTATGGTAGTAAAATAATTCATTATTCTTTCAATCAAGAAAATTTATTGAGGCATATAATGTAAGTAAATCTGAGATGCTATTATTTAAAAGATAACCATTATTTTATATGCCATTGAGCAAGAATAAAAAGTCACAACTTAAATTGATACAATGCTTTATTACCAGTTATTATGTTATTTTATATTTATTAGAAATGCTTTTTAAAACTTATTTAGAAACATTTTTATCATCTATCATAAAAAGAAAAATAAAAGAAAAATAAATTTATTTTTTCTAAATTTTTTGACATTCAGTATCCAATTTTTCCAGATAACTTTTAGACCTAGAGTTGTATAGTTTTTTCCATATACCACTACTAATCAACATCTACCAGTGCTTCAAAACTAATGGTAATAAAGTATTTCTTAAGCACCTGACAGTTTGCTGTACCTGAGGTTTTCTTCAAAGCCAATGATACATTTTATTTAAATGTGATGCTAGTAAATATACAAATATGTATCTGTGTGTTTTTGCCTGTGTGTGTGTGTGTGTATATGTGCATACTTACATAATTAAACATGTGAATTTGGGATATACATATATATTCTATAAAACCTCCAGTTTATAAATACCTAAGGAGGATCACTTGGATATTATTCACCTTGTTATTCTCCAACATGCACTGTATTGTCTTTTACAAAATAGGAACTCAAAAAATATTTATTGACATGAAGCTGACCTGAAATATTCCAGTCTGATTTTTACAGTTTTCAAATTATTTGACTTCATATGTAATGAATAAATCCATTACCCCGACTGAGTTTTCTAGATATGCTACAACTATATTTCTAATGTTTGCCATTTATTAGCAATAGAAAAACAGGGTAATAAATCTCAAAACATATCAGTGAAGGCAAATTTTTTCCTTAGAAAAGATAATTTAAAATTATAGTATTTTATGGAGTTCTGCAGTGTTATTTGTTGATTTCTGCCTAATTAAATGCAGATGATAAGGCAAACATCTGCTAGGCTCATTCCCACCGATCAGTTGGGTAACTAAAGGTAACAAAATTGGTATGTTTGGTTTTCCGTCTAACACAGTATTTGTTTTATTATCAGCATTTTAAAATTGAATTTTTATTACCCCTTTATGTGCCTTGTAATTTGTACATTAAAAAAAACTATCAAAAGCAATGATTATTTTGCATTTTGTTCAACAGAAATATACAATATGAAATCTTGCTTTGACTGATACTAAGTTAGAGTCCAAATTTTTATGTGCCCAATCTACCAGCCGGTCTTTCCAAATAACTCATGTGTAATTTTGAGTTACATTTGAAATAATTTACTTAAACATGTCATAAAAATAAGTTTGTATGTTCTAGAACAAGCTGTTCTAATAGTAGTACTTCAACATATCAAGCAAATTGTTTCTGTAAGCTGCTGGTTTATAACCACAAAACTAGAGTTGGTCCTTTAGCTGAAGTGCCTGCTGTCCTTACTCCCTCCAATTTTAAGAATTTTGCAATCATTCTTCTGATCTGAATTCTAGCCACACACATACACTCTTTTGTTTTAAGAAACTGTGTAACATAAGAATTCAATGCTCTGAATAACATAACATAGTAAGAGTACAGACTTCGGAGTGAATTTCTGGGTTCGAATCCTATCTCAAGGATTTACTGGCTTAGAGTCTTTGGAAAGTGACTTAACCTTTGGCCCTCAGTTTCCTCAACTGTAAAGCAGGCTAATTAATAAATAGTACCAAGGAGTGCTTTGAGGGAAAACCATTTTCATATTTATAAAGCACTTGTAATTCTACCCGCCAAATATTAAATGTCACATAAGTGTTTGTTAAATTAAAAGACATGAAAGTATGTTTATATCAGTAGTCACATCACATGCTGGAAGATTTTGTAAGTCTTTGAAAATGAGGTGGACTATCCACATATTTTTGTTAATTACCGCTTCTCTTGCCTCACCATGAATAAATCTTTTTGCTGCTTGCTGTGACTCTCTCAAAGACTTTATTATAATGAATTACGGTATATGAAATTCCCAACTAGTTGGTTAATTCAATGAAACATAAAACTAGCTCAAGCCCTACCTTCCACACTCTCCCCCCATTCCCCCCCTCCCAAAATGATCAAACTCTGTTCTTTGCTGGGAACAAGTAGAATTGGGTGGATTTCACCAAGCAAGGTTTAAAAATTTTAATAAAGCCAACGCTGTAGAAAGCTTCTCGCTCACATTCTCCTACCGAGAAGTTTTTGTGGAAGGCCGCAGGAATGAAAATATTTACAAAGTTTAAAAGTGATGCCAATGACAGTCCAGCCTTACTGGTCGCTGATCCAATCCAAATTCACCATCTTCACTTACTGAATTTCATTGGACATCAATAAGGAGCACTGTCTTTGACTCTGAGGCATGAAAGGAATTTACAGTAAACTTCTACAGATGTTCCATACTCAGTAGGATCCAATTAAAAGTCCTATACTCTGTCTGTTCTTCTGTGCATTTGAAATGGAAGATTGAAATAGTTCTTTACATTGCCTAGGTAACCCGAGACTTGTTTCCTCTTGCAGACAGAGTTTATGTTATACAAATATGATTTTCATCTGTCTTTGTTCCCTTTAATTATCTTATATTAAACATATGGAATAGTATTCCCATAAGAGTTGTACTCATTGTTAGAATGCAAAGACAATTTATTATTTAATAGGTTAGGCTACTGGGTATCTTCTTCTCATTGACCTCAGATTGTCTGATTACCTCCCCTTAGACTTCATCCTAGTTAAAGTAATGGAAATAATGCAAATAGATTTCATTGGGCAGCTCTGCCTGCAAAATTTTAGCTGTCCCATTTTATTATTGTTCTATTTACATATAAGGTATGCATTAAATTTACAATAGTTTGTATTTCACACATTGTGTCTGCTAGAATACTACTAGTTTTGTGTAATGTTCAGAAGTGTTGTGAGAAAAAATTTTGCAGCCAAATTTATTATTAAATCAAGAGAAATGGGTTTCTTTACTGTAGGACTTCTCAAACCATATTAATATGCATGCTCAGTCTTCAAGAGAGAGATACAGTATGCTGTATCTTCCTAATATTTTCACCACTTCTTTTTTTGACTTAGACTATTTCTCAAAACTAGTGTTCTGGGATACAGTGTTTGGGACTGGCTTCTTGGTACATTTCTTATTTCTGAGGACTGAGACTAAATAATAATTTGTTTATAAGCACTCGAAAATTCTTTTATCAGTTAATCCTTCTTCATATTTGTAGATAGTAGAGGGTTAAGTACAGCAGTGCAGTTGTGAATAACAGTGAGAAACAAATATATACCACTTAGCTCATTCCTACCCTGGGAAGTGAAAGTACAGCTTTGAAATTTACTATTTCTGTCACCAATGTAGAAATTGATAGTATTGAGCATATTTATAAAGAAAAGCTATTAGCAAGATCAGCTAGGACTGCCACTGGCACTAGTGAACCTCCAGCTGTTTTCCCCAGGCTAATGCCAAGCCATGGCTAGCGTACCTCCTGAGTAGTAGTGAAAACAAAATGAACACTTCCCATTAGAAATCAGATGAGGATCAGTGAGTAGGTATTTGAAGCCAGCTTTTGGATTGATACGAGGGAAAATGTGCTATTACAGAAGAGCAACATGGTAAAAAAAGTACTGAGTAAATTATGTGCCATGATTATATGACTCAGGGGCATTCAGCCATATCCATGGACTTAGAAAATGTCCCACTTGGAGGAGAACTTAGAGAAACAATAGGTAGATTTCAGTTCCTGTACTGTCTTAATCCCTTTGGCCTGCTACAACAGAGTACCTATAGATTGGGTGGCGTATAAACAACAGAGATTTATTTCTTACAGTTCTGGATACCAGGAAGTCCCAAGATCAAGGTGTTGACTGATTTGATGTCCAGCAAGGACCTGCTTCCCTCACAAATGGCTGACAGCTATCTGGTTGCTGTGTTCTCACATGGCAGAGGACAGGGAGAGGAAGCTCTCTTGGGCCTCTTTTATAAGGGCACTAATTCCATTCATAAGAGCTCCACCCTCATGACCTAATCATCTACAAAGATCTCACCCCCATATATCATCACATTGGGGGTTAGGAATTTCAACTTGGGATGGGGTGAACATTCAGTCTATACCACATACCAACTTCAATTGACTTGCACTGGCTTTCTGAGCACTATGTGGAAGATTCAAATCTCAGTGGTAAAGTGTAACGTGAGCAATTAGCAAAAGATCATATTTTTTAGGAATTGTAGTTTTGACAGTGTATGGGTCTCCTACTTGCCATTCTTGATTTAATTCAACTGTGCACTTTGGAGATAGGTTGTTGTGATTCACAGAAGTTGAGTACTTTGTTCAAAGTTATACAACTAGTTAAGGAGTGAGCTGGAATTTGAACCAGGTGTTTGTATCGCTGTCATTTTTTAGAATAGTCTTTACTGATTTTTTTCCCCCTGAAACAGCAGTCATTACCCTCTTTGCCATTTAAAATCTTAAACAAGACATTCAATTACACATCATTAGTATTCACTCATCACAATTAGGACTGTTGAGAAGTTCCTCTTGAAACCCGAACAGTTTTTCATACAATGCATTTAAATCTGCAAGTCTTCACAGACCTATAGCCTGAATAAAAGGAGAAAGGTCATTCCAATTTGTAGAGCAAACCAAGATGGAAATCGGGCATGTTATTATATTTGGTAAGGGAGGCAAGTGGTGAAGGACAGAGAATGTCCTTGTGTAGCAAAAGTGAATTTAAATATCATAGTTTTGCTTTTACCTTCGTGCCATCTTTAAAGTCTTTGTCTTTTGACTACACAATAAAAAATGAACTCTATACCACTTACAGAGTCAATGTACACATACAAGAGTTATTCAGAAATATGTGATAGAAAGCTTCCTTTGTAGTGTTTCTTTCCCCCTTTCCTTTTATCTTTGTCTTCATATTTAAATAGAATGTCAATCATCTATTTATTTTTATGGAAATTATTGAGAATTGGGCATTTGGTAGAAGATGGTGACAGAATTGTAGGCTTTCACCACACAGAGTGGGAAATGTGGAAAATAATGTGTTCTAAGATATAGATGTCTTACATATAAAAATATAGTGATTACTAAACATTAATAAACATGCTTTGAGTTTTCCAATTAATAGTATCTTTTCTGGATTCTACATAACGAGGATCTTGAATGTTCACAATGACTGGGATTGTTTTTGGTTGTGGAATTCTAACTGTGGTCTTAACCTCATTAATTCTCTGGCCAGCCTTTTACTAATAGGATAAAGCATGGTAAAAGGAAAACAGAAATATATCACATATTAGAATCAGGACCTAATTCATAAAATTAGAGAAATTTAGAGCTGCAACGGATTATTGTAGACTAATTTGATCTTCTCTTTTCCAAATGAGGAAACAGAGACCCCAAGAGGTATAGTGATGCCTCCTAACCCTTTAGTTCAGTGGTAGGGACAAAGCTGAAATTCAGACTCTAAGATTATATAATTTCACTGTCCTTCCCATTTACCCAGTGGAATTGATTTTAAAATGACAAAATCATGAAATGGTATAAACAAATTCCATTCTCATTGGGCATTTACAATGGCGATAATTTGGAAGGTCAGAACATTTTTTTTTTCTTTTTCATTACTCTGCAGTGAATGTGCACTGACACAATTTGAAAATCTTATAGAATGTAGGCTTTCTATTACAATTGCCGAAATAGTAGAGCATTCAGATTATTAATTTTTGAAGACAGAGCTATTTCCGAATTGTTTTTATTTTTGTTATGTTTTATCACTTACTTTTTTACACATCATGAAGATTAAGGTCTTTGTAATTTAAAAATTATACAACAGCTGCTACAAACTGCTTCTTACACTAGAACATGAAATTTATATTGGGAAAATACCTATTACTAGCTATAAAATACGTATGAGGCTCTGTAGCCAAGTTTGTAAAATGGAATTTCTCCTCTCAGCAAAATGGAATGGTTACTTTGCTTGGGGGATTCACTATTAAAGGAGAATTGTATTGATATGTGTTAAGTATTGTTCTACTACATGAATAATGCAACCATCCATTGTGATAGTTAGTATTTTGGAATTATTTCTATACCATTTTATTATTTAGACACTTATATGCTGCCTTTTGCAGCTCAACTTATTTTATTTGATAGAATTTGCATAATTATTTAGATATAGATGGTAAATGTATATTCATAATTAATTTTGGTCCATGTATTTCCACAGTTAATTAGACAGATATGCTTTATATACTGTACACACAATCCACATCAACAGAAAAAATCATAATACTTTGGGGGTGTTTTATTTTTATGACAAATGGCAAGAAGCAACCTATCAGAGATTTACTTTAAAAGATGTTTCCCAGGGGTACCTGGGTAGCTCAGTGGGTTGAGTCTGACTCTTGATTTCAGCTCCGGTCATGATCTCAGGGTCTTGAGATCAAGCCCTGAATTGGGCTCCAGGCTCTGTGCTGGGCATGGAGCCTGCTTAAGATACTCTCTCTTTCTCTTCCTCTATCCTCCCTCCCTCTCCCAACTCTTAAAAAAAAAAAAAAAAAAAAAAGACTCCCAGAGCATTTCACAAAAATAGAAAAAAAAAAAGAAAGAGTTTTTAAAATCATGTTTTATCCTAACTCTTAACCATATAAGTTGCACGGTTATTATCCCTGTTTTCAAAATCAAGTGTTGGTTAAACAATCTGATCACCTCCTGCTAGTGTTATCACCCAAACAGCCAAATTAATCTTAAGTATTTCTCTTCAAATATTACCAATTCACTGTAAAATGTTCAGTGTCTTTTCTGACAGTCTGCTGAGTGCAGTACAAGTAGCAGAGCTCATCTTCATGTTTAAAGTTCTTGAGAAAAGCATCACACTAACTTTGCAACCCTTTCCAGCCCTATTCTCCAAATACCTTACAATCCACACCCCCAGCCAGACCTTTATTCTTTTCTTCTTTGTTCCTTTGCCCAGCCCTCTCCAAAATACCCAATTTTATAGTTCTTCTCATCATTTCAAATACAATGCATGAAATGCCCTTATTATTTAGCAGTCTGATTTCCTCTCACTTCATGTGAGTAGATATTTTTTTTTGGAGGGTGGGAGTGGTGGCCTGGTGCTCCTGATAATCTTTCTTCATCCCTGAATTCCAGTGAAATGTACTGGTCAGTATGCTGGGAGTAGAGCTGTACTGTCTGGGTCTAAATACCAAACGCACTATTTACTAGTTGTGTGATTTAGAGTAGGTTACTAATAAAGAACTACTCTATTAACCCTTTGGGGCTACTCTAACAAAATAACAGGCTAGGTAACATATAAATAACAAGCATTTATTTCTCACAATTCTGGAGGTTGAGGAGTCCAAGATCAAGGCACCAGCAGAGCTGAATAAGGCCCTCTTCTTAGTTCATAGCTAGAGATTTTTTCCTGTGTTCTTACTTGGTGGAAAGGGTTATGGAGCTCTATGGGATTTCTTTTATAAGAACACTAATCCCGTTCATGAGGGCTCCACCCCTACGACCTAATCACCTACAAAATGTACCACCCATTAATATAATCACCCTTGGGGGTTAGAATTTTAACATATAAATGTTGGGGATACATTCAGGCCATAGCAGTACCTCAGTTCTGATGTAGACAAAGAGGATAATAAGGGTATCTACTGACAAATTTTAAACACATGCAATTGTAGCGCCTTGCATATAGTCAATGATCCGTTAATGTTAGGTATTATTATGGAAGAATAAAATTGATACTTAATATATATTAATAAGAATTTACTATGCTTTACTTCCTGCCTGATTTTAACACATAAAAATATTTATATATCTTTCACTAAGCAGCATTTATACACTATTTGTATTTCTATATATCCAACTGCTAATACAAATTTAGCACTTTAAGTAGGTATTGTCACATGCCAGATGTGAAAAAAAAATCTTAAAATCAAAGCCAATTCTTGATCTCATGTGAAAATTGAGAAAACCTTTCTGACTTTTGACCACATTTGATCTCCATCATTTTCCCTTCATTATGTGCATTGAAGACTATGTCATTAATCGAAATTTGAGAATTTCCAAGAGTTTAGTAAGGGGCACATGCAGAAATGTATATATGTGAGAAATATATGGGCATCTTTCGTATTTAGTGATGTGCTTTCAGTTTTAAAATAAAATATTATACCCATACATTCCTCAGAAAAGGTGATGTGCTATAGTCAGTCACTGAATTCCACCTACAGTTGGTTTTTTGATGCTGGATTATGGATTCCAAATGGTGCAAAGAGTTATATTCTTTTTTTTTTTAAGATTTTATTTATTTATTTCACAGAGAGATAGCGAGAGCAGGAACACAAGCAGGGGGAGTGGGAGAGGGAGAAGCAGGCTTCCTGCCAAGCAGGGAGGCCGATGCAGGGCTCGATCCCAGGACCCTGGGATCATGACCTGAACCTAAGGTAGACGCTTAACGATGGAGCCACCCAGGCACTCTGAGTTATATTCTTCACTTGGCAGGTGGTCATTGGGTTTTGGAGTAGCCCATTCAATATGCCACCTGTAGTCTAGTTGGACAAAACATTCTATATTTTCTGGAAATGTGTTCAATTGGCCCTACTGCTCATTAACAAGTTTTGAATATGCTAGAAAATTCAAGGACAGTATAGTAAAGCACTATGATTGGGCATAATTTTTGCTTGACTTCATAATTTGGAAAATTAATAATGACACAACTAAAAATTAAATCACAAACAGTAAGAAAGAATTACCCATAATTGCCCATAATTCTAATTCTAATTGCCCATGCTTCTTTCCAAAAACTTCTAAGTGAGTTTAGGCTTAATTGTAAAAGGTATTTAATGAAGGGGTGCAAATGTGCAAAATGATCCCACCACTTAATTAGTGGAAGTTCATATAAATAATGGTGATTCAGTAAAATGTATATTAAGTATAAAAATATAAACAGACCATTATGAATTTAATTAATTTTTATTCATTTGCTAGAACATATTCAAATCTGTTAACCAGATTCCCAATATCTCTAGTTGGACAAGTAGTGAGATAATTCAAACCCCTAAATATTTTAAATGTAGTACATACTCTTTACTGTTTCGGCCTTCTTATTACTTTTTAAAAAATTTCTTTATTATACTTTGAGTACACCTTAACTTCTGCTCTACTGATATAAATTGTTGCACTAATTTTAAATATGTGCTAATTTGATCAGAAATTGGAAATAAGGTGTGTTTAGCAGCAAAACATTGCTTGGTAATAATTAGTACCAAGATTCAAGTGCAAATTTAATCTTCTTAACACAGTTTGTGTGGAATTTTGAAGCATATTTTACCATCAATGCAGTTAATAATTCAGTTTAGTCTGGTATTTTCTGTTTCTATGTAACATTTTTATAGGTTTACCAAAATGGAGTTTCAACTGGACCATGCTTTTTTTCTTACTTACAGTTACTGTTTTTGGGTTTTTTTTTTAAGATTTTATTTATTTTTTTGTCAGAGAGAGAGAGAAAGAGAAAGCACAAGCAGGGGGAGTGGCAGGCAAAGGGAGAAGCAGGCTCCCCACTGAGCAAGGAGCCTGATGCAGGATTTGATCCCAGGACCCTAGGATCATGACCTGAGCCAAAAGCAGATGCTTAACTGACTGAGCCACCCGGGCATCCCAATTATTGTGTATTCCTGAAGATACCTTTGCTGTCTGAGTTCAGTAATGAAGACTATTAATTATTTCAGTCTGACCTTCTTTGCAATGAGTGCAAGTTAGTGAGATTAAAATGAGGTTGCTTCATGAGAGACGATGGACTCTGAAAAACAAATAGGGTTCTAGAGGGGAGGGGGGTGGGAGGATGGGTTAGCCTGGTGGTGGGTATTGAGGAGGGCACATTCTGCATGGAGCACTGGGTGTTATGCACAAACAATGAATCATGGAACACTTCATCTAAAATTAATGATGTAATGTATGGGGATTAACATAAGAATAAAAAAA
>NC_138369.1:36648707-36656455 GCF_054177405.1 Leptonychotes weddellii
GCTTTTCTGATGAGAGAGTTGTTGCTCTTCCTTTCTTCGATCTCCTGTTGGGTTTGTAGGTGTTCAGAATGGTTTGATCCCTATCCAGCTGAATTCCTGAGAGGAGATGAAATCCAGGTCTCCTACCCCTCCGCCATTTTGCTCCGTCCCACCTGTCCTAAACGTTTTCTGAAGCCCCCCAGGATAATCTTATATATTCCCTGTCCACCAAGCCCTAGAATTAACCATTTCTCCAAGGAGTTATGGTTCCTTTTGTTGGAGCACCAAGATCTGGGTGCAGGGTGTGCTTGTTGCTATTGGAGTGTGGTTGCTTCCTCCTCATGGAGGAGGAAAAATAAATATATGTGTGTATACTAATCCATGTGTATACACCTATCTGTAGATAATTCTAGATGTATCCATCTATATCTATATTATTCTAAGTGTGAATTCATACTGATGTTTTTAACTGTAATTCTTTACAACATTGATCATTCTAATCTTCCCGCTTGCTTGTCTAGAATCCCCCACACCAACAGTTAGAAATCTGGCTCCCAATATCCACCATCCATTTGCTTAATTGTTCAGTTCCAGTATACCTGAATAGGGGTTTCTGAATTGTTAATGTTTACCACAATTGGAAACAACTTTACCAACTAGAGTACAGTAGGTATTTGCAATTCATTTTGCCTTTGTTCTTATAACCTCTGTTCATTTCCAAAGTTAATTAGGCAACATATGCTGATCTTTTCACAAGGAAATGTTTAAACTCAAGATAAAATAATGAAAGTTTTATTTAATGTATAACTACATTATGAAGAGTTTAAAATCCCCAAATTGCTTGTAATCGTGGATGTACAGTCATGTAAGTTATGGATCTATAGTGTTCTTTGAATATTCTAATATTAAAGTAGCTGCTTTTTAAATTTATTTTTCTTAGTTTCTTTTATGTTTTTGTTTCCTGGTTTCATTCTAGACTATGCATCATTAAAAGTAGAATTCTGTAGCACAGACTTTGATATTAAGATAATGTCTAAAAATACCTTCTATAGACTTTTCTTTTTTTATGGACTTAAAAGGTATTAAATATATCTTTAAACATTTTATACTGGACTCCAAATATCAATTAAGAAACTGACTATAAAAATGTGACTTTAAAAAATGCCTTTTTAATGGAAATTAAATAATTGTCTGTGTTTTTAGTAACAAAAAGGCATTCTTTTAAAAATAATAAGCCTACTGTGTTGTCACTTGAAATAGAAAACCCCAGCAAATTCAGTGCTGTCTTCTATCAGAGGAATCTTATAAGACCATATAACCCACTTGAACTTAAAAGAGAAATCTCATCTCAAAGTATCCTTTCTGAAACTGTCTTTTGGAAGTCAAAGGAGGTGTTTTAAACATAGTTGAGAAACAATGTAAATTAAAAACAAAATAATTAAAATGATCAGGCTGCTGTATTTTCTACAAAAGTCAGGCTGGATGCTGGGTAGGACTCTTAAGTTCTACAAAATCAATTATATACACATGCTGGAATGGCATCTGAGATTAAGGCAAATAGAATGAGCAGGGCATCAAGGATAACGCATCCAAAAAGAGCAAACCTTTCACTGAATATCGGATATAAAACATTTAGGAACCTACACTGAAGAAATCTTCTTTTGATTAAAAATTAATGATTTTTATTTATAAAATGACTAGCTTTGAGGTTTTATATATTCATAACTTCATTTCTCATATATTTCAAGTACATTCAAGCTTTTGTAATGAAGATTCATTTTAAATTAATGATTTATTACTTCCAGAAACATTTTAAAGTAGTTTGTAGTATGATGTTGGGCTCCAAAGAGAAACAATTGCCTCAAGAACTCTGTCAGGTAGGCCTTCTCTGTCTTAACAGGATTCAAAGGAAATGGTGGAGGCAAACCACAATGATTGAGAACTCTGTGTGTAAGTCTTAGTATGCAAACATTAATACATGTGTAATGGTACTTTTTCTTTAAAAACATGATTTGATGCATGGTTAAAACTGCAGAGGTGACCATGGATTTGATTTTGAACCAAACTACAATAGCTGTAGCTTTTGTGACTTTCTCTTTTCTAGTTGAATAAGCATTTTGCTGAAGGATTTATTATTTGCTTTCATACATTTGTTGAATTGAGTTTTCAAGACTACTCTTAAGTCGCACAAATCGAAACCCAATATGGACAGAAGGTAATTTTTTTTAGAAAGCAAAAACCAAACAGGCTGCCCATTCTCCCATCTTCTCTACTTCTTTCTTTTCTTACTTCCTTATGCTTGAGCGAGACAGGGTTTACCACAAGACTAGTCCTTTCTTCAATAGCAAGTATTTTCTCAATATCCTTGTTCTCAATGGTTCTAAGATTTAATAAAGAGAATTAGAAAAGTACACAAAAGTACATGACAGGTAGATAAAATTAAGTGCCTCTTAAAAGTACCAAACTAATGGTATGGATATTCAAGTGAAGGAGACAAAATAATTTAAGGGGATTAGGAAAACTTTGTGCATTTATTGAATGATAATGCTTTTAAAAAGCAAAGGCAGGATAGAATTTAAATGGCTAAGGACTAGTAATAGAGGGTTCTAACATGTCAAAGGGAGAAGGGCTGGTGGAGGATACTACATGCCTAAAAGAGACATAGAGGAAGGAAATATTATTAAAGGTAATACATGTCAGGATGAATAATTTGTATGTAATCTTGAAGGATCAAATGAACTGCATCTTAAAATCTAAGAAATTAATAGAGAAGGATTGTGCATAGATTGATACGGGAAAGACAGGAGGCACGGACATCAATTTAAGATTTGTTATTACAATCCAGGTGAGAAGAAACATGGATTAAATATTTGAATATTGTGGAAATTGGAAGGGAGGGAGTCATGAGCTAAATGTTGTGATTTTGTGACCGGTAGAATTTGGTAACATTTATATAGTGTTGAAATAAGAAATCAGGAATGAATTAGAAATTCTGACTCCAAATGCCTGGGAGAATGGGTATGCCCTTTAGATTAAAATAAATAAATAAATAAACAAATAAATAAATAAACAGTGAATTTGAATAAATAAATACAAATAAAAAATTGGCTTCTAGAAATGTGTCTAAGGAAGGGTGCAAGAGGGCCAACCTTATTTTTTGAACATTGCTATTCCTCGCCCCCCAATATTTGGACATAAATCATGGTTCCCACTTGTGATGGTATTTCTAGTAGAGGTTTCTAGATATGAAATTATGGTTTTAAAGATTTTTGTTTTCTCTAGACATATATTGCCATATTCTTCTCCAAAAGATCTGATAATTTCTAGCAATGTATGTGACTGGATGAGACAAGAGCTTCAACCGAGTCATGACGATGGAAGTTAGGAACACTTAAAAAAAAAGAATTGGTTAGTTGAGGAGGAGGAGATTACACTAAATTACACAATGGAAAGAAAGATGGGCTGTGAATTGAGAGGGAGTCTGAGTTTTAGAAAGGATAATTTGGGGGGACAAAGAAAAATCAGAACAGTCACTGACATGAAAAGATAAAATGAGAGGGAATGAGAGGAAGAATTGACGGTGAAGAAAACTTTACAGGGTTTGTGGGTTGTTTTGTTCGTTTAAGTTTTATTTTCTTTGTTTCCTTCCCTTATTTCTTCCCTTCCTTCCCTTAGTTCTTTCTCCAGTGGAATTCTGGCCTGAATTTTGATCCATGGAAATATAACACTAAATCTAATGCAAAAGAAAACACTAACACTTTTCTTATATGTAGAGAGGATTTTCCCTGTTTTCTAGAACAGTTGTAAAGAGTGAATTTGTCCCCAAACTGGTTTGCATCCCTCATATAAAGATGCTAAATGTAAACAAAGCTTTGTTATTAGAATGATGAATGTGAAACTCCCCATGCACTTTGGCAGAAAAATGTTATATAAATGGAAAGTGTTGCATATATTTTAAAAGAACACATGAATTTATTCCTCAAGGGGAATTGTTAATTTATGTACTGTTCTTGTTCTAAAGGTATGTGCATGATTCATAAGTTAGTTTATAAGTAATTTTATATTGTAGAAAGAAAGCTAAGAGGATACTTAACTGTTTCCAAGTATTTGAAATATTTATTGTATGATAATCAACTGTTCACCAGTTTATTGTAGAGAAAGAAATCAATTTAAATTCCACCTGTAAAAGTTTACGTAAGATACAAATCTTACCTAAGCATCGTGATTTGTGGTGGACTCTTGGAACAGGAAAAGTAAATATTTATCTTGTTTTCCTAGTTCTTATGACCTTATATTCTGTTCTTCGCATCTACACTCCTGAATTTTACCAAATGAGTGAAAGAACATTGACCAGTCCCCTGCAGTCAGCCCTTCCTCATATTAGTCTTTTTAACCCCACCAAATAGCCAATTGGTTTTATTTATTTATTTTTATCTGCACCTTTATCACATCTGCCTATTCTGGTGTTTAAATATATATCATGCCATGACAATCATAGTTAATCACAAATTTACTTGAAAGTAATACCTTCTATCTGTGTATACCTCTACAGCATTTCAAAGAACAGCCATTTAAAATATCCTATGTGTAACTACTAATGGGAGTAAAGTTGACGATTTTCAGTTTTTGCTCTTTAAGTTTTGAGTCAGCAATATTAGTCTTAAAAAGGCAAATGATTTAATTGAAAAACAAAGAAACATGTAGAATACATAGATTATTTTGGAGATTATCACTGCCATGTCATACTTGCATGATTCTCATTGCTTTCTTCTTCTTTTTGATGTACTAAAAAAATCCTAAGTGTTACAGTCTTCAAGAAGCAAGGTCATCATTTTTTATTCCAAGGTAATGATCTCTTTCATACCGCCTTCACTCTACCCTTGCAGCCATTAGTTCATTATGCAAATAGAAGCAGGCTGACGAGGCATATTGCAAGAGTTAATGACCAGCTAATTGTTACTGCCATCACCACTCCCTCCCATGAAAACACAGGTACTGTGAATTGATGACTAGCATTTCCATATGCTTAATGGGAAACAAACAGGAGGCTCAGTTGTACCACTGACAGAACATGAGGGAAAAAATAATTTCCATCACACGCCCCTGATTTAAAAGTGCTCCAGGCCATCTTTGTTCCACAGCTAGAAGCATAATAAATTAAGAAAAGTAGTATATGGCTGAGATGAAATCCTGCGGGATATGTGAGTAAACTAACAGGTAGAGAATTTGAGGGGAAAAATATAGACAGTCTTGGGTAGATAATATAAGAAGCAAAGAAACAAGATGCCATGATGTTGCACTAATAAGCTAATAATTTACAGCTGTGATATACAATGCTCTAGATCTGTCTCTTGTATATTATATTTCAAGAGTTTCTGCAACCATGTAAAGGCATGATAAAGCTGGACTTGAGCTATATATGGAAAAGTATATGTCCCTAATTAGGGATCAGTTTATAGAGAAGCAACAGGAATGCTGGAAGAAACACAACAAAGAAGGAAAAAGAGAAGTGGGGACAAGAAGTAATATTTACTAAGAGCAGGCACTAGGCATATGATACTCATTTATAATCCTTTTATTTTCCCTATAAGGTAAATCTATAATTTTTCATTGAAAATAAGGAAACTTACGTTCAGACATTAAAATATTTGCTGACTTTGTTGACTCATTTGTTCATCCATTTGACAAATATTTTTATTTGGGCACAGCTTCTGGATGTTAAGAAAAAACATCCCTTGTAATAAGAGAAAATGTGGATAACATATTTTTCAATATTGTCATATTTATATCTGTATCTCTCTATATGCTACACACATATAACTCACCCAAGTATTAAGTAATGCATTTTGTTTAACTCACTTTATTATTAAATATAGGCCTGTACTTAGTGAATTGACATGTTAAATTGTAAATGTTTGTCTGGTGGAGATACACATAACTATGGCCAGTGGTAAATCTAGAAGGTTACCTTTTATTGCTCTGTTGGGCCCTAATTAGGCCTGTATTTAACCAAGTATTTTTATCTTAACATTTTTTTATTAAGTTGTCTATAAATACTCATGTCTTCAAATGTTCTTGGAACCAGTGTTAACATCTTGTTTCCTCATTAATTAGTGGATTGAATAATATCTTTGAGCCATTTCATATTTGCAAGAGAGTTAAAATGAATACAAAGCCAAATAATGCATAGTAAGATAAATGGCACAAACTCCTTGCCCTTGAGTACTTGACAGGAAAAACTAATACTTATATGACTAACTGCAAAAACAAATTTTATAGGTTCTAAGAACAGAGTAGGAATAGTTAACACAAAGTTATTATAAGTTAAACTTGAGAAGAAGCTTGAAAGCTGAGAAGGCAGAGTTTGTGGTTTGGAAAGGCATTCTAAATAGAGATGAAAAATACCCTAAGTGACAGAGGGAGGACTTAAGCCTATATCTGCCTGATTCCCAGGCACATGATTTTTTTTTTTTTTTCCATCATGCTATGCTCATCCTTATCCTTTTCAGAAGACTTGAATTTCTACTAAACATATTTAGTTTCTCTGGCCGTGATATCCCTCATTTAAGAAACAGGGTTGTAGGATGAAGGAACACAACATATTTACAATCATTAAGAGTTCTCATTATAATGTTCTAGTAATTAAAAAGTCAGAATAATTAGCTTTTGTCTGTTACCTTCAACATTTAAAAATATTGCAAAGAAATTACTGCTATATTTTTTTCTTGATCTGTATGTAGATGCACAATAGAAAACTTATCTTAGTGATGTGTAAACTTGAACTGACTTCTCCAATTAAAAGAAGTCAATGAATATATGAAAGTTCAACTTTAAATTATTATGCCTTTTGAGTTTTGGTTCAAGTCTGAAACTAGTAGGAATAGATTTTTTATGTTAATTTAAATGTTGTTAAAGGGCTCCTTATCTTCTGCTTCTCCTCATGTACCTTCAAGCCCATCATCTTTTTATTCTATATATTTAAATCTGAATACTGGGAAATTTATTTTCATGAAGACAGAAAAGAGAGAAGGTAGTAGTAGCACATTTATTTTGTCCTGTTTGTTAAATGCCACCAAATCATGAGATCTTCTCTACCATATCCAGTTGTTAGGTGCTTAAGAAGGGACAAGAAGGATGGTGGGTCACATTATATTGAGAATATGTCAAGTTTATCAGCTTTATACTGTTAAAGCATCACTTATCCCTCTTGATATATATGGAAATTAAATTTTTTCATTCACATACATGGTTGTCTGATTCAGATCTAGCTCCTTAAGAACACCATAAGTTCTTTGGGGACAGGAAGTAAATGATAAGCATATATTAGGCACACAAAGAATATTTGAATCAATTAGTAAATGAATGAATAATGAATTAAAGAAAATATCCAGGGGGGAGAGAGAGAGAGAGAGTGTGTGTGTGTGTGTGTGTTTGTATGTGTGTGTGTGTTTAGGAAATTTAAAATGAAACAAAATTCTTGTAAGTGATTCAGTCTCAGGGAAGAAGAACTTCTTCTGCCATATGGTCCTTCTAGCTGGACTTAAAATAAAATTCACATGAGACAGCATAACAAGAGAAAATAAAATTTAATAGATGTATGTACAGGGAATCCACGCAGGCATGAAATTCCAAATATAGTGAAACAACAGGAAACATATATGAGCTAAGGAGAGGGGTAGGGTCTCAGGATACAAAGGGAAAACGCTCATTAACAAGGTGAGAAGAGATGTTTGGGAAAACAAGGTTGCCCTGTTACACAGATTCCTTTG
>NC_138369.1:36656555-36690592 GCF_054177405.1 Leptonychotes weddellii
GGGTGATGGCCATTGGGGAGGGTATGTGCTATGGTGAGTGCTGTGAATTGTGTAAGACTGTTGAATCACAGACCTATACCTCTGAAACAAATAATACATTATATGTTAAGAAAAAAAAAAAGAAGATAGTAGGAAGGGAGAAATGAAGGGGGGGAATCAGTGGGGGGAGACGAACCATGAGAGACTATGGACTCTGAGAAACAAACTGAGGGTTCTAGAGGGGAGGGGCGTGGGGGGGATGGGTTAGCCTGGTGATGGGTATTAAAGAGGGCACATACTGCATGGAGCACTGGGTGTTATATGCAAACAATGAATCATGGAACACTACATCAAAAACTAATGATGTAATGTATGGTGATTAACATAACATAATAAAAGAAAAAAATAAAATGTGCAGAAAAAATAAAAAAATAAATTTAGGCAATTGAGTGGGGAATGCTTTTCCTGCATCTCCTGTGTTTTTATTACTTTTAACTCAATCTTATGGAGCAGCCTGCCCTGGTCCTCTACAAATTATCTTTCCCATTTCTTGTTCTCTGAATTTAGCTGGTATATTTTAATATTTTAGCATTGTTTTATATATTAAGGGTTCTAGAGGCTTTTTGAAACCTATCCATTATTTTCTTTGCATTCTACTATTGCAAAAAAACTTGGGTTAACATTTTTTTACATAAATTGGGTATTAAAATTAAAATTTAAAAAAATCTGTTTAACTTTTAACATCAATCTAATTGTACTATCTATGGTATATATCTTCCTTAACTTTAACGAATCTTCTCTTTGTGCCTGGTATCAATTATCACATATCACATGCTTCTACTCACCTTCTCCTTCCCTAATTATTCAAGTCTCATAGTATTTTAGTATTCACAGAACATTACTTATTTTTCACAAGCTTTTCTTCACTTAATAATTCACTCATTCGTTCTCTCATTGAATAAAACACACAGAAAGTTGTGTGTGACATTGTGCCAAACATTGACAAGGTTATAGAAATAAATTAGATAGAACTTGATTTATAGAACTTTATATAGTTACAATAAGATAAAATATATAATAAAGATTAGATTTGATATTCAGATTACAGTTTTACATTTATCTGATTTATGGGATGTGATTAAATGTGCTTTTTTATAGCACAATTTTTTCCTCTGAACATTATGCTGTATGGACACTTTATATAGATGGTATATGAGTATAAATGAAATAATACATTTCTAAATTTAAATGGCCTGGAGACTTTTTGAAATACAATCAGAGTTCTCTACCAAATGAACTTAAAATCACGTAGTTCTCTCCAATCAAATGCATGTATTCAATAAGATGGAAAAAGTATATGCTAGAGGGCTGAACTCTTTGAACTTAAAATGGTATACTTTCCTAGTATAAGACTGCTTGGACAAATAAGTACCAACATTTTCCTTTATTGCTAATATTATCCCACAAAGGATGTAGAGTGCTGTTTGTGGCTAGTTATTAACCTTTGCCTCTACAGAAAAGAAATGGTTTCTATCATGATACAGTTTAAAGAAAGTTCTTACTGTAAATATGATTATTTTGGAGTCTGTAGAGCAATCAATTAATCCTACAGATTATTTTTTAAAATGTGTTGTGATTAGGGAAGACGTCACTTGTATATGAATGGAGAAACAGAGCCATACATGCAGCATTAGATAATAGCAACCAGTATGATGCTCTATCTTAAATTAGACATAATGAAAATATAATTGGCAGATTCTATCTAAAATCCTTTAAGTAATAAGGCCTTCTAGAAAACATAAAAGAATGATTTTCCTAGACTATTGAATCATATTCCAGATGATGACACGCTGAACTTTCACTTGTTAAAGTAAAAAGAAAGATTTTAATAAAATGTACATTGGATGAAGAACAAAAAGTAATCATTTACATGCTATGCGTACTTGAGCAAGTTTATTCACCTCTCCATGCTGTAGTTTCTTAGGAGTATATGGGTAATGTTAATTGTCTTTCTAGTGCTTAAGGGTGTCTTGAGGCTTACTGAAATAAGTGTGTGTAAAGAGCTTGGAGTCCTTTTGATGAAAAGTGCTACCTCAGTACTAAGTATTTTTGTTGTCTATGAGGTGAATGGTAGATTAATTGCACTGATTTTTCACATACCAGGATTCAAAACCTGGCAAGAGAAAGTGAGTTGGTAATCTCGGTTTAACCCTACCACTGGGCATGCTACAGAATTATTACTTTATCAGATTCGACTTTGTGGCTAAGAAATGTCTACTAAGGAGCATCTGGGTGGCTCAGTCAGTTAAGCATTCAGGTCGTGATCTCGTGGTCATGGGATCGAGTCCTGTGTCAGGCTCTGTGCTGAGCGTGGAGTCTGATTCAGATTCTCTCTCTCTCCCTCCCACTCTCTCTCTCAAACAAACAAACAAACAAATAAATAAATAAAATGTCTGCTAAGGTGATTTGAGGGTAGTATAAAGACAATTAGGTTTAATAAATATTTTTATTCCTCTCAGATGTAGTTCTACCTAAAATCGTTGTATTTATATCAGATTGATATGTATGTACATTTTAGTGTTATAAAGCTGATGCATGAACTCTAACTATGCATTCTCACTGGAGGGGAAATGTGCATTTCCGGGTATTGCAGAATGAGGTGGGTGGGCTTGGGCTATAGAAGCTGTTACGCTCCCTTGTGTGGGAGAGCAAGAGTGGCTCAATGATATTAATGTAATCTGAGAATAGTAATTGGCAAACTAACATTGTCAGAAGGAGTTCCAAAACTTTTGTGATATTATGAAGTGGTTTAGAGAGGAATTTGTATTTTGTTTTGAAAGGAATGCAAAATGTGAGTCAGGGAATAAGAGACTAGATAAAGTGAAGGTGGGTTCGAGGAACAGAAGATGACATGACCTAGTGTCGTTCCTGCTTGTGTATTTATTTTAATGAGGAAAGAGTCCCTGATGTGGGATGAGGTTTATTAAAAAAAGAAAGAAAGAAAATATTAAGGTAGTATTTTTCAATTTTGGTTGTACATTAGAGTCTCTGGGAGAGCTTTTAAAAAGGTTCATGCTCAAGCCTCAGCTCAAGATGAAATAAATCAGAATCTCTGGAGGTTGAGACCCAGGCATCAGTATTCTTAAAATCTTTCTCAGTCATTCCAAAATTCAGCCAAGGGGCACATGGTGACCTAAATACTCCTAGATTCTCATTGCCATCTCCCATCTGTCCCTGTGCAAAACACACACACCTCCAACTGGGTTTTTATCAGTCTACACAGATATCCCATCTGAATGGAGATTTTATTTTCTTATTTTTAAAGTAACATTGTAACTTTGTTTTAATAAGTAATTCAAGTTATCCAGAAATATAGATGAACCATAAGCAAAAGCACTATACATGCACCATGTAGAAATAACTACTATTGATTTAAAACATAGATTTAAACAAAATGAGATTTTACTATCTATATTTTAATGTGCTTTTTATCTTTAATATAATGAATATGTCTTCATGTCTCCATGTATTTCTGTAACACTGTTTTCAATGGGTGGGTACACCATAGTTGTGTTTTTTTGTTGTTGTTTTAAGCAACCACTGTCTTTTGGATGTTGACTTCCTTTTCAGTTTCTCAGTATTCTTTTCTTTTTTTTTAAGTTCAATTGACAATTTAGAGGATGGAGACACTATAAAACATTTAAACTAAAATAATTAACCAATTTATGCTCATCTTATATGTGTACATTCTTATGTATTTCGTGTAGCTCTGAAGCTTGAGTCTCAGAGTCAAATCTTTCTCTCCCTTCTGTTTTTGTCCCTTCCCTTCCTTTTTCTCTGCCAGCTTCCCATTCCATCTCTCTTTTTCCCTGTCTGGCTTTTTGTCATTGTCTCTTTTGCTCGCTCTCTCTCTCTCATAAAAAACACTGGGGTATGTGGACTTTCAGTATACATGAGATGAGGCAAATATTCAGGAGGTGGCAGTTAAATATGTGTGAATATGGATATTTTCTCAGGGACTTAAAAGTTATAGATTTTTCATTAAAATAATAGACCTCTCAAGAGTGATGTTAGACTTGATTATGATCCCCTTAACATGGTGTTTTGAGGTTTTTTGTGATCTCTAGGTAATTTTAAAGTAAAAAATATAATTAATAAAATTTTCAAAAAGAAATTAAAAAAAAAACACATCCATATATTTTTCTAAGCCTGTGAGATGGGTGATGCTCCATCATAGATGTTTCTCTGCTGTATGTTACATATGTATGAAATCTTCCTTGTTTCAACACATCCCCAAAAACTTCTATACTGAAGTGTAGTATAGCTAGCTACATTAAATGAAGTTTGGATTTAAATTCTATCTACTGAGTGTCAATTGTGAGAACCCTAATAAAACATTGGTTCATATTCTGAAAGTATTCAGATAGTTTTACTATTAGAAACAAATGACTGAGGGGCACAATTGTAGTTTTGTGTGTGTGTGTCATCACCTCATTGTTTGGAGCTTACCCTAGATCCTTTCTTTAAGAGTTTGAGCCTTATTTCATTTATTTTACTGTATAATAAATGTATATCATGATATCGTGACAGTATAGGTTTGATGTCAGTAGAAGCTTAAAAATATAAAGGTTTTCTTCTTAATTTTAAAGTAATATAGGCTTCAAACAATTCAAACAATACAGAGGTATATAAAGAGAATAAAATAGAATATACTTTCCGTCTTTGTTCCAGACCTAAATTTCTTAAAATAACCGGTGTTAGCAGGTAGGCAGATGTGCTGCCAGTGTTTTCTCTGTGTTTCTAATAACACAAATGCATTTTCCTGTCTTTTAAATTTTTGTGCATATAAATATGACCATTCTAAGATTATCACTCTGCAACTTGTTTTTATTTTTTAGCTTATCACTTTATTACAGTCAGTTTTCCAGATCAGTACATATGAATCTAACTTATGAAAAGCATAATTAGTTTATATTCAATGAGAGATATATGCTATATTTTGCTCAGCCATTTCTTGCTCAAAAACATTCAAATTATTACCAGTTTCTTTTCTATAACAGAAATACGATAGCAAACACACTTTACAAACACTGGTGGCCTTCGGGCATGCACATTTAATTTTTATTAAATAAAAATATATAGCTATCTATAGTATCTATAATTGGCTAGTATATAAACAGAAAAGAGTAGCTGGCGTTTGGGGAATGTTAAGTTATTTTGTCTGCCCTGAAATCCTTCTTTTCTCTGTCTTGCTCTCTTTCACTCTTGCTCTCTTCCTTCCTTCCTTCCTTTATTCCTTCTATTTTTCTTTGCATTATTCCTATATTTTTCTTTTGTGATTTCTTATGTTTTTTGTAGCTTCAAACCTGTATTATAGTTACAAATAAAATTAGTTTTCAAAATTAGGAAAAATCTCAGATCCTCTGTTGCTTTTAGACCAGAGAACGGGAAAGAACTTGAACATAATTTATTTGTTTACTATGAATTTTTAACCATTAAACTGCTAAAAAACAAGATGTGAGATTGCAGAAAGTGGTAAAATTACCCTTGAGATGGTAATTATAAAACTGGAAACAAGACCCGCTGGTATTTTGACCAGCTATGGAAACTTGGGCTTCTTGAAGTAGTGGAAAAACTGTCTTTAGCATCCAAACACCTGACTTCACAAGGTGGCTCCAGTTCATATAAGTTGTATAATCAACAACTAATTTAATTTCTCTTATCTTCAATTTCCCCACTGTAAAAGAGAAGAACATGGTCTTCACGGTAATACTGTCAGGTTAAATTTAGATAATACAAGTTATAATGCATATAAGGTATATTAAATATTGGCCTACATTTATTTATGGCTGTCAGTAAACAAATGAGGAGAAAGAGTATCAGAAAACTGTTTATTATTACATAAAAGGTAAATAAAGAAAGGCTTTAATATTTACCCTGATTTTTTAAAAAGAATATTTATGAAGCCAAAATACAGAACATCTCTTTTAAAGGGTTTTATTGTTTTATCTTTGGTTATGTCTTAAATGAATATCATTTACATTATCACTTGAGCAGTACAGATGCAAATCTTTATGATTGCTTTTGATGACACCTTTTTATTTCTTAATTTGGGCAAGATTATTGGGCTCACATAAGCATAAATAGAATGGTTTCCCAATTATATGTACTAGAAGGAGTTCTGTGACAAAAGAAACACATAGTACATTATTCCTGACTGGTTTTTACAATACACATATTAAGGTTGTCTTCATTTACTCATTCGTTCACTGATAACTCTTTACTGAGTTCTATTATGTAGTAAATCATATACGGAGTATACAGTACTAAGCCAAGTGGATAGGAGGTCTGGCTTCATGGGCTGATAGTTTAGGAGAAGAAATCAAGGTTATCAATGTGACATATAAATGTATATTTAACCAATGGTTTTGATTGTTCAACAACAAAAAATGCAGCAACTTTGCCCCATAATAAAATTCTGTTATAGTGAAGAGACTGGTACTACTCACAGAAAAGTACTGGAACAAATGTAATCTCTACTGAAAATCTTTCAAAGTACCCAGGGAACATTCCATTCAGAACACGTAGAAAACTACAAAGAAAAAGTAGCAGACTGAATTGTATTGTTTGATTAAACCATTTGTTTGTATCTCCATTTTCTATCTGATGAATAGTAATACCTAGACATAATTCTGTAAATGAAAACCATCTTTATCTGACTCAGAATCACCAAGAGGATTAATCAAGAAGAAAGTCTTATAAATTCCAACAGTAGTGGCCCAATAACCAAGTTCATTTGATTATATACATTACATAATGTGACATTAATGGGCAGCACTAATCCTTGGCTGTGATGGGTTTTCCTGTCCTTGATGAGAACTCAGAATTTGAAGAACTGTAAAAAGTAATCCAAACCCAACATTCTCCCTGTTATGACATATTAGGTGCTGGGAGATGGGCTTTCATTGTTTTTGTGAACTTATTGAGCATAAGAAAATCTGTTTACTGTTTTCCTGCCCGACATTGTAGTAAATCACTCCATAACTCTGTGAAGTGACTTGTACATTGAGAAGTTCTATATTATCAGTTTGTTCAGCAATCATTTGAGGAATTGAAACAAATCAGATCCACCAGAGACTATCTCAAAAATACAGAATGGCAGTTGATACAAATTTGGAGATATATGTGGCCTATGATCCAGAACTATTTGTCTTCATGGGACATAACCTTTTTGGTGAGAAAATCCATTCAGTTTATCAAATTATAGACCAGAATTTTGTTTTGTGATCAAAGAGATTTGGGGAGTTTAAGGGATATTTCTTTGTTAGCTGGTGAGTTAAACTTTTTACTCAGGATATTTCTTCTGAAAGAAGTAGAACTCACTTTCTAAGATCTATGCAGTCTTTTTCACTGAATGCTACCATAAAACCCTTACTGAATATTTTACTATTTCTTAGGTGCTAGAAATTTTTTTTTTTTAATGTGGCCAATGACAAAAATACTGAAACCGCCCTGTGCCATGAACTTTTAATTTCCACTACACTACATCAAAGAAACTATTGGACACAATGGTTATTGGTTTCTGGGAGATGCCCAATTTGAGCCAAAACCATGTCAATGACTCGTCTTTGCTCTTTGCTCCTGAGAAGCAAAGATGTACTGTGAGTTCTTGATTCTCAAAATTAAGACTGATTGCTATGAATGGCAAACTGGAAATGTCACTTGGATTCTACCCTCAGATTTATCACTAATGAGCATATCACTTAGCTTCCTGAATCCTAGTTTTCTCACATGTAAAATGAGAGGATGGAGTGTGAGTTCTAGTTAATCAGGGGGCTGATACTATTTAACATTCCTTATAGTTTAGGATAGTTTCTTCCTGATAGGGAGACGACTTTGTGCATTTAGCCTCATCATGAAATTTGATTATTTTTGGAGTGAAATGACCTTTTTTTTTTTACTAAAAAATATATAGATTTAGGAATAACTCAGGATATTTCTTGCTTTGTGGGCTACAAATTAGCCACAGTAATCAGAAATGGTCTGAAATAACTGATAAAGTGAAGAATTGTAAAATTTAATTAAGGATTTTATCTTTAATAATTAATTTCAAAATATTGGTTACTATAAATAATAATACTGTTACTATTATCTTCTGTAATAGGAAGAACTTTGGTAGCACTGATGAAGTAACTATAAAGTAGACATCACAAATATTTGAAAGAACAAAAGCCCACAATAGTAAATTTTGGAATGTTTGAATGAAAACGCATTGTACAATTTAAACTGTTACTGTGTCTTTCCCTAAGCCAGCAAAATCCCACCTGTTCACAATTTTACATGTTCACAATGGAACCTCTGCACACAGGCAGGTGGAAATTAGAGGTCATAGCCCCAGCTGAAGTGATCCGTCTCTGCTAATTTAGAGACAACATAGGGCATGTAATAGAAATATTACATCAAAAACAAATTGTGCTTGCCCTGACAAGTTGCATTTATAAACCCTGGAGAGATGGGATCCTCTCTGTTGACTCTGCTTTTATGAAGCTTTGTAATTTAGTGTTAACCCACTCAGTGGTAAGTGTTGGCCCACCCCTAGCCTCATTATTTAGCAGAGAATAATTCAACAATTTGGCTTATTTCACTGGTGAATACTTTAGTGTTTTGTTTCCCCTTGATAGTATATTTTTAAGTATTTGGAATAAATTACAAACTGTTCAAGAATTTTCTCCTTTCCCATCAGTTTTATGGTTATCAGGATAATTGGATATTTCATTTTTAACCGCAGCATTTATTGTATTGCTTTCCAAAGCTGTTGAATTTTAGCCTTTGGCTGTGTGACTTTAACCAGAGATGTTTGTGATTTACACAGCACCGTAGCATATTTATTTTTGTAATTCATTATAGTAGTCAGCCCTTGGAAATAATGATAGTAAAAAGTTTATAATTTTTATAAATAAAAAATGGTTTGTTACCCCATATTCAAAGGAAAATAAATAGTGACCTCCCTGTTGAAATAGATCATCATTGTGTGAAACAATGCTTGTTAAAATACTATTTATTTTTAATGACAGGTGCTTCTTACACATTCTCTATCAGCAGTCCTCAAAGTGTTATCCATAGATTACCTGCATAATAAGTTGGAGAATGTCTTAAAAAGGTAGATCTTTTTTAACCAGTTGAACTGCTGATTTAGAATTTTTGTCTTTCTTTTTCTAGCTTTATTGAGATATAATGAACATATGACATTGTATAAGTTTAAGGTATACAAAATGATGATAAGAAATATGTATATATTGCAGAATGATTACCACAATAGCTTGAGTTAACACATCTGTCACCTCACATAGTTTCATTTTGTTGATGTTGTTGTTATGATGAGAACTTTTGAGATCTCTCTTAACAACTTTAAAGTATACAATACAGTGTTAAGTATGGTGACCATGCTGTACATGAGCTTATTCATCTTGTAACTGGAAGTTTGCACCCTTTGACTACTTTCACCCATTCCTTCCTACCTTTCTGCCCCTGGCAACTAACAGTCTACTCTGTTTCTCTGAGTTCAGTTTTTTGTTTTTTAGATTTAACATACAAGTGGAATACATGGTATTTGTCTTTCTCTGTCTGACTTATTTCACTTAGCATAATGCCCTCAACTTTCATCCATGTTTTCGCAAATGGCAGTATTTCCTTCTTTTTTTATGACTGAAAAATATTCCTCTGTGTGTGTGTGTTTTTACACTTTTTTTAATCCATTCATCTATTGATGGACACTGAGGTTGTTTCCATGTGTTAGCAATTTTGGATAATGCTGCAATGGAAATGAGAGCAAAGATATTTTTGGGGATAGTGATTTCATTTAAAGGCAGATTTCTTGACACTATCCAGAATTACCAAATAAGAACCTTTGGTGAGTGGAATCCAAGGCTCTGCATTTTTCAAAAACTCTCCAAGTAATTCTCAGGAACAATAAAATTTGAAGACCATTTTTCTATTTAAAATGTCTGTTTTTTATATAAAGAAATTATCATCCTGAGAAGATATATAATCCCCCCCATTCTATAGCTAGTTAACAGCATAACTTGAGTTAGAATTTAGATTTCTTTATTTCCAAGATAATTTCTGGAGAGCATATGAACTTCATCTCTATATTTTATCCTGCATATTTGGTGGAAAAATGAATTTTATAAATAATCTTTTATATAGTTAGGATAAAACTAGCATTTTTAAAAAATTTTTCCCCTTAGGTTTGTGTCTCACCTCTTTTTGACAAACTTTCTCCCAGTAAAATCAGTCTGCTTTCTTTCTTTTTCTTTCTTCCTTTCTTTCTTTCTTTCTTTCTTTCTTTCTTTCTTTCTTTCTTTCTTTCTTTCTTTCCTTCCTTCCTTCCTTCCTTCCTTCCTTCCTTCCTTCCTTCCTTCCTTCCTTTCTTTCTTTTTTTTTAGAGAGAGAGAGAGAGAGAAGCGGGGGGAGGTGCAGAGGGAAAGGGAGAGACTCCTGAGCAGGCTCCATGCCCAGCATGGAACCCACCATGGGGTACGATCTCAAAACCCTGAGTCATGACCTGAGCTGAAATCAAGGGACCAGATGCTTAACTGACTGAGCCACCCAGGTGCCCGTCTGTTTTTTTTGTTTTTAGATTATTTTTTATTCGTGAGTTCCAATTGGCTATGCCAATCTCAAGATTACTTGTTTTGTTCTTATTTGTGTCTTCTCCATTTGTATGAATCAAGATATGCCAGCTCATGCTGCAGTAACAAATGAACATGCCAAGGTCACAATGGTGTATCACAATAAAAGTTTAATTTTTCACTCATGCTACACGTCCACATTGGTTCAGCAGCCCTGCTTTATTCTGCTATTAGTCCTATTCAGCAAATATTTCTAGTCCTTCCCTCTCAAGAACAGGGTAAGATTGTATTTACAGGCTTTTTTGTGATTGTGTTGGAAAATTGGCTAGTTTATTTATCATAAATTTGTAAGCAGAAGTTGTGGGCATTACACTGAAACATTTAATTGCTGAATTAAACCTCCACACTTCTCTGACATTGCAAGTAGCAATGTAGATGATAATGACTGGCTCCTTGGCATGCCTCTCTGTGGCACTGTGAGGAAGAAAGCTTTGCTAGAGATCCACAGAAGATATATTGCACAAGAGAAAATAAACTTTTGTTGTTTTAGCCTCTGAGATTGTAGGAGTTGTTTGTTACCTTAGCATAACATGGACTGCCTTGACTATCCCCTTTTAGCCTATTGGTCAGAGCTAGTCATAGGACTCCAAAACACTACAATAAGGCTAGTAAGTTTTTAATTTTTTGAGAGCGGGAAAAGACCTAGATATTAGTAAGAAGTAGTAATGTGGTAGACGTCATTGTGTAAACCTGATATTTTTGCTCTTTGGGAGTTTTTCCATGATGTAAAACTTTGACATAACAGAACAACTTTCTACACTTGACATAAAGTCAAGGAATCAAAATGAAATAGATAAATATGCCTATGATAAAATGAAAGCTACTAACAGAAACAAAATCACAAATACATTATTTTAAAAGCCTGGTAAATAAATTTGCAGAAATTATGACAAGAGTTAATGTCTTTAGTTTATTAAGAACTCTTAAAAATCAATTTTTTTAAGCTCAACACATGAATAAGATTCTTTAATAGATTATGAAGGGAAGCAAGTGACAATTATGTTATATCCATTCCTTTTGGAAGTAGAAGTCACAAAAAACAATTATGCCCCCTTCAAAGCTATTGTCACAGGCAGCCTTTTAGGCCAAAAGGGCCACTGGCATTTTGTACGTTCTCCAGGTAGAGTTGTCTCTTCTTGTCCTCACTCTACAAGGTGTTGTGACTATAGATCATGCTGTATTTTAAGAACAGCTAAACACGCATACATATAAGTTTGCTAACAGTTATTTAGAACCAGAAAAGGATGGCGGGGGGAGGGGGTATGTTTCCACATAGCCAGAATAGACATCATAAAGTCCATATACCAACCCTCATAGTTTACTCATAAGAAGATTCTTCAAGCCTTTGTACAAACCTAATTGCTATTATTAAAAATCAATTTTTAAAAAGTGTAAATGCCATGATATAAAACCCAGGAAAAAGATGGCCAATTCACATCTTGAACACACAGCACTGATAAACCTCTGAGGAAAATATTTACTCACATTCTCCTCAAGGAAATTTTAAAAATCAAGTGTATATCCTGCCTACCAAATTGTCAGAAAATGTTTTAAAAGATGATAAAAAGCTAACTGGGGCTTAGTGGAGTAGGCGGACTTGAATGGAGTTGATTTAAGTCAAATATTTTGAAGATTAATTTGAAAACATTTATGAAAATTAAAAAAGAAAATATATCCTGGGGAAACATTCAGAAAGTATACAAAGATACATGTTTGAAGATAGTCACTGTAGTATCATTTGTAAAACTAAAAAAAAAAAAGATATATTGCTAGGGAATAGTTTTAATAAATTATGGTGTACACATACAATCAAGATCTGTTACAGAAAGAAAACAGGGTATGTACAAGATCTCCCAGTAGGAGAATGTTGGATATACACAAGAAATAAATGTTGTTAAGGCTGTGAAAGAGTTAGCTAGAGGGAAGATGATAGAAGGTAAGATAATGTAAGCCAAATCATAGATGGCTTGTAGGCCACTGTAAGAACTAAGACTTTAACTCTGACTGAGATTCAAAGCCCATTTGATGAAGTGATCAAAGAAGTGACATGACACAAATAACCAGTTAAAAGGGTCACTTTCTCCATTACATAGTGAATTGACTAAAACAACAAGATTGGAGGCAAGAAGATTCATTAGGTGTTGATCATTTGGAGCAGAATGATAATGGTGAAAGATCTGGAATGATTTAAAGATAGAATATTTAAGATGGGTACTGTGAGTGGGAGAAAGAAAGAAGTCGACAGCTGAAGCTAAGTCTCTAACCTGACCAAGTGAAAGCATGCATGGAAAAGACTGAGGAAAGAATAGGATTATGAGAAAATCAGAAATTTAATTTGGGATATGTTAAGACTTGATTGTTTTGCATCAAAAGGATATGCCGGTTAGGCAGCTGGATATCAAGTGTTACTAAAAATATTCTGAAGTCATTAGTGCATACATGGCATTGAAGTCTTCTTAAAGTAGTGACTGCATGAGCATCTAGAGAGTATACAGATGGAAAAAGAAGTATCCAAGGACTGTATCCTGGAGTACTCTTAGATGTAGAGCTTGCTGAGATGAGCAGAACCAGCAAATCATAAAGAAAAGGAGCAACTGTGAGATTGGAAGAGAACTGAGTGAATGGCACCCAAATCCCACAAGAGTGGGTATTTTGATGGGAATTCGTGAAAAACTGTCTGAAATACAGATTATAGTCAAATAAGATGGCTAAAAGTTGACAACTTCATTTGACAATCTGGAGATTATTGGTGGCAGTTGTATGAGCATTTAGCATTGTGGTAAAAATGAAAGATTATTTGCAATATTTTAAGAAAAGTTTTTCTATAAAGGAGCAGAGACTAGGAACAATGGATAGCAGGGTATGTGGGGTGAAGGAAGGGTTTTGTTTTTGCTTTTACATGAGAGATAATATGCTTATATGCTGATGGTGATAATGCAATAGAGGGGGAAAATTAAGTATACTTAGGATAGAAGAAACAATGATTGGGAGAGCATGAAAGGAGATGAGTTCCTTTGCAGAAGCAAAGAATTTGGTCTTTATTGGGAATACAAACAAATAATCCATAATGATAGTAGAATTGAATATAGGATATTCAAGTTGCAGATAGAGGAAAATTGATAGTTATGGTTGTTAGTGCAAGTGGAGTAGTCTTCTACATGATTCTATTTTCTCAATAAAATAGAAAGCAAGGCTATTAGCTGAGGATGAAGAAACGGGTTGGACAGAAAAGAGAAAGAAGGATCGATAAAAGAGTTGAGGATTGATGCAAAGGAGGGATTGTTGTTTCACCTTGTAACAATAAAAATCACTAGGAACAATATATAATAAATCCTATGGGGTTGAAAGACTGTTGCAGCTGGACAGATAAAGAGTTGAAGGCTGGAAATGAAATGATTGAAATAAAGATTATAGATGAGGCATAGGTATTAGAGATGAAAACCTCTGGATATGAACATGAGAGTGGGTGGCTTGACGATAATAATGACAAGATTATTGAAGGGTAGAGGGCCAAGGAATTGAGAAGCCAGCATTCTGGAAATATTGTTCAGATTATTATTAAAATTACCAAGGATTATGACTGAAGTTGGGTTGGACAGAGTAATAGTGGTCCATGTGCTAAAATCTTCAGGAATGTGGAAGAGGGAATCCAAGGGGGTGTCACTGCCTAGAACATAGATAGGAGGCAGATGGTAGAATATTATGACATTAGCTACAAATCTGGGCATTTCAGGGAGCAGAGAGAAATCATAATCTGAAAGAGGCTTCAGAGAGCCAAGGGGATATATATCCTACCACCAGGCCTAGAGTTACAAGGTAGCATGGGAGAGAAAACTGTTACAATTTGAAGAGGATCACGGGGGAAGCCATGGAAGGGAAGATCCAGGACCAATTAAAGCTAAAAGGTTAAGAGGATGCTCAGAGAACAGGCTGAATATCTGAATTAATTTACTGGAGCCATGAAGTCCACAGGGCTGAGCAAAAGCAGAACAGCTTTAGGATTCAGGGATTCAGGGTAAGTAGGAGATTGAGTCAGATTGAGATCTCTAGTGCCTTACAGAGAAAAGAGCCCTACTGGTAAAGGCTTCTTGGAGTCACTAAGATAAATAGACATGTGAGACATAACTGTATGAGTTCTAGTCTGTGAACCAGATTGTAGTGGAATGGCAAATGTGTATTGTAGGAGAAAGAGGATGGTGTTACTGGGAGACCACGATGCTGTCCTTTTCTCACATCTGCCTAAGATGTGTAGAAGCTTTGGGAAGAGATAGTGTTACTGAAACAGGGAACTATGTGCATATTCTCTCAAAATACTAACCATCGTTATAGGTATGGTGGCATTATGCATAATATTTTCTCATTTCACTTAAAATTTTTAAATAATTACTTTTAATGATATTTATTATGGGATATACATATATACTTGTATTATGGAACAATGTGTGGGGTGAAGGAAGATTTTTGTTTTTGCTTTTATATTAGAGATATAGCATGCTTATATGCTGATAGAAATAATGCAATAGGGAGGTATGACAATAGAGTATGCGTTGATAATATCCCATAGGTATATATGTATATCTCATATATTTGTGTATGTATCCCATAATATATATTTGTGTGTGTGAATATATATGTATGTGTGTATATATATGTGTGTGTGTGTGTACACATACACATACATGCATATACCTATATATTCTCATTTTTAAACTTAAGTCAAAAGTATTGGCCTAGAAGAGAGACATGTCTCAAAAAAAATTTTTTTTTCCTAGGAATAAGTCCTTTTAGCACTATTTTATTTCAGCTGTATTTTTCAAATTACTTGGCTAATACTAAACCCATGTTCATAGAGAAAATTATCAGATTTCACCTAAAGTTATTGAAATCTGACACTGAATGGAGCTTAACAGTCATATTTATTGATGTGTCATTTGTTAAACACTGAACAGGTGTCTTACTTAGCTTCTCTACAATAATGTCTGGGTAGTTTTAGGAAGATTTCTAATAATTTGGAAGCTGTATAGAGATTTCCTCCCGATACTGGTCTCTACATCAGAGTTTTTATTTCTTAGATGTTTCTTACATCTCTTAATTCCTCTAATTACTTCTTATTTCTTTCCTAGTCTTCAAGGTTATTGGGAGGATTATAAGCATGAGCTCTGGAATTACTCTTATAGTCTTTGAATCCCACTGATGCCTAAAACATGATTTTTGCCCCCAAGGAATTTACAATGTAATCATCAAAGAGAGACATGTTCTTACAACACAAAATAGAAGTAAGTAAGTTAAAAATAAAATTGGCTGAAGTGATAGAAAAATATCATGGAGTGAGTGACATTTGAGTGGGAATTTTATAAATAGTGTTTCAGGGATAAGTAGAAGGGAATTTCAAGCAGAGAAATGACTTTAGTGAAGATATGAAAATGATAGATTGCTTTAATGTTTAAGGAAGAGTCTAAGATAGTGGGAGTATTCACTGAGTTGGGGAGAATTGAGAGATGTGGTTAAAAATATCTTGTTGGGACATGAATACCAGCCTAATAATTGTGATTTGCTTTGCTATCCATTTGACTTTATGAGTCATTAAAAAGAATTTAGTATAAATGCTGATAGCTGGTATAGCTCATTCTAAGGTTGTTTCTGCACATGGGAGGTACCAGTAAAACATTTTCATTCAACCATTTATTTTACTACATGGTCCCAGACAAACGGTTTTTTCTTGATTTTTTTTTTAATCTTTAAAATCTATTGGCTAGTTAAAAAGGAATTAATTTACTGGTTTGAAACAAGTATAAATGTACTTATTGTATTAGAGTGTATACGTCCATACTAGGGACAAATATCAAAGTAATAAAATTTGAGCCAAAGATGTTCTCTATCTGGCAGTTTTTGTTGGAAGAACATCCCTCTGTAATTAGGGAGGGAATTAATATTTTAGAAGTAGTGTTAGCAAACTTGTTCTGTAAAAGGGTCAGGTAATAAATATTTTGGTCTTTGCAAGCCAAATAGTCTCTGTCACAACTACTCTACTCTGCCTTTGTAGAGCCAAAGCAGCTCTTGATAGTATCCAAGTGAATGGTCATGGACACCTTCCATTTAAACTTTATAAAGTCAGACAGTGGGCCAGGTTTGGCCCCTGTGCTATGGTTTGCTGAGCTGGTTCAAGAAGATTATTAGGAAAATGTGTGAGTAAAATTGAAGAAAACTATTACATCACTAAGACATGTTTACCAAATGTTTACTCTAAACCATCAACAGGAATCCATGCAGGGACCAGAACTGTCTGTGGTACCAATAATTCCAACTCAGGGCTGAATTCATAGTAAGCAAAAATTCTATTTTTATACATCTTTCATACTGCAGGGCAAAGAGAAAAATCAATTTAACTTCATAAAATACTTAAATAAAAGATGGATACAGTTTAATGATGATAGGAACAAGCTCAGAAACTACCATAGAGCTGAGTTCCATGAAAAATAAAATTTTAAGTAAGCAATGAGGATAGTACCAGTTACTTTTCTCATTTCCTTTATGGATGATCTTATTTTTTCCTTCAGAAAATCCTTATGAGAATGAAATTCCTAGGGATAAATTTAATCAAGGAGAAGAAAGACCTGAATAATGAAAACTATAAGACACTGGTGAAAGAAATTGAAGAAAACACATGTAAATGGAAAGGTATTCCATACTTGTGAATTGGAAGAATTGATATTGTTAAAATGTCCAAGGGCACCTGGTTGGCTCAGTGCTCTGGCTCAGGTCATGATCTCAGGGTCCTGGGATCGAGCCCATGTTTGGCTCCCTGCTCATCAGGGAGCCTGCTTCTCCCACTCCCCTGCCCCTGATCATGCTCTTTCTCACTGCCCCTCTCTCTCTCAAATAAATAAATAAAATCTTAAAAACAAAAAGAATCCTACTCACATAAAGTTTAAAAAAATATTGTTAAAATGTCCATTCTACCCAAAGCAATCTACAGTTTTAAGGCAATCCCTATCTAAATTCCAGTGGCATTTTTCACAGAAATAGAGCAAAAAAAAATTTTTTTTATGGAACCACAAAAGACTCAAAATAGCCAAAGCAAAGCAGTCTTGAGAAAGGACAAAACTTCCTGATTTCAAACTCTACTACAAATCTATAGTAATCAAAGCACTATGATACTGGCATGAAAATAGATGCATAGGTCAATGGAACAGAATAGACAGCCCAGAAATAAACCCACACATATATGGTTAATTAATTTACTTCAAAGGAGCCAAGAGTATATAATGGGAAAAGGATGGTCTCTTCAATAAATGATGTTGTGGGGAAAAAAAAAGAATGAGAAAGCCTATGAGGTGAATAGTTACATCATCCCAATCTTACAAATAAAGAAACTGAGGCACAAACAGTTGAAGAATTTTCCCTGGCCACATAGCTAGAGAATGGTAGAGCCACATTTTTAATCCAGCCAGTTCATTTCAGGAGCCAATACTCTTAAATAGTGCCTTAGATTGCCCTTAGGTTTAAGTCACTGCACTTTTTGAAATTTGAGCTTGTCTGTGAAAACAAGTAAGATTTACTTAATCATGATAGGTAATGTTTGCTGATCACTTAATATATGCCAAAGCCTCTTACAATTTATCTCTAATATTCCTGACCCTACTTTGTGGATGAAAATGAAGACATGGAATCAAACCAAAGTGACATAAGCAGCAATTAGTAGTGTCAGGATTCTAGCCTGGAGAGTCTGACTGTAGAGTCTATACTATTTAGGGCAGGAGATCTAGTCTGAACAGTGACAGTAAAGGATGTGCAGAGACCAGGCTGTCAATTAGAGAAGGGAGGTATTAATTGGGAAAGAGCAAGAGACTGATTTTCCGGGTAGAGTAGTTCCCAGATTATTGAGCCAGATGATGGAGGCCAGATTTTTTATTTGTTTTTTGTTTTGTTTTGTTTTTTAAAGAAGGTAATTGAGAAGCACTGAAGGGTTGTGAATCAAAGAATGCAAGATAAAGTTGTATTCAGAGAGACTGGTTTGATGGCAGTAAGTAGAGGAGACTGGAAAGGAACGTGAAAGATAGGGGATCAACAAGAAATTATGAGTTTGTGTTCCCTGTAAAAGAGTGGGAGGTATAAAAATTGGGAAAAAGGAATTATTCTGAGTCAAATTTCAAAGGAAAATATGACTTGAGATTGGTCAAAGCTGTTAAAGAAATGGGTTAAGTCAAGATTAATAAAATGATGAGTTTGGGATACTTGACAAATGATGTCACAAAAAACTTGAAAAATTTTAGTTAAAGAAGTTAATTTGAATTGAAGGTAATAAGTTTGGTGAATTAGTCACAGTGGTAGTAAACAAGGGGATGTTTCTTTTGGCAATTCAAAATCTACAGATGGAATAAAATCCCAAAGGGATGAGGAATGAATAAATTTGTTTGCATATGACAACACAGTCAGTTATCTCGGTAAGTGATACTTCAATTAAGTGATGTGAATTGAAGGCCGTTTTTAGGAGAAAATAAGATGTTGGTTTGAAACAAACAAACAAACAAAAGTCCGAGTCTGGAAATTCAAATTCAAGGAATGTTCAATATGACGTGATCAGTGAAATACTAGGAGTACTTGATTCTTCAAAGAGAGGGAGGTGAGCATGAGAACTGAGGCCAGTGAGAAAGACGGCCTTCATTTGGAAGTGAGAGAAATAAGACATGTGAGGAAGAGTGTAGGAGGATTGTCAGAAATGTGGGAAACAGAAGAGCAATGGCATGGGGGAACTGAAAGGTAAGAAAGGCAAAGCTCAACGCACCAGTGTGTGGTTAACAGTATCAAATACTATAGTCCAAGAAGATGGGACCTGAGAAGGACTACTAGACTTTGTAAAACATTTGCTTCTGGTTACCTTCAAAGAAAAAGACAACTGATATAGCCATCAACAGGTAAAAGGCAAAACAAACTGTGGTATATCCACATGATGGAATATTACTCTACAACAAAGAGGAATGAACTAACCAAACTTTGATCCATGAAACTACTGGATTGATCTCAAAATAATTGTGCTGAAATATACCAGACTATAAAAACCTTCACTTTATGGTTCAATTTATAAAGTATTCTATAAAGCTAACTAATCTCTATTGACTGAAAGCAGATCAATGATTGCCCAGAGAGAGTAGGATAGATTATAACGGCACGAAAACCTGTTGGAGTGGTGGTTATGTTCATTATATTAATTGTGGTTTCATGGGTATATACATATGTCAAAACTCATTGAATAATATGTGCACTTTATTGTATGTCAGTTATACCTCAACAAAGCTATGAGAGTTTAGAATAATAGTGTTCAAGTTAGATTCCAAGGGGTTATGTAAATGGCAAATGGATGTATATTTTGCAGGTATCCTAGACCACATAGTGCACATTTTAGAATGTTGTCCATAAAAAAAAAGGAAACTTCGATTACTAGGGAAAATGACAGTTTTTGTCTTTTTTAAAGATGGCAAAGACCTAGTTTTTCCTCATCTTCTATTTACTTTCCCCCTGTGACTCCAAGGTAAAATATATGTGTCATTTGTTTTCTAGTATTATTTTTCCCCAGAAGCAGAATAAGTTACGGAAGAGTTATGTTTTAATTATTTATTGAAAATGTAAACTGCTTCAAGCAATATAACACCATAAATAAAAGTGGCTAATTTTGAAAGCATGAGAGTATACACAGACTTAATACGTTCAATTCTCCATCAACTCGAACTAGCAACATGAGAGCATTCCATACAATCTACAGCCTCCTTATCATAAATTTGCCCTGAGGGGAGAAATTTGGGGGGAAGCTTGATGGAGAATTCTGCCTGTCTTGGGTGGGGAAAAATGCATTATGTGTATAATATCAAGATGCAAATTTAATTATAATTTTTGTGAAATGTTTGCAGCCTAACTAAAAATACAACTTTTTGTGAATTGCTGCAATGTAGTTTTTCATGATGATATCTTTTTTTTTTATGTACGGAACTATTTTCAAACTATTCTAATGCCATTGTTTTCATTTTCACCCCCCACACAATAAGACACCACTGTCTGCTGATGATCATTTCTCTTGCATAGAGTAAGCTTTAATTTTACTGATCATTGCTTCTAATGTGTGCCTGAAGATCAGGCTTCCCTATCCATTCTCTATTTCCTCTTCAGGTTAATAGGTTCCCCTTTCTCAATCATTAAGTATTGCTCATAAGAACAGAGAGATAAATGCTTATTGAGAGACTAAACTTTAACTGATGGATTTTTCCTATAATATAAGGGGTTTCAATAGATGTTTCTTACATGCACACATCTATTGCATATTTTAAAATCTCAATAATATTTCTCCTGTGACCTAATGGCCTGAATACATCTGTCCATTTAGCAAGATGGAGGGGGGGGCAGCGGAAGGCAGTATATTTTATTCCATATATGTTGGACTTTAGTACTTCGTAACTAGACACAGTAAACAGTCTCATACAGAATTAGATATTCATATATGGTTTTGATGTAAGTAGATTGCACTCCATTATTATATAAAATTTTGATGTAAAGATGAAATGAGGTAGTGGATTTAAAACTATTGATAAATTGCATAATACATAAAAACCACTCAGTGGGTGTTAGATTACATTTTGTACATGAAAGGGAGAAATAAGGATATATATTCATATTTGTGTGTTTTTGTCTAAAGGAACTCTGGAATTAAATAGTGGACACTGATCATAGTTTTTCTTTTTTTTCTTTTTAAACACACAGTATAAACATTTATTAATATAGATCTCAATCAGGGCAATAAAACAATCTTAAGTAAATGTAAAAGAATGGAGATTATACAAAGTATTTTCTTTGCAAGAGAATTAAAATAGATAATAATCAAAGAAAGATCTCTGGAATATCCCCCGAATACATCCAAACTAAACTGCACACACATGGACAAAGAAGAAATCAACATGGAAATTGGAAAGTATTTTGAACAGAATACGAATAAAAACAATATATCAAATTTAATGGGATGTCACTAATGAGGTACACAGAAGGAAACTGTATACAATGTCTATATAAAAAAGAATGACTAAGTGACTCAGTGACCTGACCTTAATAAACTGGAAAAAGAGTAAATTGAACTAAAAGTAAGCAAGAAAAAGAAAACAAACATCAGACCAGAAAAGATCAATGAAATTGATAACATAAAATGATAAAGAAAATGAATGAAACCAAAATATAGATCTTTGAGCAGACCAATAAAATTGAAAAACCTATAGGGTCACCTGGGTGGCTCAGTTGGTTAAGTGTCCAACTCTTGATTTTGGCTCAGGTCATGACCCCAGGGTCATGAGATCAAGCCCTGTGTTGGGCTCCATGCTGGGCTTGGAGTTTGCTTAACATTCTCTTTCTCCCTCTCCCTCTGCCCCTTACCCCTTCCACTCACGTGCATGCATATGCTCTCTCTCTCTCTCTCTCAAAAAAAAAAAAAATTGATAAACCTCTATCTAGGCTGAAAAGGAAAGAGAAAGAGAAAGCAAGACAATATCACAAATGAGAAAGGTGATATCACCAGAGATTATATAGATATAGAACAAATGATAACTGAGTTCATTTTATTTTTTTTAATTTAAGTTCAGTTAATTAACATATAGTGTATTACTAGTTTCAGAGATAGAGTTCAGTGATTCATCAGATGTATATATCACCCAGGGCTCCTTACATTACGCATCCTATTTAATGTCTATCACCCAGTTACTCCATCCACCTACACCCCCACCTCCCCCCAGCTACCCTCGGTTTGTTTCCTATGATTAAGAGTCTCTTTTGGTTTGTATCCCTCTCTGATTTCATCTTGTTTTATTTTTCCCCTCCCTTCTCCTATGATCCTCTGTTTTGTTTCTTAAATTCCACATATGAAATCATATAATTGTGTTTCTCTGATTGACTCATTTTGCATAGCATAATACCCTCTAGTTCTATCCACGTCGTTGCAAATGGTAAGATTTCTTTTTTTGATGGTTGCATAATATTCCATGTATATATACATATACCACTTCTTTGTCCATTCATCTGTTGATGGACATCTGGGCTCTTTCCATAGTTTGGCAATTGTAGACGTTGCTGCTATAAACATTGGGGTGCATGTGCCCCTTCAGATCACTACATTTGTATCTTTGGGGTAAATACCCAGTAGTGCAATTGCTGGGTTGTAGGGTAGCTCTATTTTCAACTTTCTGTGGAACATCCATACTGTTTTCCAGAGTACTGCACCAGCTGGCATTCCCATCAACAGTGTAGGAGAGTTCCCCTTTCTCCACATCCTCACCAATATCTGTCGTTTCCTGACTTGTTAATTTTGGCCATTCTGACTGGTGTGAGGTGGTATCTCATTGTGGTTTTGATTTGTATTTCCCTGATGCCGAGTGATGTTGAACACTTTTTCATGTGTCTTTTGGCCATTCAGGTCTTTCTTTGCAGATATGTCTGTTCATGTCTTCTGCCCATTTCTTGATTGGATTATTTGTTCTTTGGGTGTTGAGTTTGGTAAATTCCTTATAGATTTGGGTACTAGCCATTTATCTGATAAAACATTTGCAAATACCTTCTCCCATTCTGTCAGTTGTCTTTTGGTTTTGTTGACTGTTTCCTGTGCTGTGCAAAAACTTTTTATCTTGGTTGAGTCACAATAGTTCATTTTTGCCTTTGTTAACCTTGCCTTCAGAGACGTGTCTAGTAAGAAGTTGATGTGGCCAAGGTCAAAGAGGTTACTGCCTATGTTCTCCTCTAGGATTTTGATGGCTTCCTATCTCACATTGAGGTCTTTCATCTATTTTGAGTCTATTTTTGTGTAAGGAAATGGTCCAGTTTCATTCTTCTGCATGTGGCTGTCCAATTTTCCCAACACCATTTGTTGAAGAGACTGTCTTTTTTCCATTGGACATTCTTTCCTGCTTTGTCGAAGATTAGTTGACCATAGAGTTGAGGGTCCATTTCTGGGTTCTTTATTCTATTCCATTGATCTATGTGTCTGTTTGAGTGCCAGTACCATACTGTCTTCATGATTACAGCTTTGTAATAAAGCTTGAAGTCCAGCATTGTGATGCCACCAGCTTTATTTTTCTTTTTCAAGAGTAACTGTGGCTTTTCAGGGTCTTTTCTGGTTCCATAGAACTTTTAGGATTATTTGTCCTAGCTCTGTGAAAAAAGTTGATGGTATTTTGATAGGGATTGCATTGAATGTATAGATTGCTCAAGGTAGCATAAGCATTTTAACAATATTTGTTCTTCCAATCCATGAGCATGGAACACTTTTCCATTTCTTTCTGTCTTCCTCAATTTCTTTCATGTGTGTTTTATAGTTTTCTGAGTACAGATCCTTTGCCACTTTGGTTAGGTTTATTCCTAGGTATCTTATGGTTTTGGGTGCAATTGTAAATGGGATTGACTCCTTAATTTTTCTTTTTTCTGTCTCATTGTTAATGTTAGAAATGCAACTGATTTCTGGCATTGATTTTATATTTTGCCACTTTGCTGAATTCCTATATAGGTTCTAGCAATTTTGGGGGGAGTCTTTTAGATTTTCCACATAGAGTAGCATGTCACCTGCAAAGAGTGAGAATTTGACTTCTTTGCCAATTCAGATGCCTTTTATTTCTTTTTGTTGTCTGATTTCTGAGGCTAGGACTGCATCCCAAAAGGTTTGAATAGTTGTGTTTTCATTTTCATTTGTTTCCATACTTTGTTGAACAACAGTAGTGATAGTGGACATCTCTGTTGTGTTCCTGACCTTAGGGGAAAAGTTCTCAGTTTTTCCTTATTGAGAATGATATTCACTGTGGACTTTTCATATATGGCATTTATGATATTGAGGTATGTTCCCTCCATCCCTACACTGTGAAGAGTTTTAATCAAGAAAGGATGCTGTACTTTGTCAAATGCTTTTTCTACATCTATTGAGAGGATCATAGGGTTCTTGTCATTTCTTTTATTAATGTAGTGTGTCACATTGATTGATTTATGGATGTTGAATTACCATTGTAGACCAGGAATAAATCCTACTTGGTCGTGGTGAATAATCCTTTTATTACATTTTTGGATCCAATTGGTTAGTATCTTGGTGTGAATTTTGGCATCCATGTTCATCCAGGATATTGGTCTGTAATTCACCTTTTTGGTAGGATCTTTGGTTTTGGGATCAGAGTGATGCTGGCCTCATAGAAAGAGTTTGGGAGTTTTCCTTCCACTTCAATTTTTTGAAATATCTTCAGAAGAATAGGTAGTAATTCTTTTTTAAATGTTTGGTAAAATTCCTCTCTGAAGCCATCAGCCATGGACCCTTGTTTGTTGGGATATTTTTGATTATTGCTTCAACTTCCTTGCTGGTTATAGGTCTGTTCAGGTTTTCTATTTCTTGCTGGTTCAGTTTTGGTAGTTTATACAACTCTAGGAATGCATCCATTTCTTCCAGATTGCCTAATTTGTTGGTATATATTTGCTCAAAATATATTCTTATAATTGTATTTCTTCAGTGTTGGTTGTGATCTCTCCTCTTTCATTCATGATTTTATTTATTTGGGTCTTTCTCTCTCTCTATCTCTTTTTTTTTTTTTGATAAATCTGGCTAGGGGTTTATCAATATTATTAATTCTTTTAAAGAACCAGCTCCTAGTTTTATTGATCTCTTCTACTGTTCTTTTGGTTTCTATTTCAGTGATTTTTGCTCTATTCTTTATTCATTCTCTTCTTCTGCTGGGTTCAGGCTTTATTTGCTGATCTTTCTCCCACTCTTTTACGTGTAAGGTTAGGTTGTGTATTTGAGACCTTTCTTGTTCCTTGAGAAAAGCTTGTATTATGGTATACTTCCATCTTAGGACTGCCTTTGCTGCATCTCAAAAGGTTGGAATAGTTGTGTTTTCATTTTCATTTGTTTCCATAAATTTTTTTAATTCTTTAATTTTCTGGTTGACCCATTCATTCTTTAGTAGGATTCTCTTTAACCTCCATGTATTTAGGTTCTTTCCAAATTTCCTCATGTGATTGAGTTCTAGTTTCAAAGCACTGTGGTCTGAAAATATGCAGGGAATGATCCCAGTCTTTTGGTACTATTTGAGACCTGATTTGTGACCAGTATATGATCTGTCCTGGAGAATGTACTTGAGAGGAATGTGTATTCTGTTGCTTTAGAATGGAATGCTCTGAATATAGCTGTGAAATCCATCTGGTCCAGTGTGTCATTCAAAGCCCTTGTTTCCTTTTTAACCTTCTGCTTAGGTGATCTGTCCATTGACATGAGTGGGGTGTTAAAATCCCCTACTATTATTGTGTTATTATTGATGTATTTCATTAATTTTTTTTATTAATTGGTTTCTATAATTGGCTGCTCCCATGTTAGGGACATAAATATTTACAATTGTTAGATCTTCCTGTTGTATAGACCCTTTAATTATGATACAGTGTCATTTCTCATCTCTTATATTACAGTCTTTGTTTTAAAATATAATTTGTCTGATAAAGGATTGCCACCCCAGCTTTCTTTTGATGTTCATTAGCATGATAAATGGTTTTGTCCCCTCTTACTTTCAATTTGGAGGTATCTTTGGGCCTTAAATGAGTTGTTTGTAGACAGCATATTTCTGGGTCTTGCTTTTTTATTTTAATCCAGTCTGATACCCTTTGTCTTTTGATTGGAGCATTTAGACCATTTACCTTCAGAGTAACTATTGAAAGTTATGAATTTAGTGCCATTGTATTACTTGTAAAGTCACTATTTCTGTATATTGTCTCTGTTCCTTTTTAGTTGATGCTACTTTTGGGCTCTCTCTTTGCTTAAAGGATTCCCTTTAATATTTCTTGCAGGGCTGGTATAGTGATCACAGATTCTTTTAGTTTCTGTTTGTCCTGGAAGCTCTTTATCTCTCCTTCTATTCTGAATGACACCCTAGCTGGATAAAGTATTCTTGGCTGCATATTTTTCTCATTTAGCTCCCTGAATATATCATGCCTGTCCTTTCTGGCCTGCCAGGTCTCTGTGGATAGATTTCTGCCAGTCTAATGTTTCACCTTTGTAGGTTAAGGACCTCTTGTTCTGAGCTGCTTTCAGAATTTTCTCTTTGTCTCTGAAATTTGCAAACTTCATTATTATATGTTGAGGTGTTGACCTATTTTTGTTGATTTTGAGGGGGGATTCTTTGTGCCTCCAGGACTTAAATGCCTGTTTCCTTCCCCAGATTAGGGAAATTCTCAGCTATAATTTGCTCAAATATACCTTCTGCCTCTCTCTCTCTTTCCTCTTCTTCTGGGATCCCAATTATTCTAATATTGTTTCACTTTTTGGTATCACTTATATCTCAAATTCTCCCCTTGTGATCCAGTAGTTGTTTATCTTTCTTTTTCTCAGCTTCTTTATTTTGAATCATTTTGTCTTCTGTGTCACTAATTTTCTCTTCTGCCTCATTTATCCTAGCAGTTAGAGCTTCCATTTTTATTGCCTCTCATTCATAGCCTTTTTGATTTCAACTCGATTAGATTTTATTTCTTTTATTTCTCCAGAAAGGGATTCTCTAGTGTCTTCTATTCTTTTTTCAAGCCCAGCTAGTATCTTTATAATTGTTATTCTGAACTCAAGTTCTGACATCTTACTTATATCCATACCAATTAGGTCCCTGGTTGTCAGTACTTCCTCTTGTTCGTTTTTTTTTTTTTTTTTTTGAGGTTAATTTTTCCATCTTGTAATTCTATCCAGAGAAGAATAGATGAAAGAGATAACAAAATACTAAAATACCAACAATAACCCCAAAGAAATATACACTAAACAAATCAGAAGAGACCAGTTACAGAGTGACTTCTTACAGGATATACTCTGAACAGAACAATGTGTTTCCAGAACAAATGTTAAGTATTACAGTGCCCAGAAGTACTCATCACAAAACAAAAGTTGGCTAATTTCTGTATTTTCCTCAGATTTGTTCATTGGCTGCTTTCCACACCTGATACACCAGCAGTACTTACAAACACTGCCATCTTAGGTCTTTGGTAGTAGTTTTCCCTAGCATGGTGGAAACTGTGCAGATGGAGGACAAGGATAGGGGAAATTTTTCTGTGTATAACTTTGTTATATTTGTAGATTTTGATTCATGTGACTATATATTCTACTTAGAAAGTTAAATATAAAGTCTTATGATTTTTTTGTTGTTATTTTGGCATTCTTTCTTTAAATCTGAAATTCTTTGCTTTAAATCTGAAAATGCTTCTTCATTGTCCTGTCTCTCACAGTTTTTCTGAAGAGCATATGCTTTTGTGTTGAGTTGGGGTTTTTCAGATTCTGAAATCACAAAGAACAGGCAGGAAGCAGCACCTTGTTTGTCAATTAGTTTCATGAGCAGATGGGCCTAATATATGTTTTTCAGTAAAGGTTAAAAGTATGAAAAATTGAAATAATGTCACTTCTGGCCTAGATGTGGGCACTGCCAGTTTTTTTTTTTTTTAAGATTTTATTTATTTATTTGACAGAGAGAGAGATAGCGAGAGCAGGAACACAAGCAGGGGGAGTGGGAGAGGGAGAAGCAGGCTTCCTGCCAAGCAGAGAGCCTGATGCGGACTCAATCCCAGGACCCTGGGACCATGACCTGAGCCGAAGGCAGATGCTTAATGACTGAGCCACCCAGGCACCCGCGGGCACTGCCAGTTTTTAAATAATAGATCAAAGAGGAATCCATTCTGTGTTCCTCTGAAGGAAAATCTTATTTTATCGACCCCATTCAATTGCAGTTTTCTGGATCTAACCTAAAACTTGTGACTGTGAAAGTATTTAATGAGGCCTTTGTTCCTTTTTTTTTTCAACTTTATCACATATCAGTCCCCATTCTAAGACAAACCTTTTCTGTGTTGAAGTCCAGGCTTAAATAGATTATGTGTTATTAGTAATTATGAAATATACTTAATCTAGTAGGATTATTAGAGGACGATTGAGAGCTGACTTACCAATAATAGTAATTTCTCATAATTACAGCCAGCATTTCTTAGAGTCTACAGGGCAAAGTACTTTAAATGTATTATTGTCTTATTTCATTGCCCCTGGCAACCCTGTATGAGTTGGTACTAGCCCAGTAGATTGGTAAACTGACAATTAAGCACTTAGAATATTTGCCAGAAATCACATAGTTGGTAAATGGTGTCAGATTAAGGTCTTTTAAATGCTAAAGCCCATACTTTTGACCATCATACTACTGTGTGTAAACAGTTCTCATATATATATATGCATTTAAATTTATTTAGCATTCATGGAATAATTACTAATTCTTTCACTTTGTATGGAATTAGGGTTTCAAAGATGGCAGAAATATGACTTGTAATTCATATCATGTACAGATGGCATGAATCATCCAATTAATCATCTCAAATAATGATTTCTCACTCTCATGAGAAACTTACTGATGCTTTTCTGTAGTATTGCTATCCACACAATCCACAATCACAAACAGAAATAATAATAACACAAAAATAGATTTTTGCTTTCTGGCTATATTGGATTTTACCTGTATTCTTGGTTGCTTACTATTTGTAAAATATGTAATTTTCAATAGAATAATTTTCAATAGAACGTGTATATATATGTGTGTGTATATATATATACAAAAGTTGTATTTGCATAATGCCAAAAGAAACTGATGATTTGACTTTTAAAAAAATGTAATGTTAAAAAGTCATTTCGTGGGTGCCTGGGTGGCTCAGTCGTTAAGCGTCTGCCTTCAGCTCAGGTCATGATCCCAGGGTCCTGGGATCGAGTCCCACATCGGGCTCCCTCCTCGGCGAGAAGCCTGCTCTCCCTCTCCCACTCCCGCTGCTTGTGTTCCTGCTCTCTCTATCTCTGTCTCTGTCAAATAAATAAATAAAATCTTTAAACAGCAACAACAAAAAAAGTCATTTCATTTCGGTAGGGGGGAGAAAACCATGTAAGTTGACTATTTTTGTTTTTCATTTATGGCATCATGTGAAGAGAGCTGAAGATTTGCTCTCTTATAATTTTAATATGTAGATTATAGTTAGTGTATAAATATGATCATTCAGAAAATAACACTTTAAAGACCTTTGTGTATTATTTTATTACATGCAGCTCTGTAGCTGTAATCCTAATAGAGCCCATGTTGTTCTATGACACTATGCAATCTTTATTGCATTAGTCTAGGTTTTTTGGGTAAAATGTTCAATGTGAGTAAAAGGTATTATCATCCTCCTCCCCATATCACTGTCATGTGAATATATTTAATTGTGTGTCTGTGAACTGTTTAATTACATTTGTGAGTCTCTCATGAAACTGTCATCAGCAGAAATGAAAATGCCAAACTTGTAAATTATATTTTTTATATGTGCTAAAGCCTTGGCTTCTATGTTTTGCTAAAGAAATTGCTCTATTAAAAAATAACAACATGTATCCTTAGAGCAGAGGGTGTATGATTTACAGGAGTGGAAGGCTTGCCTAGAGCTGGGATGCCTGCAGTATCTTTACCCTGTTTATTTGTTCTAGGTGATTATTGACTTCTCAAGTTGCTGGCGGTGTAACGTGAATACAAGTTGAAACTTATAATTGTTATGTTTCTAAACTTGCTAAAGTAATGTTTTTCTCCTGCTCTAAATATTTGAAGATGTCTTTGGATAGATCAGTCTCTTTTCATCCATCTTTAAAGCACACATCCATCTCTGTAAATTGTTTTGAGCTTCTCCTTTAATAGGATGGAGATGAGTGTGACTTACTTTCCCATTTCTGACATGCTTGAGCGAGAAAACAAAGCTACTCCACCCTCCCCCAAATAGGAAAACCTCACTATGCTAGATGGGTTTTGAAAAATAAAAACACAAATCAAAACCTTCTAACAGCACATCTGTTTTTATTTACAGGAATTAGATGATACAAGCCGCAGCTCAGAATCAGAGGTGAGCATTACGTTTAATCCATCATGCCTGCAGGTTTTTATGGAGTTCAAATGTTTTCAAAGGTTTGGCTTGATAAAACTCCCTCATTATGTTTCTTGAGGTAGCACTGTCATCTGTGTCCAGTATCTTACTAACAACATTTCCAGTTCAGTAGGAGCAGACATTGTTCATTGCATTTTATTTAATCCCAGGCTATTTAATACTGGAAGATGTTGTGTGCATACTGTTTGTTCCTTTAGAACTTTAAACCATTGGGTTAAAGGCATTTTATTTAATCCCAGGCTATTTAATACTGGAAGATGTTGTGTGCATACTGTTTGTTCTTTTAGAACTTTAACCATTGGGTTAAACCCAATTATGTTATATCTTTAAGCAACTTGAAAGTGTAGATATATATAGAAATCTGCCACTGAACTATGCTTAAATGAAGTTAAAGTTGTGAAACACACTGACAAAAGATAGGAAATTCAAAGTTAGAAGTGACATTTTGTCCTTCCCTTGTGCAGCAGGAAGTTGAGGAGAATACAAGATAAACTCAAGGATATTGGGGATTTTACTTTTTTTTTTTAAAGATTTTTATTTATTTATTTAACAGAGAGAGAGAGAGAGAGCACAAGTAGGAAGAGCGGCAGACAGAGGGAGAGGGAGAAGCAGGCTCTCCTCTGAGCAGGGAGCCCAATGCAGGGCTCGATCCCAGGACCCTGGGATCATGACCTGAGCTGAAGGCAGTCACTTAACTGACTGAGCCACCCAGGCGCCCTGGGGATTTTGCTTTTTTAACGCTGTTATAGATGCATCATATACAAGATAATAATAACTAGTTTTTAAAATGCTTTTAAAATTTAAAAAGTTTCATTTGAACTTCAAAATAGTCCTGTTGTACACATGGAATAGGTATTACTCTGTTTTTCCCCAAAGAGGACTTGGAGAATCTAATAGTACTTTCTTCACATTTGCAAGACAAATGGAAATGTAAGTGCATGTCGGGCCCAGTTCTTCAGATATCATGGTTGGTACTCTCTATATATTGGCAGTTTCAGTATTGCCAATAAAGTACATCGTACATCAGTACATTTATGTGTGCACATACACATACTAGTGGACAGCAAGAGAAAGAAAAAAGGAATCAGAGATCAAACAATGTATATTTTTTGGATGAATGAAAATGTCCTCTGTCCTGTACAATTCAACTCTCAGTGGTTTAAACATTTAAGGAGATTTGTTGGCCGATCTAAACATAAAGTCCAGGGCCCTTGTTGTTGTGAGTCTCCTACATTTGTCCTCAGGTGTGCCAGATTTACTTGTAGACATCCCTCATGTTTGCTAAAGGTCAATGGCAGTTTTGGGAAATCTGTGACCTAGAGTCCCCAGTATAAATCCTGACTTTCTTGTGCATTGGATCAGCTATTAAACTATCTTTGTAGCCAAGGGTAGGACAGTTAGACTTGGATTAGCTACAGTGATCATCATGACAAAGATGAATCAGAATATCCTGTTTGGAATTAGCCAGTTATGTCCTATCCCTTCTACTGGAGGATGGTCAATTCTATCTAACTACCAAGATGTGTCAGTCAAGAAGAGGCTGTAAAGAAAAGAAAAGCATTTATTTGGTGCTTTAAAGCATCAAATTGCAGTCTGGAAGACCTATAGTGGACCAATATTGAAAGTGTGCTCAGAATTGTGAGTTGGTAGTGCAGGTTTATAAAGGCAAAACCCACAAGGTTACATAAATTGCTTTTGAAAGAGTTATGATTGGTACTGGCAGAATTTAAACTATCTAATACATGGTTTGCTATTTGGCTAACAGGTGTTATATTATCTCAGTGCTAAGTAGGAGGTTGTATTTTTGGAGGTGGTAGGGTTACAGTTGACAGACTATAATAGACAAAAGTCAAAAGTTCTTGGTGTTCTGAGAACTGAAACAGGAGTTGTACACATGCCCTACTTCCTGAATGTCTTTTTGGCTCTATTTTGAGTGACTCTCTTAACAATGCTCACTTTGTTTTCAATCTTCTTTCACAGAGGTTATACAGTGGGGGAGGGTACCATCAATTCTGTGGAGACATTCACCATATATACTACAACGAAGTTTTAGTGTGTAACTTCTCTGTGTTAGGTATGTAGAATTCTAATTATTTGACTGCAGGTATAGATGGATGAAATTAATGTACTACTAAGTACATGCAAGCTTACTTTTATGCGATAAATAAATAACACCAATTAATTCATTCAGTTTTATCCCTATACCTCACTTTCTATTATCTCTCCCCTAACAAAGCAAAACAGAGTTTTTAATGCATTTGATAGGTACCTGTTTGTTAATGTCTGTTTCACAACATTTGTTCTGTTGTTTTACATTTGCATAATTAGTGTACTATTGATCATATTCTATTTCTTACTTTTGAACTTAATGATATATTTCTATGAGATATCTATATTGGTACAGGTATAACCAGTTCATTTCTTCTTAATGCTGTGCAATTCTCTAAAACGAGCATATTTCACCTCTTATTTAATCACTTCCTTAGTAATAGATGTTCATTTTGCTTCTAGTTTTACACCATCACCAGTATCATTGCATCAAATTTCTGCCAACATGTTCTTGCAGACTTGTGTGAGCATGTATTTGGTTTATAAACCCAGGCCCTGAAGTAGTTGGAATGTGGTATTTATATACTGAATTTGACTAGGGACTGAGGAGTGCCTCTCCAGATGGCCCTACACTAAGAATCATGAGGTTCCCCTGACCTCACATCTAACAAAGTCATCATTATCCAGTGGTTTCAGTCAGGTTCTAATGCAGGAATGGAAATTCTTTTACGTATTTTATTTATTTTTAAAAATTTTTTAAGTAGGCATCACCCAACACATTGTGGGGCTTGGACTCATAACCTGAGATAAAGTAGCATGCTCTATCAACTGAGTCAGCCAGGCACCCCTCATTTATGTATTTAAAAGAGAAAGGGGTTTTGAAAAGGTAATTATTATGTTCTTTCAATAATTCATTGGGTGGATGCAGAAACAAGTCTAAGATGGGGTTCCTGGAATGACACTAGAACTTTTTTTATTGTTATGTTAATCACTATAACACATCATTAGTTTTTGATGTAGTGTTCCATGATTCATTGTTTGTGCATAACACCCAGTCCTCCATGCAGAACGTGCCCTCTTTAATACCCATCACCAGGATAACTGATCCTCCCACCCCTCTCCCCTCTAGAACCCTCAGTTTGTATTTCAGAATCCATCGTCTCTCCTGGTTCATCTCCCCCTCCAATTTCCCACCCTTCATTCTTCCCCTCCTGCTATCTTCTTTTTTTTTTTTCTTAACATATATTGTATTATTTTTTCAGAGGTACAGATCTGTGATTCAACAGTCTTGCACAATTCACAGCGCTCACCATAGCACATACCCTCCCCAATGTCTATCACCCAGCCACCCCATCCCTCCCACCCCAC